>NC_090445.1:342486823-342798871 GCF_031143425.1 Pleurodeles waltl
CGTGTGCCTGTGACCATTGTTGTGCAAGGCAATGTTGTAAGTGCCGCATGTTTAATCTTGCGTTTGGCAAAATTGAAATGCATGATGCCTTCATCCCTAAAACCTTCATGACAAATCTGACAGTGTACCGTTGATTTGTTTGTATTTGTGTGATTGCATTTTAGAATGCTTGTATCCTTTGTGTATTTGGACATGCTAGAGCTTTTCGAGTATTTAGTATTGCACCCAAATACTGTTGTATTTGTGCCGGTTGTAGATGTGACTTTTGGTAGTTTATTGAGAAGCCTAGTGTGTGCAAGGTTTGTATTACGTAACTGGTATGATTTTGGCATTGCGTATCACTGTTTGATTTTATTAGCCAATCGTCTAGATATGGGAAGACATGTATATGCTGTTTTCTTAGTTAGGCTGCGACTACCGCTAGGCACTTTGTGAATACCCTTGGTGCTGTTGTTATTCCAAAGGGTAATACTTTAAACTGATAGTGCTTTCCTTGAATGACAAACCTGAGATATTTTCTGTATACAGGGTAGATGGGTATATGAAAATACGCATCTTTGAGGTCTAGTGCTGTCATGAAATCGTGTTTTTGGAGTAGTGGGATAACATCCTGTAGAGTTACCATGTGAAAATGTTCTGAAAGGAAGTAAAGAGTGAGGGTCCTGAGATCTAAAATTGGCCTGAGGGTGCCATCTTTTTTGGGAATCAGGAAATATAGTGAGTAAACTCCTGTCCCTATTTGAGATTGTGGTACAGATTCTATTGCTTGTTTGAGTAATCAAAATTGGACCCCTTCTTGTAACAGGCTGATGTGTTCTGTGGATAGTTTGTGTGACCTTGGTGGTATATTTGGAGGAGTGTGTATCAATTCTAGGCAATAGCCATTGTGGATAATTGATAGTACTCAATTGCCTGTGGTAATGTTTTGCCAATTTGTGTGGAACAGTTGTAGTCTTCCACCCACAGGAGGGGTGTGGAGTGGAAGAGAAAGAGGAAAGTCACTGTTTGGGGTGCTGTGGAGGTTGCCTAGAGGTCTGAAATGTCCCTCTTGTTTGGGGTACTGTCCTCTATATGTGCCCCTAAAACCACCTTGTTGGTATTGTGGTTGGTAGGTTGGTTTTGCCTGTGATGTGGATGCCTCTGTTTGTGGTCTGCACCCACTTCGAAACTGAGGTTTCCAAAAGGATCCTCTGTATGGTGTGGAGTATAGTCCACCCATTGCCTTGCCGTGTCTGAATCTTTCCTTCATTTTTCTATGGTTGTGTCCACCTCTGGCCCAAAAAGATGTTTTTTATTGAATGGCATATTTAACACAGCCTGCTGTATTTCGAGTTTAAAACCTGAAGATCTGAGTCATGCATGCCTACGTATTGTCACTGCAGTATTGACACTTCCAGCAGCGGTGTCTGCTGCATCTAGGGCAGAACGAATTTGATAATTAGCAATGGCTTGCCCTTCTTCCTCTACTTGTTGTGCCCTCTTTTGGTGTTCTTTGGGGAGATGCTGGACTATGTCTTGCGTCTTGTCCCAGTGGGCCCTGTCATATCGAGCTAACAGTACTTGTGAGTTAGCTATCCTCCAATGATTTGCTGCCTGGGATGCAACTCGCTTCCCTGCCGCACCAAATTTTCTGCTCTCTTTGTCAGGTGGGGGTGCATCACCTGATGACTGACTGTTCGCTCTTTTTCTGGCAGCACTAACTACCACAGAATCTGGAGGAACTTGATGGGTGATGTAATCAGGATCAGAGGGTGGAGGTTTATACTTCTTCTCTATCCTGGGTGTTATTATATGTGCCTTAACAGGCTCATTAAATATTTGATCTGCATGTTTTAATATGCCTGGGAAGGCATTAATATTTTGAGTGTGTTGCGGATAGGGTGTTAAACAAGAAATCCTCTTCTAGGAGTTCGGTATGCATGGTGACCTCATGGTATGTTGCAGCCCTAGCTAAAACTTGATCGTACACAGTGCTATCCTCAGGTGGTGAAGGTTTAGGTGGTGAAGGTGGTGATGGTTTAGAGGGACAGCTGTCTGGGTCATTACTAGGAATGGGATCATAAAGGTCCCATGGATCCACAATGTCAAGTTGTGAATCGAAAGAGTGAGTGGGTGACTGCACTGGTGTAGGACTAGTAGGAGGAGAGGTAGGTAGGTGTGGAGAGTGAGGAGGAGAAGGAGGAGAAGATTGAGGAGGTGGTGGTTTCTCCTTCAGCTTTGGCACTTTTGCTGGAGGCTGCATAGTGTCCAATTCCTCCTGAAAGGCTAGCTTTCTCTTTGGTTTTAGAGGAGGTGCTGTCTGAATTCTGCCTGTTTCCTTATGGATGTGAATCCTGGATTGCCTTTCATCCATAACTTCAAGTACTGGTTGTACTTGATACTCCTCTTCAGAGGTTTTGTGGCTTTCTTTAAGTCTCTTTGAAAGTCCATGTTCCTCTGTGTATGCTGGCCTTTTCGGCTCAGAAGCAGGCTTTTTCGGGTTCGAAAAAGATCACGCGTTGATGCTCTCGGCTCCGAAAGGGATTTTCTAATTTTCTACTCTGAAAAAAGATGTTTACTGAAGTCGGACACGGATCTCTTTGTTGCCTCCGATGTTTTGGGAGGAGTGGCCTTTTTCGGTGCCGAACTGGTAAGTTGGTCACCGGTAGTATTTTTCCAGGCCGAGCCACGGCTTTCCAGCAGTGGGTACCCAAGGCCTTATATTTTTGCTTTTGTGGAGTACTGGGGCAGCCGTACTCACATGTTGTCCTGCTGTGACCGGTCTGTCTTCGGATTCCTGTTCAGAGTCGGAATCTCGAACCAAGACCACTGTTTGACCAATTTCTTCCTTCTCCACGTCAAGATATTTGCTGCTCCACGACGCCATTTTAAGTCTTCGTGCCCTCCTATCTCGAAGAGTCTTTTTGGATTGGAAGGATCGACAGGCCTCACAATTTTCTTCCCGATGATCTGGGGAAAGGCAACGATTGCAAACCAGGTGCTGGTCTTTATATAGGTATTTGGACTGGCACCGAGGACAGAACTGGAATGGAGTCCAATCCATGAGGCTTCCACATGGTCGCCCGAATAGGCCCGAGTTGGGCGCGCGCACCCCGAAGGGCGAGTAAAGTTGTTTTCTCCGACTGTACCGATGTGTCGATGGAAGATGTAAACCTGATCGATACAATACCGATGAAAAGAAAGTGTTTTAAAAGTTTTTCCGAATCAAAATCTCGGAGGAAGAGGAAACACATCCGAACCTGATGGCGGAAAGAAAACAATCTAACACTGGAGTCGATGACCATGTGCAATGGAACCGAAGAGGAGGAGTCACTCGATTTCGTGACTCGAAAACACTTCTTCGAAAAAAACTACTTTTAACAATCCGAGCCCAACACTAGATGGCAGAAGTAATGCACAGCATGCGTATCTGCAGCTACACATGCCACCGAAAAAAATATATATATATATATATATTTATATATTAAGAAAAGAAGATGTCCATGCATTGTTTATACATATTTACATAAAGCAAATACAACAGCTACAGGCTTCCTGGGAAAAGGGAGGGTGCATGTGAACATGCAGGACTACATGCCATGTACAGATGTACACTGGGTAAGTGACATTTTCCGTTTGATGGCATGTAGCTGCAGATACACATGCTTTGCATAGACTGAAAAGCAGTTCCTTCCTAAAATAAGCAGTGGCTAGCCTGTAGGAGTTGGAGTAGTTTGAAATAGTGTTCTAAGCGCTGCCTGACCAACATTTGCTTGTTGGCGAGAGAGGACATCCAAACAGTAGTGTTTAGTAAACGTATGTGGTGTAGACCATGTGGCTGCTTTGCATATGTCTGCCATAGGTATATTTCCTAAGAACGCCATTGAAGCTGCTTTCTTTCTAGTAGAATGTGCCTTGGGAGTTACTAATAGTTGTCTTTTAGCTTTGATATTGCAAGTTTGAATACACGTTACTATCGATCTGGCCAATCCTTGTTTTGGAGTAGGATTACCTTTATGAGGCTGCTGAAAAGCCACAAAAAGTTGTTTCGTTTTTCTGAAATTTTGTGTTCTGTCTATATAGTACATGAGAGCTCTTGTAAGATCTAGAGTATGGCAAGCTCTTTCAGCAACTAAATCTGCTTGTGGGAAGAAGACTGGCAATTCCACTGACTGACTGATGTGAAATGGTGAAACCACTTTGGGTATGAATTTTGGGTTTCTCATAAGTACTATTTTGTGTTTGTGAATTTGGAAGAAAGGCTCTTCTAAAGTGAATGCTTCAATTTTACTAACTGTAGGAAAATGACACCCCCACTTTTTGCCCAGGTGTTGATACCAGCTTTGATTGGAAGTGTGCTGGGACCCTGATAACCAGGCTCCAGCACCAGTTTTCTTTCCCTAAAACTGTACCTTTGTTTCCACAATTGGCACAGTCATGGCACACAGTTAAGTCCCTTGTAAAAGGTACTCCTGGTACCAAGAGTTGTGTGGCCAGGGAAGGTCCCTAAGGGCTGCAGCATGTATTATGCCACCCTCAGGAACCCCACACTCAGTGCATGCACACTGCTTTGCAGATTTTGTGTGCTGGTGATGAGAAAAGACGAAGTCAACCTGGCACTCCCCTCTGAGTGCCATGCCCACAAACCACTCACTGCCTGTGACATAGATAAGTCACCCCTCTAGCAGGCATTACATCCTTAAGGCAGGGTGCACTCTACCATAGGTTAGGGCATAGCTGCATGAGCGTTATGCCCCTACAGTATCTAAGTAATTTCCTAAACATTGTAAATGCAGGGTAGCCACACTGAGTATATGGTCTGGGAGTTTGTCATTACAAACTCCACAGCACCATGATGGCTACACTGAACACTGGGAAGTTTGGTATCAAACTTCTCAGCACAATAAACCCACACTGATGCCAGTGTGGCATTTATTGAGAAATGCACACAGAGGACATCTTAGAGATGCCCCCTGTATGTTAGCCAAATTACTAGTGAAAGGCTGACCGGTCTGTGCCAGCCTGCCACTTCCAGGTGAGTTTCTGACCACAATGTACATTTAAACCCTGTGCACAGCCCTCACTCTCCTAGCACCCCTAAATTACCTCCCCCCTCCCCCCAGGGAGGACAGCATTCATGCTGCCATCAATCACAGTTTAAACATACTTAATCTTTTGTGCACATGGTGGCAGGAAGGCCAGAGCCCACGAATAGAACTTCTGACATAAAAAAGTTAGTGGCGCTTTCAACCAACTACACTTATTTTGAGCCTGGCAGACTAACTAAGCAAGGTCACTTACATAAACCCCCAAAAAGATCACAATTTAAAGCCTTGCTGCTCTCACATCCGCCCCTCTCCCCCCCAGGTATTCGTGTGCAAACTACAAACTTCACAAAACTGACTAAAATGAGAACCCGCAGCTCCTTTTTGTTAATGTCTCATGACAGAGCACAAAACATGTAAAAGAGAAAGAAATTAACAAACAAACGACCTTCTATCCTTAACATAAGGAAAAACGGGAACAAAAAAATTATCAACCACTGACCGCAATATAAATCTGGAGAGGAAATCTCAAGACCAAATAGAAGGCAAAGCAGTGGACTTGATGACTGAACAGAGCCCAGTCAAAACGGAAAAACAGTATGAGAACAGCTGGAGACCATTAAAAATGTCAGCAGCCTCGAGCCCTCCTCCTCCCCTTCACCTAAAGCTGAGGGTACCCTCTGTCACCAGTTGTCAAGCTAATAAAGCACTCAGGGTGAAATTATGCCTCTTTTGCACCAGTCGATCAATGTGCTGTGGACCTACAGCACAAACGTACCCCGCAAGCAAATCAACTAAATGATAACCTGCCACACATGAGAGCCTCTCATCTCACTCCTCATGCCTGGATTTACACCCACAGTCATCACATCATATTGGAGCAAGAGAAGCATGCGCTGCTCATAGCCACCGCATCAGCCCACGTAAGGATCTGAGTAGAAGCTCCGGAAGCACAGGTAACGGTAGAAGAGGGGCCAACCGGCAGAGAAAATCACTCAGTCTGGCCAAACAAGACATCCGACCACGCCAGAACTCCTGAGAACTATAAGTAAAAGCCTGGCCTCTGATGAACAAAGCGAGCCTGAGGCGCAGAGTCAAAAAGAGATGATGAATAGTAATGGACCAGACTGAAGCAGCGTACACATCTCAAACCACACCTGAACTTCTGAGGTCTACTTACAGAATCCTGGACTCTGATGAACAAAGGCGCATGGTCAAAATGAGAAAAAGAACGTTAATTATTCAGACTGGAGCAGCTTCTACAGACTCCTGACCGCAAGAACTGCAACAACTATGGACACCGACAAAATGGATATACAGATATCAGTTCTGCAAACATTGGCATCATAGACAATGACAATTGACCATTACTTGCAAAAATTAAACTTCACGATAACAAGAGCACAACACTTAGCAAACGAAGGAGCATAATACTGTAGCTGCAGTCCGGCCATAGAAAAACTATCAGAGCTACCTGATCCATCAATCAGGATTTATAAAACGCAGCTTATTACCCGATGGGGTATCCAGACACTTGCAGGTCCTGAAAGCTTAACCGAATAGCCAGGGCTTGAGGGCCATTCAGAATTCCAGAAGTGAAGTGATCGTCTGGAGGTGCATGAGCAGGCTGTTCCACGTTTTTGCTGTAAGGTGAGAGAAAGAGCATCCTCCACTTCTGCTTCGGTAAATGCAGGGATTATAGGCAAGTGAAAGGGAGGCAGAGCGTGGTCTTCTCGACGGTTGGTGGAAGTTCAGGTGGTGGTTAATGTAGGTGGGTCTTTAGTTGTGTAGAGCCTTGTTTGCATGGGTCAGCAGCTTTAAATTTGACATATCTTCTGTAGGGGAGCCAGTGGAGTTGCCTGAGGTTGGGTGTGATATGGGTTCATAGGGGAAGACGAAGAGGATGAGTGTAGCTATGGCGTTCTGTATGGTCTGTAGGAAGTGTGCGGTGATTCCTATGTAAAGGGCGTTACTGTAGTCCAGTTGGCTGGTGATGAGGACCTGTGTTAAGGTGCGTCTCGTGTGTAAGGGTAGCCACTTGAAAATCATACGCAGCATGTGCAAAGTGAGGAGCAGGCGTAGGAGACTGTGTTGATCTGTGATTTAATGGTGAGCTTGTTGTCAATGATGATTCCTAGGTTTCTGGGATTTTCAGAGAGAGTGGGTGCGGGTCCTAGGTCTGATGGCCACCAAGAGTCGTTCAGTGTGTTGTTGCTGTGCCAAGCATCAGCACTTCCGTTTTGTCTGTGTTCTGCTGCAGGCAGTTGTTCTTCATCCACCCATCATCGCTTGTCATGCATCTGCGGAAGTTGGTTCTGGTAGTGGAGTGGTCGTCGGTAAGTGAGAGGATGAGTTGGGTGTAGTCCTCATAGGAAATTATGTTGAGACAGTGGGATCTGACGATGTTGGCCAGCAGGGTCATAATGCGTTGAAGAGCCTGGGGCTGAGGGATGCAGCTGATCTTCTTGGGTTTGGAGGTGAAAGGTGGGAGGTGGATCCTCTGGGTTCTTTTGATGAGGAAGGAGATAAGCCATCTGAATGCGTCCCCTTGGATGCCGATGTGTTGAAGGCTGCCGAGAGGTCAAGGAGGATCAAAGCTGATGTTTCTTCTCTGTTGAGGAAAGTTCAGATATTGTCAGGGCTGCGATCAGGGCAGTTTTGGTACTGTGATTGCTGCGGAAGCCGGATTGGGAGGCGTTGAGTAGCTGGTCCTGCTCCAGGTATGTCATGAGTTGCTTGTTGATAATTTTTTCCAGAACATTTGCTGGGAATGGGAGGAGGGAGATTGGCTGGTGGTTTTTGGGTTTGCTAGGACCCATGGAGGGTTTTTTAAGTAGTGGTCTGACTTTGGCGTGTTTCCAGGCATCTGGAAATGTTGCGGTGGTGATAGAGGTGTTGAGAAGGTGATGAGTTCCTGACTGATCCTTTGATTTCTAAGGTTGAAGATGTGATCCAGGCGGTAAAGTTTTTCACTCCCTGTTCAAGGTTGGTGGTGGTAGCGGGGTTGGCGGCGTTGAGGGCGTCCGCCCAGCTGGTCTCTGAGATTGTGTTCCATCTCTGTTGGGAGGGTGCTGGTCATCTTGGGGGTGGGGGTGCGGGGGCTGGAGATGCCAAAATGGATGATGGAGTGATTAGTCTATCTTAGTCCTGTGACATGTCTGTATTTGACGCTGTTGCTGGAGGTGCAAATGGGGTGCAGCATGTGTCCTGCTGTGTGTGTGTGTGTGTAGGGTTGTGGGCAATCTGGGTCAATCTGAGGCTGCTCATACTGTCGAGGAGGTGTGCAGTGTTGTAGTCATTAGGGTAATCGATGTAGAATTGTAGGTCACCAAGGAAGATGTAGTCCTTGGAATCTAAGACTAAGGGTGCAATGAAGTCTGCTATGGTATTGCTGGAGTGCGGGCCTAGGGGTTGGTATGCTAGGGTGCCTCAAATGGTTGTTTTGTCATCTGTGTGGAGCTCGAAGTTGAGATGTTCGTGGGGATGGTGGTGTTGTCGGTGGTGCTCTGTATAGTCTCTTTGTGTATGATTGCTGTTCCTCCTCCCGGCTTGTCGGTGCAGTTCTGTTGAGTGATTTTATATACGTCAGGAATCCAGGTGGCAATGACTGGGGAGGATGTGGGGTTGAGCCTGGTCTCGGTGAGGAAGATGCTGTTGGGTGCGAGTGTTGCGATGAGGTCCCATAATTCAGGAAAAGGCTTCCATAGTAAGTGTGTGTTGAGAAGAGTGCATGGGAGTTTGTGTTTCTGTTCAGGTGGTGTCTGTGGTATGTTCTGGGTGGGGCGGGTTGGTGGGCTGGTGTGTGTGCTGTGACAAGTGAAGTGGCAGTTGATGTAGGTCAAATGTCCCAACGCTGAGTATGAGTCAGCGTGGTGGCAGTGTTTGTTGTGGCGTCAAGGGTGTAGAGTTTTGCGATGGTGTATCTTCGTTGGGGAGGGATGACCTGATGTCATGAAAGACATGATAGTGGAAATAAAAACAGTAGTCTGTGCCCTGGGCAAACAAGATCCCACTCAAAATGCTGGGCATTCTCAACAAGTTGAGTATGAGGTCCTCAAAGACAAACCACAACCAGCTAAAGGATGAGAAAGGCCCTCCTCTTACACCAGGAGTCAGCAAGGCAAGCATGCACAGGAGAAGTAGGCCTAAAAGACAGTGCAGGACCAGCAGCCAATCAGATTCAAAATAACTCGGCCTCAAATTCAAAGAAAAATGTCTCAGTACATCCTGACCCTCCCTCAGGAGAACATAACTATGGAGAATCACTTTGAAGCCGTGTTCTCAAGGAAAAATGAAAAAAGGCTGAAAAAAATGTAAACAAAAATTCTCAACAAGACCGCACAAGTACAAGAAAACAAACAATCTAGAAGGCGTGCAAGTCTACCCTCTCTTTAGACACCCTCAAAATGCCAACGTTGATGCCCGCTCACCGGAGCAACAGGGGACACTTTCACAATACATTATGCAGAATAACACAGACAACGGCTTGGCCAACCAAGTGTCAAACTCTCCTAAACAAGAGCCTTAGAGCACTGGACCAAAGGAAGTCAGGAATATGCAGGGCATCACTAACTTAGATCTAAATTTGCAAGCACTTAACAAACAACGCACTCCAAAACAAAAAAAGCAAGGGTTTCCCACGACTACACCAAAAGAGCACGCAACCTCCCTCTGCAATGCATGGGGAAGCAATCTAACGACCTGCTAGCTCCATTGACTCCTGACACCAGCCAAGCTGGAAGTGTAGACCCCGAGTGAGACATGAGTACTCAGGTAAGCATGACTACTACCTCATCTTTAACAGTTTTAGACGGTCCCACACTTCTTGACAATAATTTAATGAGCCAAAGGGATCCAAGGAGAAGCGACCATAGCATGGAAGCAGGCTTCGAGGAGACCCAACATGAGGGGAAAATCCAACACCTGCAACATCAAAATGCTTATGCATGCCCCAAAATAATGGATCAACCTAGCGCAACTCCCAACAAATAGTGTACTTCGGGCAGTCCTCACCAGTCCTTTTAAAGGTGGACCTAGAGCGGCACTTCGCTCAAGTAAGAAAGCAAAATTAGCCACACACCGTTAATCCTTTGGTCTCCAGCAATGCTCAACTACAACGCAGCACAAATGCCAAGACAAGTATACTGCCCGCTTCACTGGCCACTTTAATTTTTTGCCCTACTTACAGCTCCAGAGGCCCCTGGGACATTTTAAACAGGTCAAACACACTCAATCTGTTCTTCCCTTCCAGGCCTTGACAAACTAAATAGCAAGGACTTAAGACTATGAAGCTTTTTTGCCAGCCGGACCAGCGGGTAACAGGGAATCTACCGAAACACACTTCCACAACAACAAAAATTATGGGTCATGTAGAGTGGGGGATGAACCTTTTGCACTAGTTCGCAATGTTTGGCTGGTTCTTATGAGACTATAAGCGTCCCGGGTACATGTTGTTGGCCTCTCCAATAAGAAGTGAGGATATTTCTCTGAAGCTGGGGAGTGCAAGTGGTTCTTGCGAATTGCAGCAAACAATACAAAATTACTCTGTCAACGAAACATGGAAATAGACGTGCTGGTTTAACATCACCAGGTAATACGAATTTTGACTGGATCACAGCTGCTCTCCACAAATGCACTCATGCGGCAACAAGAGACTCAGACACCCCCCCAAGAGCAGGATCGTGTTGACCTCATGACACAACTCTGGTGCAGCCAACATTGCAATAGACCCCAAGCTAGAAACCTATTTACACACATTGGGCATAATGTCTCCAGGAGACTCTGAGCCTTGGAGAAACACCTCTCATGGGATGCGCACAATTCCACAAACCTGCAGTAAAAAGCTGCGGCAAAGGCTGGTTAAGCATATGTGACCCCCAACAAAGCTATAAATTTAACTGAGCAGGAAATACATTCTCCTTTTATACAGGCATTGCTAATTAACAACTGACAATCTGAGATTCAGCAAACTACAGCCTTGATAGTGAACCTCTTTTTGAACCCAAAGGGTGCCGGTAGCACTTTGAAACAAGCACTGCTCGAACTAAATAGCTGTTATTCGTGTGCAGAATGGATAGTGACCAGCAACTTCAATCTGAATCTTGCTAACCACCATCAGAGCAGTATGGAAGCCCACGCCATGAATGCAAGATGGAACATACCTGCGCAGGCCTCAAAATATGCAATTCTTGATAGATCTGATCACCAGCTGCTGTCATCAATCGAAGCAGTGGGACTTGGAGCACTAAATGGAAGGTTTGTTACAGACTGTCCAATGGCGGCAACTCTGAAATCCAATTCAGCAGTCAGTACTGGATTACGTATTTGCCTCTTTTCACATGTTCCACAGGGTCACAATGTTTACAGCACAAGACTGCCGAGAAATCGCCCATCAGCCTCTAATGGTAGAGTTTACAAACAGCAAACAAGTCACCCAGAGGGGCAATACAGGCTTTCAAGTCCCAGAAGCAACTTGGAATTAGATAAGATGGATGGAAGTCGCCCAAGAAAAATATGAGCGATGGAAAAAGGCTAATCCGCAGAACATGTGGGATCTGCTGAATCCACTGGCTGCCCGGGAAACTTAGTAAATTAAAAAAAAAACTTCCTCAGTGGAAGCACATGGCAATGTTTGCCTCACCAACGTTCGGCCAAAAACAGGTGGTACAACAGTGCTCTTAAACATCAGAGTCGGGCATTAAAAACAGTGAAGGCAATGCAACATTCACAAGTACCCGGATCTCAATTGCCCACTTTCACAGAGTTTAGGAAGGAGTATAAGAAAGAAATTTGGGAGGCAAGGTGTGCAAGGAACGAACAAGACTGGTTTTAAATTCTACAAGCCTGCAAATCAGAGAACAAAGCCCTGTGGGCCTTGATTAACTAGTAAGAGTATGGTCCCACCTGCGTTGCTGGCATTAACGTTCCACTACAATCCTGGCTTGCTCATATTGGGACTCTACTGCAGTGACGATCATACACCGCGACTTGCAATCAACAAGAGCGATACTCAAACTCTTTCCTTTCCCCTGTGCAATTATGGAAGCACAAATAAAGAAAATTGAGGGAAATGTGGTGCAACCTTCAATCTACAAGCATGACTCAGTCTTGTGGAGCAAATTACTCTGCAAACTTTTTAATTATTGTCTCCTACAGAATTCCGTACCAGATTATTGGGAGGGTGCAAGTCTTCACCTAATTTACAAAAAAGGTCCTTACTCAGCCCTGGAGAGCTAATGCATGATTGTGCTACTAAATACTGATGCAAAGATATTTGCTGGCACCTTACTGCAGGAATTGGAAAATTGGGAGGAAGAAACGCGCTGGCTCTCATGCAACCAAACAGGCTTTCGCCGCAAGTAGAGTATGACAGACAATCTTGTTGTCCTTTGCATGGTAACAGAGAAACACATTCAGAAAAAGGCAACTTCTTTATAGGTGCTTTTGACTTTTCAAAAGCCTATGAACATGTCAACAGGAATTTGCTGTGGCATAAATTGGCGTCATAGAATATCCCAGCTAATCTCCTGCAAGCATTACAGCTTTTGTACTCTTTTTAAACCTGGGCAAAGATTAGCCTGTGCACAAATTAGGGTGTAACATGCCCAGCCTCAGCAAGACGCGGCCTAAAACAAGGTTGTGTACCTGACCCTACATTGTTCAATGTCCTCATTTCAGATCTGAGTAAAGCACAGGATGAGGCACATTCACATCCCCCAAAATTGGGACAACTGCTGACGACACTCCAGTACGCAGATGATATAGTCTTCATGAATCTAACCCCTATTGGCCTGCAAAACGTGCTGAACACACTGGCCGCCTATTGTGCAACTAACCGGATGACAGTTAACTTAGAGAAAACCAAGATAGTCCTTGGAAATGGCCATCAAAAGAAGGGGAAATGGCACCTGGGAGGCAATCCAGTAGAAAAGAGTTCAAGCTATAAATACCTGGGGATCTGGCTCCATGAGCGCCACTCTCCCAGGCTCCATCTAAATACACTAAAGCCTCGCCTCACTCATCACTGCCTTTTAAAAACTGCATAAAAAACTCCTCACGCCAACTTGGAAACCAATCCTGGCAGCAATTAAAGCAAAATGAATCCCAATACTAGCCTACGGATCAATAGCCTTCCTGGGAAAGCTAAGCCTGGTTTTGAACAATGCCCAGAGCAAAGGCTTCTGCCTCGTATTCCGCTGCCCCCAAAAAACGTCTCCTGCACAAATGTGCTTAGAATTTGGGCTACAAGAGCAAGGGCTAGTACAGCAAAGCTCCCTTGTCAAGTACCTGTCATCTTCAAGAATGTTCCTCCCGAATACACTAAAAGCACTAAATTGGAAAGAAATTTTGGACAACAGTCATACAAACTGCTGGGTGCGCATGAGAAGTGAGGCCTTGGAAGTGCTGGACACGCAACATTTTTGGGAAGCACACCTACCTCATAACGCTTTTAAACTTGCATTGAACAAACATACAAAGTTGTTATGATGGGTGCTAGACAAAGAACGCTTTTAAAAGCGTAAACATGCATGGCTATGCAACAACACATATAAATCACCACCTCCACAGAGCTATCTTTTTGAACTACTAAAGGCTTTTATAAATTGAGATTCTTAGCGCCAAGTTTCAGCCTGCCACCAACGAAGGATGAACTGCCACTGTGGGCCCCAGAACCAAACTCGCGATCATGCAGGCTTTGCCAGGGGCTGGAAGAATCTTTTTTGCACATATTTTGCATATGCCCCATTTTCAAAATTGCACCCAGGAAGCTTCAATGTAATCTTTTTAATGCTAAGAGTAAGTACATGTCATCAAGCCCTACTTTTCTGCTTGCAAGTAATAGCCAGCCTGGTAAAACGTATCCTCATTGCGGAGAAGTTACTTAAAGTTGGTGTACATCCCATCCGTGGGACTTTTTCCTAAATCCTCCCCCCTCCACCATTGGGACTTTCCACGCGCTGGTACTTTTGGTTTGGCATGTTTGGCTCCATGAAAGGCAATTACTGAAGAGATCCTCTGACTCTTGTATGCTGTTGTACCTTATAATTGTAACACTTGGAACATGATCTTTTTATCATTTCCAAATGCTCCCCCTACTTCATTTACACTTTCCAAGCATTGGCACTTTTCATTCTAGTACGTTTGGCACCAAGAGAGACAAATTACTGAAGAGGTCTCCTGATTCTTGTGCGTTTTGGTATCTTTTACTTGTTTCTTTTGTACTTGTAACCTGTTTGTTTCATTATTTAAAGATTTTAATTAACTACATCATGGTTAATAAAAATCAAATCAACTTATGAATCAAATTATTCCCTTTTGCCTTTTAGAGGAAAGTGGGTTGCTTTTGTAGTGTAACTGCTGAGGGGTAGTGAATAGTGTCTTGGGGTGTAGTGTCTTCTACGTAGATCTTAAGCCCTATCTCCTTCAGAAAAATGGTGCAAGGTGAATGCATATACTTACAAGCCCAAAATCTTGGTCTTTGTATAAAAGTGATGCAAGGTTTTTGAAAATAGGGAGGAGAGCTGCTGACTTGAATCTACTGTTGTGTTGTCACAACTGTATACCCATGTTACCATAATTAGGTGTACTTTGTCAGTGTGGGAGCAAGTAACAATACTGGTACATCCTGTCGACCATCCTATCTATTTGTTGGATATCATGACTACATACCAAGTGTCTCACATCTCTTACACATCAAAGTTTGAATAAAATAACATATATTGGGATTGTTTTACCCTACTAACTGGAGTAGAGTATTTTAGATGTGGTGGGATGAGGCCTGCACATGGGTTGGTGTTCCATTTTTCTGTCTCAAGGTTTAGAGTCTTCCCTGTCTCTGGGTTGATGCTTCTCCAATCTAGGAAGATATATGTTGGATTAGGACTGTCCCCTGCATTATGTGAAGACGGGACCTCTGCTCTGCGTGCCCATATAAGAGTTCCTGCTATCCTCCCGGTTTTTGGATTTGTACCCCCAGCCTCATGCTAAATCTGTGTGTATGCAAAGGCCTAGGCTTGCCTTGTGACAAGAGTCTGTCCTTGTCTTGGAGGAGGAAACACTTATAGTGGCAGAGGACTACATGTCCCAAGTTTGTGTATGTCATGTGGTGGTGGCACCATACTGCAATTTATACAACTCTTAGTATGGCCAGTCTTTTTACCTGTGCTGCAGGAGTAGAAACCTACTGGCCCTCTTTTGTACTTTTTCCACCTCTAACATTGAACCTGGAATCCTGGTGTAAGATCCTGAGGGCATGGATGCTTGTGTGTGGTGTGGTGTGGTGTGTGAAGGGTGAGCTACACTCTATGTTGGTATGAGTCAACCACAGTCACACAGGCCTACTTGTTCCATTTTGAATACCTGACCTTTCCCTGTGCACAAGGTGGAGTGAGGTTATTTTCCCAGGCACCTGACATTCCTGAGACTGGAAGTAGGGAACTCAGGCTCTAAATGTGAGACAAGAGGAGACTGGGTTCCACTTAGAATATTGATTAGACCAGTTGATCCAGAAAGGCGGGCTGCTGATTAGTCTTCCATTTGCTGGATGGTATGAGTTTAGGGTGGGACTGTAGTTCCTATTATCATGGTTTTAAGATTTTGGAGGATTGTGAGTCTTTTGTGTCTTCCTAATCACAATCATGTGTGACTGTGATAGTCTGGTGCAGACCGCTCACACCTCTTTGTATCTCTGTTGGGTTGCTGCAACCTGGAGACTACCCTGATGTGGTGAGCTTCATTAAAGACAAAGGCTGAGTCTGGAAGAGGCTTGAGAAGGACTCCAAAAGGCGCAGACCTAAAAATACAGACCTAGAATAACCATCTTCTATCTTCTATCTGCTGTAGCTGTTCAAGTGTAGGCGCTGTTGACACTTGTTCCAGTTCAATTTTCCCTGACCAAGGAGGTGGTGTCCCGTGGAGTACCCAGAGGACTCCTACTCAACCAGACAGCTAACTTGTCATACGTGAGGGGGGCAGCACCTGGAGTCTGATCTGCAGGAAGAACTGCCTGTCTGGTCCAGAAATGCCTTGATAGTCCTCCCTTACTGAGAAGGGAATGAGCGAGCCAATCCTGCAGGAGGATATAACTGATGGTATGGACACAAGCGTTTGACCCTAGTGGTAGGGATTCATGCACCAGAGACTGTGACACTTGTCTGACTCTGCCCGATCGTCTGTCCAACTGACAAGGGATTGACTTTGTTGTTCTACACCTGCTGGTGTACCCCATGTAACTGTTGTCAGCATGAACGTGGCACTGATAGATATATGCCAGAGAAGTCTCCTTTACCAAAGAAGAATCCTACAACCGGTGTCACCGGAGCAGATGCAGCAACCTTGACCAAAAGCACCTTAAAACTGCCATTTCACTGCCCGAAATTACAACTGAAGGGAGGATTAGCTCAGTGCTGTATCAAAGGGAGGCCCAAGCAACCACGATCTTGACTCACCAGCTCAGAGGAAGTGTACCACTGCACCTGCAAGGCCTACCAAGGATAGGCTGGCTACCGGGCGTTTCGTTAGTCTGGCAGTGTGGGGACCGGTTTGTTGATGGGGATCTGCCGGCCACATTCTTACATGCAGTGCTTCTAAATTAAAAATTCAAAAACAAATTGCTTTTAAAGCGTGCTTAAGGCATACTTTAAAACCATTTGTTTTTGTATTGTTTATTTAGAAGAGCTGCAAGTAGTAACTTGGCCAGCAGGACTACGGCAACAAAATCAGCCCCCACCCTGCAAGTCCACCAAAAGGCACAGTAGACAGCCTGGCCCTGTGGCCTACCTGTTGCCAGTGTAGTTAAGTCCGGGTGATGGGCTCCAGTCAGAAGACAGCCATTGCCTCCAGGACCACCACCATTTGACTATTGCTTGTCTGACCAGAGTAGGGCAACTTCTTGACTAGACTTCAACTGGCGTGTCTTTGGTGAGCAAAGACTGTGAGTCAGAGGCTTGAGCCAAGACCTAATGTCCCGCCCCTGTAGATGGATGAGACACTGAACTGCTAATGAACCTAACCAGAGACTCCTAGGCACAAGAGGGGAAGCGCTGCATCTCGACTGGTTACTGTATTACAAGCTCCTGGGAAGAAGTAGAAGGTCGAGGTGTGGAGTGAGAGTGGGCCAGAGCTTTTATCTTTATGAGCTTCACGCCCACCTAGCAGGCATCTGATACTCTATTACACTACAAAACACAATACTGCAGAGAACAACATTTTTTTCATTTAATGAGCAGCCCTGTGTGGGCCAAACACATTATCACTTCGATGAGTCTGTTGTACCCCCCCACCACTAATTTGCCTGAGACGCCTGTGACTGCTTATCATCTCTACCAATGCTGAAAGGTTGGTACTTGGCCTAGTTGTGCAGACCGATTGTAGGACAAACCCTGGGACATTAGAGAGAACTGACCCCAGCCTCCACAGGTGTGAGCCAGTAGCCCCTGCCTTCCCCGAGGCACTTCAGGCAGTCTGACAATATGCCTCTGATGTTCCTACCTTCTTGTTCAGGAGGAGAAGCCTTCTGACCTTGACGGGGAAGCTGGGCAGCTAGGCAATGTGCTGGCTTTTCCTGCTCTGTTGGAGAATGTGGCATGTTTTATGGGTACTGGTTGTGGTTGGAGCTCTTGATAATGAACAGAGCCTGGAAGAGAACTGGGTTTTGCGAATTCATTGATGCGGTGTTGAATGGATCAAAGACAAGGGTTTGTTATTTTATAGCATTAATTATAGGGTGCTGGCTGAAATACACATGTTCGATGGCCTGTGTAGCTGTAGATACACATGCTGTGCATAAGCTCGCATCTAGAATTGGGTTTGGAGTAGTTCAACTTGTTTTTGTTCAAAGAGAGTTTTCGAGTCAATGGATCGAGGGACTCCTCCTCTTGGTAATACTGCGCATGGGCATCAAGTCCTTTGTTTTTCGCCGCCGTCTGGTTCGGATATGTGTTCCTCTCTCTCTGAGTTGTCGGCTCCAAACAGTCTAGAACAGTATTCTTTCTGTCTTAGTATCATAGTCGGTATTGTTTCCAAATGCATATTTTTTAATAATTCAACTTTTGGCTCCTTTTCCATACACTGAATCGAATTTCTCTTCCCTTTCGGGAACTGAAAGGCCCTCTTCTGACCTAATTCTTCAACGTGTATTGAACAATGCAGCCCTAATGGAACGTACTCCATTTCGATTTTGCCTCGATGCCATTCGAAGTTTCCACACACCGACCATTATCAGGTATCAAATCTGTGTCTTTCACTAGACCACACCTGCGAAGCGTGCCGTTCTTTTTGGTCGAAGAAGACACTTAGAGATCAAAGACCTCGTTGAATGGAAATTACATCTTGACATCAAGATGATACACTGGACAGCTTCAGCGACGAGAACACACAAAAAGACTTGGAACAAGAGGAGTCTTCTCCGTTAAGGATTCAGACTCTGATGTGCAGTCGGATATCGAGAGTCAACCATTGCAACTAGCACAAACTGTAAGCAAAAAGCTCCCTTTCCCATCGGACAAAACAACTACAAAAGAGGTCACTGGTGCCTTCCAACCACGGTCTGAGCCAAGAAACGTATTCAGATGCCTCATATACCAGCTCGGTGTCAACACCAGAACTGTACGCGCTCTATTGGCGTCAAAAAATGCAAAAAAACATCACTTTCAAAATAACATGATTCATGCATTGTGCTGATATGTTGTCTTTTACCCTTTTGCTTTACAGAGTTCAATCCTAAACACTTATTCTTAATATGTTTACAAATACGGTTTCTTTGCAAGGTATTGCTGCAGGTTTTCAGAGTGGGTTAGGGTGTGGCCTCTTTCCAGGGCCTTCCAGAGACTTTCCCTGCAACATGCCTGGGCGTGGTTCTGGGCTGGGCCAAGACTCTATATAAGGAGAGTCAGCCCAACTCCCAGTGCTCACTATTCAGAGGTTCCAGTGCAGAAGAGCAGCTATTTTCAGAACTTCAGTTCCAGTGGCCTTTTTGATCTCCCAGTTCTGCTTTGAAATCTTCATTGGTGCATCTTGTTCCTGGGTGGTAAGACGGTAGTTTGGGTTTATTCCCAATACCGTTTATTTTATCTAGAATTATCTCATTCTAAGATCTGATCGTTTATTTATGTCAACAATTTGTTTTAAGGTTATAAAAAGTGCACTCGAGTATTTTGTTAAAGTGCGTACATGGATGTTTATGAATCGTCAAGAAGCGCTATTTGTTTATAGTTTTGAAACTCATGTTACATTGCGCGCCAGCGTTTATTGACATACGTGTTGAGGTTTACAAATCGACAGGATGCGCGATTTGTCTGAAAAGCTTTGAAATCTTGAGTTGTATTGCGCGCTGACATTTATTGACACATACATGATTGATCACAAATCAGCAATGAGGCGCGGTTCGTTTATGAAGCTTTAAAAGCTTGTGATACATTGTGTGTTACTATTTATTGACATTTAACAGAAGGTTTTGAAGTGGTACGATGTATAATTCAATTTAAGATAATTTCAAAACCTGTTGCTATTTATTGTGCAACCATTTCTTCACTTTGCATGGTGGCATTCAAGTCAGCAGGACATGCAATTTTTTACTAGAGTTTATTTATGTTGTGAACTGTATATTACCATTCCAGAATAATTGCTTAGTACAATTCGAGTTGATAAGTATGGGAAATATTTCTTGAACTATTGAACCCATTGAAAAATATTTCTTCTCTAGTGTTTAAGAGTGTCATCTGTGTTGAAAACATTTCAAGGAAAATATATATAGGATCGGAAGTCATAGATGCAATATTATATGCTCCTATTATGCATATTCTTGTTATTCTAATTCATGCTTGAATAAGAAAAGTTTTATTTGAATTAATCTTGATTCCATTACAGGTATCTGATCATCACAAAATCTGTTCATTTTTTAAAACTGCAATTCAAGATTGCTCATATTTTCAGAAAGACTATGTTTATTAATATTTACTTCAGGTTATATTGTGTGTTCTAACCTTTTTTACCATTAAAGGTCTCCTTCCCAGCAGTACCCTTCCTAATCCCCTCTTCCCCTCTTGAACTCTCACAGTCTCTGTGAATTGTCTATCAGAGTCTTGGAGCTGTTCATTAGAGGACGTGTTGGGAATGTGCGCAAACCCCGAGGATCTGGTGACTCTGACACTCGGCACCAAAAAAAGCCAAAGATAAATCTTCTGCATCGACCTCCAGTACCTCCATTTCGGCACTGACAAAACAAAAAATATATATGGTGTTTCAGTGCCAACCAGTTTGTCACTGAAAAAGAGACAACAGTCAGCTAATATTTCGGCACCAAAAAGTTTCCATCCCAAAAACCTTCGGAACCGAAAACATCACAAAAGACTTTCAGTGACTCTGGACAGTCTATAGCAACCCCTTCATCACAGGTGGGACTAATTTTGGAAGTTATGGACGTTAGGCAGCGCTGACTTCAAATTCAACAAGGAAGAGGGCGGATTATCACATCACCTCCACCACCTTTAAAAGGAAATTAACTTTTCAAGAGAGTCTTGATTCCTCTACACCTCCAAAGAAGATTACCAAAGAAAAGACTTATTTTCATACTCGTACATCTCCACCTTTACCTACTGCTCCACAACATACTAGTCCACCAACATCTCCCCCTCATTCAGGGTTCACATTACCTAGTTCACCACCTGCTAGGTGTCAAGATATAGGGGGATACATTAGACAAACAGGAACCTTGGGGTGAATATGATACAGATCCTATTACACCAAATCATCCAGATCTTTACCCAACTAGACCTTCACCACCTGAGGATTCCACATCATACCAACAGGTTGTAT
This sequence comes from Pleurodeles waltl, assembly GCF_031143425.1. NCBI lineage: Eukaryota > Metazoa > Chordata > Amphibia > Caudata > Salamandridae > Pleurodeles > Pleurodeles waltl. The sequence goes on from NC_090445.1 coordinate 342,507,661, forward strand.
CTAGAGCAGCAGAATTTCATAATGTGCACATGTACAATGAGCCAACAGAGGAAGATGTTTTATTTGACACCCTTGGTGCAACACAAAGAAAGTAAATTCCTTTGAATGCTTCAAGGCATGCTCAGACACGCAGAAGAAATATTTAAAGAGCCTATTAGAGCAAGGGTTATCACTCCTAGAGTTGATAAAAAGTACAAGGCTGCACCCACTGATACTTTACTGTATATATAAAAACACAAATTACTCCAGAGACACTGTTGTTGCATCTACTGCACTCAAAGGGCTAATAGCCAGTCAACAGGAGACACACCTCCTCCTGATAAGGAAAGTGAAAAATTAGATGCAGCAGGGAAAAGAGTGGCAGCTCAAGCAGCCAATCACTGGCGAATTGCTAATGCTCAAGCTTTACTATCCAGATATGACAGAGCTCACTGGGATGCTATGGAGGAACCTTTACAATACCTACCAGAAGAACATTGTAAAAGAGGGGTAGAAATTGTAAATGAGGGACAGACAATTTCCAATAACTCTATTCAATGTGCGCTTGATGCTGCTGATACAGCAGCACACAGCATTAATACAAGTGGCATCATAAGGCGCCATGCCTGGCTCAGATGTTCAGGGTTTAAACTGGAGGTTCAACAGGCAGTTTTAAATATGCCTTTTGATAAAGAGCATACATTTGGTGCACAAGTGGATCAAACTGCCAAAGGTGTGGGAGCTTTATAACCCAGCACACACAGGGGTAATTTTCATTGAGCAGGGTTTACCAGAGGATTTAGCTCAGCATTTCCAGAACATTCCAAAAATCTAATTAAACCCACCTCTCAGTACACCAGAGGTTACTTTTGGGGCTCGTATAGAGGAAACAATAAGGGAAGAGGAAAACCATCTACATCTTCAGGCTCCTCATTCGTCCCTAAACAATGACTTACCTCAAACAATACTAACACACACCACTCCTGTAGGGGGAAGGTCTCAAATTACCAAAGATCAATGGGTACTTCAAACTATCCAAAATGGTTATTGTCTGGAGCTCATTTCTGCTCCACCGAATATACCCCCTCATACCTACAGACTCTCACAAGATCATCTAACTCTCCTCAAAGAGGAAGTACCTTCCCTTCTTCTAAAATGAGCTATAGAACCAGTACCATTGCACTACAAAGGAACAGGAGTTTACTCCCTTTATTTTCTAATACCCAAAAAAGATGTGTCTCTCAGACCAATATTAGATCTCAGACCCTTACACCACTACATCCTGTCAGAACATTTTCATATGGTCACTCTTCAGGATGTTATTCCTCTGTTACAACTAGGAAACTTCATGACAGCTTTAGATCTAAAGGACGCTTATTTTCACATTCCCATTCATCCTGCTCACTGCAAATACCTAAGATTTGAGTGGCAAGAAAACATTACCAAATCAAAGTATTACCATTCGGAGTCACAACTGCTCCCAGAGTATTCACAAAGTGCCTTGCAGTGGGGCAGCACATCTCAGAAGAAAACAAATTCACATTTTCCTTTATTTGGACGATTGTGCGAATGAATTGGCTTCGATGAGACAGTGTCAAAAACATACTCAAACTACAATTTGTCGTCTACACTCTCTAGGGCTCACTATAAAGTACATCAAATCTCATCTGCAAACCCTCTAAATACAACCAAATCTAAGGGCTATCCTCGATATACAATTAGGAATGGCCTTTCCCAATCAAAACAGGGTCCAAGCTTTCAGACATTAATTGCAACATTAAAAAAAAAAAAACAGCATACACCGTAAGAACTGTTATGAAACTGTTAGGAATGATGGCATCTTGTATTGCCATAGTGTCTCATGCCAGACTTCATGTGCCATCTTCAACAGTGTCTCTCTCATCAATGGTGTCCGGCACAGGGTCAAATGGAAGATCTAGTGTTGTTGGCCCGCCAGAACTATCTCTCTCTACATTGGTGGAATATCACAAACCTTGTGAAGGGTTGGCCCATTGTAGACCCTGTGCGTCAGATCACTCTCACAATAGATGCCTCAAACAACGGTTGGGTAGCTCATCTCCTCAACCTCACAATTCAGGGGATATGGGACAATACTCATCGGTCTCTCCATATCAATTACCTGGAACTACAAGCAATGAAAGCATTCCTTTCACAGTTGCAACACAAAACAGTGTTGATACGTACAGACAGCATGACTGCCATGTACGATCTTCAAAAACAGGCGGGGTCACAATCTCAACAACTGCCCCACCTAGCACAAACAATATGGAAATGGGCGATTCGTCACCATATTCACATAGTGGAACAAAATCTCCTGGGGACAGACAACCACTTAGCAGACCTGCTAAGCAGGATGCATCAACAAACACACGAGTGGGAACTCCACCCATAAGTCCTTCAACAGTACTTCAAAAACTGGGGAACACCTCAAATAGATCTGCTCACAACATATCAAGACAAAAAAATGCCAAAACTTCGCCTCCAGGTACCCTGTATGGGTGAGTTGGTCAGGGATGTTTGCTTATGCTTTTCCCCCCTCTTCCACTCTTACATTCGTAGTCCGGAAGATAAAACAATCTTCCCTCAGTATATCTTAGTAGCCCCTATATGGGCACGTCAACCATGGTATACAACACTTTTGTAACTCTCAGTTGTTCCTCATCAAAAACTTCCCAACAGACCAGATATTCTAACACAAAAACAGGGACAGATAAGACATCCAAATCCTAAATCACTCAACCTAGCAATATGACTCCTGAAGTCATAGAATTTGGATATTTGCATTTACCACAGGAATGTATGGATAACCTTAAACAAGCAAGAAAACCTAATACTAGACAATGCTATGCCGCAGAATGGAAACATTTTGGCCCTCATTCTGAATTTGGTGTTCCTGCCACACTGGCGGTGGCGGTGCTGACCGCCGACAGCGTGGAAGAGCAGGCCGCCAAATTCTGAGTGTGGCGGTAAACTGGCTGTATCGCAGCCAGTACACCACCTGTACTGCCAGGGGTGTGAGACTGCCTGGCCAAAGATTGATCACCTTCAGCCCAGTGGGTCCACCTTATGCCGCCGACTGTATTTGGAGTCCCCTTCCGTTAGCCTTTTCCTGGTGGTTTACACTGCCAGGGAAAGGCTGGCAGAATGGGTGACTGGGGGCCCCCATGCACCGCCCGTCGCACATTTCACTGCCCGAATTACGAGCCGTGAAATGCACATCGGGTGCTGCTGCACCCGCCGCACCACCACATTTGCGCCGGCATTGATGTAAAGGCCCTGTTCGCCACATTGCTTGGAATATTTGCAAGCATTTCTCCCTCTACTTTTTGTGTGTTTGGTGTTACAGCCTGAGTGACCAATTTTATGCGTAAACGTAGGTACAGTGCTCCCTATCCCACTGGAAACAAACTGCACTTACCCGAAGCCCCATCTAGGCTGAAAACTGGTGGGTTCCTTGTGTTCAGTTTCAGAGAGGGCCTGGCTTGGCACTTCCGGCTGGACTGTTCCTATTGGAGAAGGATATAGGTTGGTATGCAAATGAATGGGGAAATCTGAAATGGCATAGTGGCCAGAAAAAAACAGTGCATGGGAATGCTACTCAAAGTAATTGCCAGTGGTCAAACTATTTGCAAGCATTCTGCCAGTCACCTTTTGTATGTTTAATCCCTCCTACAATAACCAAATGTAAATCATTCTACAAGTACAGGGGTGTTATGGATAAATAACAGGACTAGAAGAATATAATGCACCTTTGCCTTAATAAGTGCACATTCTGAAGTGCCCAATACAACACATTTATCATGGAAAACTGGCTGCAAAAATCTTGGCATCTATAATTAGATCTGGTTGTACACAATGACCATAGCAATGTAAGAATTATTAGTCTTGAAAAAAGAAGTGGTCCTGTAGCTCCAATTTGTGAATCTAATAAAAAAATAAATTAAAGCCACTTAACACTGAGAAGCACATCGGCCTTATTAGTGAACATTAAAACAGATAACACAGATTTGTCGAAGTCCTCTGGAAAAATAGGCATCATTTTGGACCCTGTTAAAAACTTGTTAACTTTACGGCCATTACCTACTAATGATTTCCTGATGCTAGTGGATTTTAACATCTCAGTGCATTTATTCATTTTCTTTATGCAACTACTTACAACAATGTTGCAGAAAACTATTAACCCTCATAATGTAAATCTTCGAAGTAAGGGCTCCCAGACATCCAAAAGGGCACTATTTAGACCTTATCTTATATGGGGACCTGAGGAAAGAAGAAGTTGACATCCATCCTATATGAAGGTGTCATTGTTCATTGTTCTTTTTCAAAGTGCACATAACAGGAGGCTGGCATTTTAAAAATGAAACTCTGATAAATCTATACGAATATAGTAAAAAAAAAAAGAAAACCTGCTTGGGTCTTAAAACTTAGAAGCTGAATTTCTATTAGCTAAAGTAAAACTAAGTGCAACGTTAGTAAAACTGAACTCTTTATTGATAGATTCTGTTCCAGTGTCGGAAATGTGCAACAAAATGGCACAATTGAACCCAAAATGATCAGCCCCTCCGTTGTTTACTTCCTTGCAAGCAGATTAAAGCTAGGGAAAGGAAAAGTAAACTTGTGAGTGATCACCCTGAGCTAAACAACCAAGTAAGAATTAGAAAACCGGTATCTTTCTACATATTTGAGTCCACAAAATGAAGGGAACTGGCCCAAGTTGTTCAGTCAGTACTCAAAACAACACTGTCTGCTTCGACCTCCGAGTAAATCTGTAGACGCTAGCGTAGGTATGTAATACATTTTCACTGAAAATGTAAGGAATGCTAACACTCTATAGTTCAAATTGATTCATTAATCACTTAACACAAGTGATATGCCAGCCTCTCAGATTTATTAATGAGGGTGGGCTTCTTTCAATTCAGATAATGAAAGAGAACTTTGCTTTGATAGCAAAAGGGTGTGTGGTTTTTTTTTGGGGGGGAGGGGAATCTGGTGCATTCTCTTTTCTCTTGTATTATGTTTTATTAGTGTCCAATTAAATGTGCCCAGAACAGCAGACGATTTTGGAAATGTTGCTATTTCTCATTAAAAAAAACAAAGAAACTATGCAGAGGGATGGAAGGTACCTGTTGTGTCGGCTCTTTGTGTATCTTTCTGCTACATGAAGACAGGAGTACAGGATTATAGAGCAGAGCAGTGCCAATTGATTGCTTTTCTAGATAAAGTTTAGTGGGACCTATGTTTAATAAGAAATCACTCTACATCCTTTGCTGTTTCTCTGTTTTATGCATGTTAACATTTTCAGTGAAGTTTGCTACATGTCTCTAAATAACCACAGTACCTTCCTAATTTATAGTCTTGTGTCAAGAATACATCTGAGAGATCTTCATGGTCATCGCTTTAGCCTTTGTCTACTTGGTATAAAATGCCAAATGTGTCGTCTGGCAAAAATGTATTCAATGCGATATTAAAGGATCATGAAGCAATAAACCTGTGATGCAAGTATCATTGTAGAGCCTGCCGTGACACTGCAGTTGTTGTTCCAAAGCTGAATGAAAGTTCTTGGAGAATTCCTGCCTAAACCTCAAATATGAAAGCCCTATAAAAAGAAAGAACACTATTTGTTATAAATACCATTCCTCTGTGCTATTAAAGCAATTATTCAAGGAACTGCAGCATATTTGCCATCTTTATTGAGATTGTGGCATACGATGTCCATGAGTTCATCAACCAAGATCATTGAAGTCTGTGACATTCAGGGGCTGGCTGTCATGGCACACAATGCTGAGACCTGTAGCGTTAGGCCTTTAGACGTCAAGCTGGCTGATACTGACAAAGCATATTTACTTGCTACCATAAAGAAGAATACTGGTTGAAGAGGAGCCATACTCTCCAAAGTGAACTCAGAAACTGAAATCTTATCGACCCCCTTAAAGCACACAAATAGTGAGGCACAGTGATCTGCCTATAAAGGAACCATCAGAAACCTGGGTGACCGTACCCAGCGCTTACTAGATAGGTGAAGAACAGCACAGCAAGAAAGATGAAGAACACCTAAAACAATTGGAAGAACTCTGATGCCAGGCTTATTATCAGAAGCATCATGGGGGCCATCCTCATACATATCCATACAAGATCATTAACAAGATTCTCAGTAGAGATTTTCACTTTACAAGAATTAATGGAGAAAGCACCTACTAAGAAGAACCAATCTTTTTACGGCCTCCGTCACAGTAGTATATTTTGGAAACTCTTCAATACAGAGCACCCTCTGTACCATTTATGCTGTGATGGACCTCTTTCCCACACCACAGAAACATCAATACAGTTGAGAACATTTGCAGTAACTTCACATTTACAGTGCAGGCTGCCACCTCAACTGCCTTGCTAAGCTGGTATGACCAATGTTTAAGGGACTTGGTCCAAAGATTCAGGGTGGGCCTACCTAATGAAAAATGCTAAGATTTACTTTGCATTTTGATATTGTAAAGAAGGTTTTGACAAACTGAGAAATCCGCACAACAGTTGACGTGACTTTCTCTCCTTTGGATACTTCCATATGGTGTTGATGAGTTGCTCCTATGGCTATGTTTGACTAGGTTAAACCCTGGCACCCAGAAAATTATTTTAAATCTATCATTCACTTATTGCTTTTTGGATCATGTACTGAAGATCAAGTGCATAAAATAGAAGTTGAAGCAGAAAATGCTTAAGACAACAGGAGCTGAACTGAAAGTAGTTTACTGTTCTACAGGCTTTTCCAAAGTGGATGCCATAATGCCTTCCTCATGAGTGCCGTTTATTGTGAAGGATGTTAATGCGTTATGCATGAGTGCTAAATATATAGCCCACAAGAGTGAAACCAAACCACAATGAGAAGTAGACGTCATACAACAAAAGTAGGGCAGAAATAGTACCACAAATGCACAGAATCATCTGTTCAAGGGAAGAAAAAAATCTAAAGGGAACAGGTCACATCGATCTTAGACCAGAGAACAACAAGCAAATAGGTAAAGAAAGGACCACTCAGGGTATTGGCAATGCATTAACTCTTCCTACAGTTCCAGCAAAGGGACTAGATTTGTACGATTGTAATTAGGATGCATGTCTTCGTGACCCAGTCTCTAAGACAGAGGGGGTCATTCTGACCCTGGCGGTCATGGACCGCCAGGGCCAACGACCGCGGGAGCACCGCCAACAGGCTGGCGGTGCTCCCATGGGCACCGCCGCGGTCAGAAACGGAAAACCGGCGGTGTCCCGCCGGTTTTCCACTGCCCTGGGGAATCCTCCATGGCGGCGCTGCAGGCAGCGCCGCCATGGGGATTCCGACCCCCTTACCGCCAGCCTGGTTCTGGCGGTTTTGACCGCCAGAACCTGGCTGGCGGTAACGGGTGTCGTGGGGCCCCCTAACAGGGCCCCACTAAGATTTTCAGTGTCTGCATAGCAGACACTGAAAATCGCGACGGGTGCAACTGCACCCGTCGCACCCTTCCCACTCCGCCGGCTCCATTCGGAGCCGGCTTCCTCGTGGGAAGGGGTTTCCCGCTGGGCGGGCGGGCAGCCTTCTGGCGGTCGCCCGCCTGCCCAGCGGGAAACTCAGAATAACCGCGGCGGTCTTTTGACCGCGCAGCGGTATTCTGGAGGTTCCAGCCAGGCCGGCGGCTTCCGCCGCCGGCCGGGGTCAGAATGACCCCCAGAATGCCTAGAATTCATGAGGACTTAATGCAAAAGCATGTTGGTAGTGGCAGCCCACCTCAGTACAAGAGGAATGTTCACATGTCCCTGCCCAGATGGATGCCTTCTGAAAGCAGATTCAAAACAGGTAGTACTCCAAGGTATCCATACTGTATGGACTACATTTCAGGATCTTGGCCTTCATGTGATCTATGAGAGATACACAGCCACAACATTACAAAGGATGCAAGTGTGAATTTGTGTCACTGTATGTGTTGCCAGGTTACTGTTCATTTTGGATTAGAAACTTCACCTTCACTGTTGTCTCTTAGACAGTGGGGCCATGTAAGAAGCAATTGGGGGCGGGGTGGGGGCAGGGAGGTTAGTCATGTAGCCTTTTGAATAACACACATTTTGAAATGCCATTTAATTGGGCAGTGTTCTGTGTACTCTTCAATGCAATTAAGACCCACATCAAGATTTTGAAGAGTATCTAAACGATCACTGCAAGAAATTGTATTATTATTTGGGTTGGTGACTACCTACCACAAGGAACAATGATAACCCTTGTCAGGGTCACTAAATTCACCTGAGCTCAACCCAGCATAGCTATTGCACACAGCAGACTGGTGTAACTTAAGGCAGTGTTTAAAATGTTTATGCAGTACCAAAAAAGTTAAAATGCAAAACAATAAATAACCAGAAACCAAATTAGAGTAAGATTTAATAAACAAAATCACAAAAATCCCCCAAAGGAACCAGAGATTTGTTTTTTTTTAAACATTATAATTAGAAATAGCACTAAAAGGCACAAAGCACCAGTGATGATCAATGGTTGTGACAGATTGGGGCCCATGGGCAATTTTATGCTGACTTCCATGAGTGCGGGTCTGGTACACCAAGCAGTTTGGTTCTGGTAAAAGAATTGACCTTATAACATAGTTGTTTAATTCCCAATCCACCACAGGAGTGTTCCCCAGCACCTGAGGGAAAGCCTTTTAGATACTCACAGGTTGTTGGGCAGAGGCCAACAGCAGGATCCATTCCAGCTCCTGTTGCCACTGGTCAGCTGAGTGCACAGGTCCAGTCCTTCAGGGCTCCTCTAAAGCCACAGATGGCAGTTGAAGTCCCCGTCTGATCCTCTGAAGTTGCAGAGCTTGTTCTGAAGTGAATGCCTGTAGATGCCTCATTGATTCTTTGCACTAGCGAGTGGGTGGGAATGACTCCTGGGAATGTGCCCTAACCAACGAGGTAACAGTTACCAGGGCCACCCCTACCCATGTTTGCCATTTTTCAAGAAGTCAAATGTCTTCTGCTCAGTGCTTAATTTGTGCTTGTTGTTTTCGGTGCAGAGCACCAGCACTTTTTGAGGGCCTGCACTTATTTTTCTGCCTCAGGCATTTACTGCGAGCAACAGACACATATGGGAAAGACGGAGGAAGAGAAAAATGAAAAAGCTTCACAATCGGGGAAAGCAGAAAGCTACAGAGTGAGCTGAAGGGGCAGGGAGTGGCTGTAAGTGGATTGAAAAGTCCTGAGATGGCTTCAGGATTATGTAGGTTTAGTATTTCATCTTCGCACATTTAATTGCAAGAGCCAAGTGTATAAAAGTAGGGCTTTGGTCACCGGCACCTGTTTTTTTTGTGTTTTTTTTTTACACATTAAGCACTGCTTCTGCCACACTTAATATGGGGCTCTGTTGGCTGGATGTATGTGTGTGGGGAGTGTACTTTTGTAATCTTAATGTCTTCCTACATCTAACACTAAAATCTATTTTGCTGCACTCGCTTTACCCACAATAAACCTAGTGATAGAAGTCTGAGCTGCAGCTAGATAGGACGGTGCCGACCCAATCCCGTCGTAGTTTATCGGATTCTAGTCTGTCCAGGTGTGTCTCTTGTAAGAGGGCAATGTCGGCCCGCTTGTTGTTAAGGTAAGACAGAACTTTTTTCCGCTTTATGAAGTGGGTGAGGCCATTTACATTCCATGATATGATCCGTAGAGGCACTGCCGGTGCCTTGTTCGAATCAGACATCTTAGTACCTTAAGGAAGCGTACCCCTGTTTTGGGTATCCATGAATGCTCCTCCCTCCAGGTTAGATGCGGTTTCTAGGTGACCGACTTCCGGGGATAGGCCCCGTGTGTCCTGGGGGGTCTGGGCTGTTGTTTCCATAGGTTGTGTCTGTTCCTGAAGTCTCTCTAGGAATATTCTCAGGTCCTCCAGGTTGTAAAAGGTCTGTGTTTCGCCGTTCTAAGTGATCCACATTTTGGCCAGTTCGAACAGACCAAATTTCACATCCAGGTGGCGGAGGCGAGGGCGGAGGGAAAGAAAAGCTCTCCTTCTATCTGCAGTCTCTTTGGAAAAATCAGCTGAGAGTCGGATTTCCAGGGTGCCCAGCCGGAGTGGACCTTGCGCTCTGGCTGCCTGCACTAATTGACAAGCCTGTCCGTGGCGCAGTAAACAGGCTATGATTGGGCGAGGGCGTCCCTTTCCGTCTTGCCTCTTTGGGCCTAGACTATGCACTCTTTCAAATTCCAGAGGAGGATCAAATGTTATGTCGGTTAGCTTCGGGAGTATGTCCCCGAGGTAGGAGAGTGTGTCCGTGCCCTCTATGCCTTCCGGAAATCCAAGAAGGCGAATATTGTTCCTACGGCTTCTATCCTCCAAGTCAGTCAGTTTGCTATGGAGGTGCAGAAATTCTTGATCTGTCGGTCCAGGAAGCTACATGGGTTTCCACTGTTGTGACCCATTGATCCAACCCTGAGATTTGCGACTGGAACCCCGCTATCTCCAAGCGCATAGATCAGGTCTCTGCCGTCAGTGCCGCCATGGCGCTAACCATCCCCTCCAGTTTGCGTCCCACCGCTGATATCTCCTGTAGTATACGGTCCATAGGCGCCCCTTGCGTGCCCTCCACCATGTTGCCAGTGATGTTGGGGCGTGGTGGAGGGTCTTCCGCCAAAGGAAGTTTCTGTTGTCGCAGTGCTTCAGAAAAGAGTAATTGACGGGCTGGTTTACCCGATGATTTGCCCGTCGCCTTGCCCCTCGGCATTGCAGGTTCCCCCACACAGGAAGGATTTTGAAGGGTACTTGTCCTCGACGTGGCAGCTGTTGGAAGCGTGATTAGGGTTGGAAAAGTAAAGAGAGGGGGGGAGCACCAGGCGGTCAACAAGGTCATGTGGGTACTTCATCTCCCAGGACAACCTCAGAAGACTGACAATGAAGTACACAGTCAGAGTATGGAACCTGGTTTTAGGTGCAGACTCAGGTGATCCCTGTTATCCCCTCACTTTTCTAAAAGAGGAAGTGGGGCAGAGTAGAGGCACTACCGAGCGGGCACTGATAAGGGGACCGCTTGCCACTCGTCGTCCCCCGCCTCCGCGAAGAAGTCCGTAGGGGAGAAGGAGTAGGAGTGCTGGTGGGGTGCGCCCTCTAAGTCGAGTCCCCTGGGTGTTCAAGGGCTCAGCTGTTAGTGCTGCACCCCTTCCCCTCTCCTCAACACTTTTTTGTTCTTCTTTGTTCCTTCCTTTTTTTTTTTTATTTAACTTTATTTTGTCTTCTAACTTTTGTTTAGTAGTTTTGTTTGTTGTTGAGCTTTGTATTGTTGCTGACTGTTTTCTACCTTTCTCTCTTCTCCCTGTAGGCTTCCACCCTGAAAAAATAAGGTAGGGAGTAGAGGGGTAGGTGCAGCCGCAAGGGCCACAACTCAGGTCTATGCGGTGCCCTCACTCGACCCGTTGCAGGAGCGCGCGTGTGTCCAGGGTCCTCGGTCCTCAGGGCGGGGGGGCTCTGTGATTCGCAGCGTTTCCGATCCGTCTTCGCGGGCTACACGGGCCCCGCCGATGCTCTCGCGGGCAGAAGGGTTTTGGGGTTCCCTGCTGTATTTTGAGGGCTTTGGGGCAGACGGGAGCGTTCCTGGGCGCCCCCCGCCCAAGGGTTCACAAAAAGAGATGGTCCGACTTCAGGACCGGATCTCCCAATCAATCGATGCCGCGGCTTACCAGCTCGCCGCGGGCCTCTGGTGCCTTCTTCGCTCCTCCCCATCTTCTCTGGGATAGCGCACTTCCTCCGGCAGGGTCCACGGCTCCTCCGCGCCTTCATCCTCGGCGCGTGTCTTGGCGGTGAGCGGGGGGGCAAGGAGTAATCCTCCAGACGCCCGGCGCCCCCGAGGTTCGCAGCAGAGGGAGGCGTGCCTCCCAGGTTAGGCCCCCACACACTCGAGACTGCGGCTCACCGTCTTGCCGCAGGCCTCGATCTCCGCTTCCGCTCTTCTTGACTGTGTCGGGGAGAGCGCCTGCCGCCCTGCGGAGCACTTCCCTTAGGCGGCCATCGCTGATCGTGGCCAGACAACAGCCCCCCCCCACCACCACTTTGTTCTTTTTGCTGTGGGTGGCCCTAGTGTTAATGTAGCATGTAACCAGATTAACTCCACAGCTGAAACTATTACAGTTAATCAAAATAATCCAAGCAAGGCCTCTGTGTTGAAAACCTCTGATTGATCACGTATCAGAGAACAGGGGACAAGGGTATGTCACATTCTTGCTGATTCTTTGAGAGATCGGGCAACTCAGTCTTTAAGCAATGTGATGGTTACACATTCATGTAACAGTAGCAGTTTAACCTGCAGAATAGGTCTACTGTCTAAGGCCGCATTATCAAACCTGTGTAGTCTGACAGATACCAGCTGTGAGGCCTGGAACATGAAAGGTATGACTCGCCAGATACAGAATCCGTGGTGCTGTGCAGACTGTGTGATAGTTAAGCTCTGTGAGACATCATAAAGGAAGATAGTGGAGCACAAGGATGAGATGGCAGTGTGGCGGGGCCGCCCCCATGTTTCCCTGCAAGGGGGTCCTTTAAGGGCTGGTTACACCACTGTTAAAGAGCAAAAGCAAATAGTCGTATTTAAGTTAAGATACACCAGTTTTTGTCCCCACCTTTCTTAATTTTCACTCACCCTTGACCAATCTACAAAAACATGGACCGACTCCAAGCTGAATGCAATATTTTACTGTAAAAGTTTGGTTCAGATTTGTCAAATGGCAGCAACATTATTAGCAAAACAACAAATGGCTTTATCTTTAGAAATGGAGACTGGACTATAACGATACAGTGACCAGAGTGTTATATATTTATATCTATGCATGCATAGTTATGTATATATATGTATTAAACTTAAGTTGAAAGGAAGTTTTGATTAAATAATGTTAATGGTGGTTCCGTTGTAAAAACTACGGTCGTGAGATGCACAGCGTACGGCGCTACCTTCACTTCTTGTCACTAAACTGCCGTACTAGGTCTGAATACATCCTAGCGAGCCTACAGTCTTAGTAGTGCCAGACATTCTAAACACTACAAAACACAATTTACTAACTACATTATGTTCCAATCATCATTATATGCCCACACACTCCCCATCAGCCACATAGTCATGTTAATATAACACAACGGTGCTATATACCCACACCAAGTGGTAATACAGCTACCATCCTGTACCCATACTTATCACTGTACATCCAAACACCCATCATCCTTTATGCAGAGATCATCATTTTTCACCATTTTATCCCAAAACGCACTTACAGGTCCACCATTTAGCCTACAGTGTCTCTCCAGGAAGTTAGTCATGCTATCATACATCTTCGACAAGCTTAAACATGATCACTGATGCTCTCAAACATATTTTACTTTAAGCATTCTCCAGTAATAACTAAGCTAAGATGGCCTTCAGGGTTATGACACCTGATGAAGATAGCAACTTAATGTTTCCTGGCTTTTTGGCAGGCCCTTTTGAGACCCACCTACTCCTTGAAGCCACAGTGCCCCCTCCGCAAACACCCCCCCCCCCCCCTCATGACAGCCCCTGGGTGCCGTCCTGCAGCCCCGCTCTGTACCTCCAGCCTGTGATTTTTGGCATAAGCACTAGGCCTGGTTTGTAAGTAAGCCAGAGGCCAGGGATAGGGGGCGTGTTTTCTTTAACTCCCCGGACTTCCGTTTGTAAAAATCTCATTTACAAGCCTCTAATCCCCTACCTTTCCAAAGGTTGCTGTATGCACCGCTGCCTCCCCCTCACTTTATCCCGGAGATAGGGCAGCATTAAAAATACAAATCATACTGGGGATTGGGAGGTTTGGGGGCGCATCCGTCTTCATAGGCTGAGGGTCGCAGGTTTGCTGTACTGAGGGACTCGGTCCCAGATGTCCTACAGAGGGGAGTGACCCTTCAGAAAAGTTGGGGAAGATGAATGATTGGGCACAGCTTCAGTAGACGGATCCATCCCTGCATGGCAATTACGTTCCGTTCTCACGTTTGGGGGAAGTATAAATAACAAAAAGGAAAAGCCCCTCCACTGCCAGGCCTTTTCCCCCCTCAGGTGCCAAGTCTTTTGTTGGCTATTTGGGGCAGTTCGTACTTAGGCCCTCATAACTTTTTGTCCACATAAGCTACCCATACCAAATTTGCATCCTTTTTTTCCAGCATCCTAGGCATTGTAGAGGTACCCAGACTTTGTGGGTTCCCCTGAAGGAGACCAAGAAATTATCCACAATACAGCAAAATGTTCGTGTTTTTTTTTTTCTTTTAAAAAAATGGGGAAAAAGTGCAGCAGAAGAAGGCTTGTGGTTTTTCCCCTGAAAATGGAATCAACAACGCGTTTGCAGTGCTAAAATCACCATCTTCCCGGAACAGGCAGACTTGAATCAGGAAACTCCATTTTCAACACAATTTTGGCATTTTATTGGGACACACCCCATTTTTACTATTTTTTGTGCTTTCAGCCTCCTTCTAGTTAGTGACAGAAATGGGTGTGAAACCAATGCTGGATCCCAGAAAGCTAAACATTTTTGAGAAGCAGACAAAATTCTGAATTTGGCAAGGGGTAATTTGTATAGATCCTACAAGCTTTTTCTACAGAAACAGCTGAAATAAAAAAAATATTGAGGGGAAAAAAACAGCCATTTTTCTCCACAAATTACGCTGTAACTTTTTTCTGCGATGTTAGATTTTTTTTAAAGCAATATACCGTTACGTCTGCCGGACTCTTCTGGTTCCGGGGATATATAAGGCTTGTGGGTTCATCAAGAACCCTAGGTACCCAGAGCCAATAAATGAGCTGCACCTTGCAATGGGTTTTCATTGTATACCGGGTATACAGCAATTCATTTGCTGAAATATAAAGAGTGCAAAATAGGTATCAAGAAAATCTTTGTATTTCCAAAATGGCACAGGATAAGGTGTTGAGAAGCAGTGGTTATGTGCACATCTCTGAATTCCGGGGTGCCCATACTAGCATCTGAATTACAGGGCATTTCTCAAATAGACGTCTTTTTTTACACACTTTCTTACATTTGGAAGGAAAAAAATGTAGAGAAAGACAAGGGGCAATAACACTTGTTTTGCTATTCTGTGTTCCCCCAAGTCTCCCAATAAAAATGGTACCTCACTTGTGTGGGTAGGCCTAGCGCCGGCGACAGGAAATGCCCCAAAACACAACGTGGACACATCACATTTTCCCTAACAAAACGGAGCTTGGGGGGGGCACCTGTGTTTTTGGGCCTGGACTCAGCAGCCATACAGGGAAACCTACCAAACCCAGACATTTCTGAAAACTAAACACCCCAGGGAGTCCAGGGAGGTGTGACTTGCGTGGGTCCCCCAGTGTTTTCTTGCCCAGAATCCTCAGCAAACTTCAAATTTAGCTAAAAAAAAAAAATCTAATTTTTCCCACATTTCTGTGTGGGATCACTGTACCGGGACAAATTTCCTACCACCCAACGTTCCCCTCAGTCTCCCGGTAAACATTATACCTCACTTGTGTAGGTGGGCCATGTGCCTGTGAAAGGAAGAGCCAAAAACATGTTGAAATTAAGGGGGAACCAAAGCTGGTCCAAAAGGGCAGTTTAAAAAAAAAAAATAATAATTTAGGCTGACAAGTAGGGCAGAATTTTTATCGGTATAGATGAGACAATGCTGGGTGGTAGGGATTTTGTGGATTCCTGCAGATTCCGGAAGGTTCCATTCCAAAAATGGGGGAAAAATGTGTGATTTCCAGCAAAGTTGGAGGTTTGCAGGGCATTGTGGGTAAGAAAATGGTGCGGGGTGCATATGAAGCACATCACCCTGGAATCACCCAGATGTTTAGTTTTCAGATGTGTCTAGGTCCTGTGGATTTTTCTACATGACAACGTCCTAAAATCCCAAAAGTGCAGCCCTCACCATTCCAAGTGGGACGATTTTGAAAGTTAGCCAAGCTCTCATGGCCCAAGTGTAAAACCAAAACCCAAAATAATCAAATGTCCTCTTGCTTGCCGTGGGATAAGATGTTTTTGTGTGCTGGGGAGAGCTGAAAGACTGTTACTCCCTTCAGTTGGGGTGGGGGCATAACCAGGCCCATACTGGTTGGTAGCCACCACCCCACTATTTTTTTTTTTTTTTTATTCCCTTGCATCTAGTAGACTCTGTTCCCCCTCCATCCTCCCTTCCCCAGGGTGTGGATCGGGGGGTAATTGAACAACTTTGGGCCCATTTATTTGGAGTGGGGGTATAGCCATACCCCCAGCCTTTTATTTTTGGAAAAAAAATCTTCCCTGGTCTCTGGTGGGCTTCCTATGGCCAACAGTAATGTGCCCCCATGGGGGGCGACCCTTGCTCAAGGGGCTGCCCCCACAAACAAAACGCACACATGCACGCACACCAATCCATCGTGCCTAAGTGGTTTCAGCCTCCCCCTCTCCCCCCAAGGAGTGCAACCCTTACCAAAGGGGTCGCTCCCCATAGCAATATAAATAAAATAAAAAAATCCCTTATCAGTATAAATAAGAAAGAAAAAAAACATCCATGGTGCTTAACCCCTTCGCTGCCAGGACTTTTCCCCCTCCTGTGCCGAGCCTTTTTTTGGCTATTTGGAGCAGTTCGCGCTTAGGCCCTCATAACTTTTTGTTCACATAAGCTACCCACGCCAAATTTGCGTCCTTTTTTTCCAACATCCTAGGGATTCTAGAGGTACCCAGACTTTGTGGGTTCCCCAGAAGGAGGCCAAGAAATTAGCCAAAAAACAGTGAAAATTTAGTTTTTTTAAAAAAAATGGGAAAAATGGGCTGCAGAAGAAGGCTTGTGGTTTTTCCCCTGAAAAGGGCATCAACAAAGGGTTTGCGGTGCTAAAATCACCAGCTTCCCAGCTTTCAGGAACAGGCAGACTTGAATCTGAAAACCCAATTTTTCAACACAATTTTGGCATTTTACTGGGACATACCCCATTTTTACGATTTTTTGTGCTTTCAGCCTCCTTCCAGTCAGTGACAGAAATGGGCATGAAACCAATGCTGGATCCCAGAAACCGCAACATTTCTGAAAAGTAGACAAAATTCTGAATTCAGCAAGGGGTAATTTGTGTAGATCCTACAAGGGTTTCCTACAGAAAATAACAACTGAAAAAGAAAAATATTGAAATTGAGGTGAAAAAAACATCACTTTTTCTCTACGTTTTACTCTGTAACTTTTACCTGCAATGTCAGATTTTTGAAAGCAATATACTGTTACGTCTGCTGGACTCTTCTGGTTGCGGGGACATATAGGGCTTGTAGGTTCATCAAGAACTCTAGGTACCCAGAGCCAATAAATGACCTGCACCCTGCAGTGGGTTTTCATTCTATGCCGGGTATACAGCAATTCATTTGCTGAAATACAAAGAGTAAAAAATAGCTATCAAGAAAACCTTTGTATTTCCAAAATGGGCACAAGATAAGGTGTTGAGAAGCAGTGGTTATTTACACATCTCTGAATTCCGGGGTGCCCATACTAGCATGTGAATTACAGGGCATTTCTCAAATAGACGTCTTTTTTACACACTGTCTTACATTTGGAAGGGAAAAATGTAGAGAAAGACAAGGGGCAATAACACTTGTTTTGCTATTCTATGTTCCCCCAAGTCTCCCGATAAAAATGATACCTCACTTGTGTGGGTAGGCCTAGCGCCCGCGACAGGATATGCCCCAAAACACAACGTGGACACATCACAGAAAACAGAGCTGTTTTTAGCAAAGTGACTACCTGTAGATTTTGGCCTCTAGCTCAGCCGCCACCTAGGGAAACCTACCAAACCTGTGCATTTCTGAAAACTAGAGACCTAGGGGAATCCAAGATGGGGTGACTTGTGTGGCTCGGACCAGGTTCTGTTACCCAGAATCCTTTGCAAACCTCAAAATTTGGCTAAAAAAACACATGTTCCTCACATTTCTGTGGCAGAAAGTTCTGGAATCTGAGAGGAGCCACAAATTTCCTTCCACCCAGCGTTCCCCCACGTCTCCCGATGAAAATGATACCTCACTTGTGTGGGTAGGCCTAGCGCCCGCGACAGGAAACGCCCCAAAGCGCAACGTGGACACAGCCACATTTTTGAAGGAAAACAGGTGTTTTCTGCAAAGTGCCTACCTGTAGATTTTGGCCTGTAGCTCAGCCGCCACCTAGGGAAACCTACCAAACCTGTGCATTTCTGAAAACTAGAGACCTAGGGGAATCCAAGATGGGGTGACTTGTGTGGCTCGGACCAGGTTCTGTTACCCAGAATCCTTTGCAAACCTCAAAATTTGGCTAAAAAAACACATGTTCCTCACATTTCTGTGGCAGAAAGTTCTGGAATCTGAGGGGAGCCACAAATTTCCTTCCACCCAGCGTTCCCCCACGTCTCCCGATGAAAATGATACCTCACTTGTGTGGGTAGGCCTAGCGCCCGCGACAGGAAACGCCCCAAAGCGCAACATGGACACAGCCAAATTCTTGAAGGAAAACAGGTGTTTTTTGCAAAGTGCCTACCTGTAGATTTTGGCCTGTAGCTCAGCCGCCACCTAGGGAAACCTACTAAACCTGTGCATTTCTGAAAACTAGAGACCTAGGGGAATCCAAGATGGGGTGACTTGTGTGGCTCGGACCAGGTTCTGTTACCCAGAATCCTTTGCAAACCTCAAAATTTGGCTAAAAAAACCACATGTTCCTCACATTTCTGTGGCCGAAAGTTCTGGAATCTGAGAGGAGCCACAAATTTCCTTCCACCCAGCGTTCCCCCACTTCTCCCGATAAAAATGATACCTCACTTGTGTGGGTAGGCCTAGCGCCCGCAACAGGAAACGCCCCAAAGCGCAACGTGGACACAGCCAAATTTTTGAAGGAAAACAGAGGTGTTTTTTGCAAAGTGCCTACCTGTAGATTTTGGCCTGTAGCTCAGCCGCCACCTAGGGAAACTTACCAAACCTGTGCATTTCTGAAAACTAGAGACCTAGGGGAATCCAAGATGGGGTGACTTGTGTGGCTCGGACCAGGTTCTGTTACCCAGAATCCTTTGCAAACCTCAAAATTTGGCTAAAAAAACACATGTTCCTCACATTTCTGTGGCAGAAAGTTCTGTAATCTGAGAGGAGCCACAAAATTCCTTCCACCCAGCGTTCCCCCACGTCTCCCGATAAAAATGATACCTCACTTGTGTGGGTAGGCCTAGCGCCCGCGACAGGAAACGCCCCAAAGCGCAACGTGGACACAGCCAAATTTTTGAAGGAAAACAGAGGTGTTTTTTGCAAAGTGCCTACCTGTAGATTTTGGCCTGTAGCTCAGCCGCCACCTAGGGAAACCTACCAAACCTGTGCATTTCTGAAAACTAGAGACCTAGGGGAATCCAAGATGGGGTGACTTGTGTGGCTCGGACCAGGTTCTGTTACCCAGAATCCCTTGCAAACCTCAAAATTTGGCTAAAAAAACACATGTTCCTCACATTTCTGTGGCAGAAAGTTCTGGAATCGGAGAGGAGCCACAAATTTCCTTCCACCCAGCATTCCCCCACGTCTCCCGATAAAAATGATACCTCACTTGTGTGGGTAGGCCTAGCGCTCGCGACAGGAAACGGACCAAAACACAACGTGGACACATCAAATTTTTTCATAGAAAACAGTGCTTACCTGTGGATTTTGGCCTCTAGCTCAGCCGGCACCTGGGGAAACCTAGCAAACCAGCGCATTTTTGAAAACTAGAGACCTAGGGGAATCCAAGATGGGGTGATTTGCGGGGCTCTGACCAGGTTCTGTTACCCAGAATCCTTTGCAAACATCAAAATTTGGCCCAAAAACACTTTTTCCTCTCATTTCGGTGACAGAAAGTTCTGGAATCTGAGAGGAGCCACAAATTTCCTTCCACCCAGCGTTCCCCTAAGTCTCTCCATAAAAATGGTACCTCACTTGTGTGGGTAGGCCTAGCGCCCACGAAAGGAAATGGCCCAAAACACAACGTGGACACAACATATTTTTTCACAGAAAACAGAGGTGTTTTTTGCAAAGTGCCTACCTGTGGATTTTGACCTCTAGCTCAGCTGGCCCCAGGGGGGGGGGGGAAATGCCCTAAAATAAATTTGACCCCCCCCCCCTGCCCAGGAGCGACCCTTGCCTACGGGGTCGCTCCCCCTGCGTGACATTGGCGCCAAACAACAAATCCCCGGTGCCTAGTGGTTTCTGCCCCCTTGGGGGCAGATTGCCCTAAAATTGACCAATGGTCTAAACACACTTTGCCCCCCAGGGGAGCGACCCTTGTCTGATGGGTCGCTCCCCATCTCTAAAAAAAACAAACAAACAAACAAAAAAACACAAAAAACAAATTTGCCCTGGCGCCTACAGGTTTCTGCCCCCCCTGGGGGCAGATCGGCCTAATAATAGGCCGATCTTCCCCCAGGGGGGGCAGAAATGGCCTAAAATAAATTTGCATCCCCAACCACCACCCCCCCACCAGGAGCGACCCTTGCCTACGGGGTCGCTCCCCCTGCGTGACATTGGCGCCAAAAAACAAATCCCCGGTGCCTAGTGGTTTCTGCCCTCTTGCGGGCAGATTGTCCTAAAATCGACCCATCTGCCCCCAAGGGGGGCAGAAATGCTCTAAATACAGTTTGCCCCCCAGGGGAGCGACCCTTGTCTGATGGGTCGCTCCCCATCTCTAAAAAAACAAACAAACAAAAAAAAAAACAACACAAAAAAAAAAATTGCCCTGGCAACAAGAGGTTTCTGCCCCCCCTGGGGGCAGATCGGCCTAATAATAGGCCGATCTGCCCCCAGGGGGGGCAGAAATGGCCTAAAACAAATTTGCCCCCCGAACCCCTACCCCCCCCCAGGGAGCGACCCTTGCCTACGGGGTCGCTCCCCCTGCGTGATATTGGCGCCAAAAAACAAATCCCCGGTGCCTAGTGGTTTCTGCCCCCTTGTGGGCAGATTGACCTAAAATCGACCCATCTGCCCCCAAGGGGGGCAGAAATGCTCTAAATACAGTTTGCCCCCCAGGGGAGCGACCCTTGTCTGATGGGTCGCTCCCCATCTCTAAAAAAAGAAACAAACAAAAAACAAAAAAAAAATTGCCCTGGCGCCTAGAGGTTTCTGCCCCCCCTGGGGGCAGATCGGCCTAATAATAGGCAGATCTGCCCCTAGGGGGGGCAGAAATGGCCTAAAATAAATTTACCCCCCCCCCCCTCGGAGCGGCCCTTGCCTACGGGGTCGCTCCCCCTGCGTGACATTGGCACCAAAAAACAAATCCACGGTGCCTAGTGGTTTCTGCCCCCTTGGGGGCAGATTGACATAAAATCGACCAATCTGCCCCCAAGGGGGGCAGAAATGGTCTAAACACAGTTTGCCCCCCAGGGGAGCGACCCTTGTCTGATGGGTCACTCCCCATCTCTAAAAAACAAACAAACAAAAAAAAAATAATAATAATAAAATTTGCTCTGGCGCCTACAGGTTTCTGTCCCCCCTGGGGGCAGATCGGCCTAATACCAATAGGCCGATCTGCCCCCAGGGGGGGCAGAGATGGCCTAAAATAATTTTGCCCCCCGCCCCCCCGGGGAGCGACCCTTGCCTACAAGGTCGCTCCCCTTGCGTGACGGCGCAAAAAAAAGATCCCTGGTGCCTAGTGGTTTCTGCCCCCCTTGGGGGCAGATTGACCTCAAATCGGCCGATCTGCCCCCAAAGCGGGCAGAAATGGCCTAAATAAATTTTGCCCCTCCAGGGGAGCGACCCTTGTCCAAGGGGTCGCTCCCCATCTGTAAAACAAAAAAACAAAAAAATCCCTGGTGCCTAGTGGTTTCTGCCCCCCTTGGGGGCAGATCAGCCGAATCAAAATAGGCTGATCTACCCCCCAGGGGGGCAGAAATGGCCTAAAATAATCCCCCCCCCCCAGGGAGCGACCCTTGCCTAAGGGGTCGCTCCCCTTGCGTGAAATTCACGCAAAAAAAAAAACTCCCTGGTGTCTAATGGTTTCTGCCCCCCTTGGGGGCAGATTGGCCTCATCAAAATAGGCCAATCTGCCCCCAAGGGGGGCAGAAATGGCCTAAATATAATTTGCCCCCTAGGGGAGCGACCCTTGCCTAAGGGGTCGCTCCCCACCTAAAAAAAAAAGAAAACATAACAAAAAGAAAAAATAAAAGAAATGATCCCTGGTGCCTAGAGGTTTCTGCCCCCCCTGGGGGCAGATCGGCCTAATAATAGGCCGATCTGCCCCCAGGGGGGCAGAAAAGGCCTTCCCAAAAAAATGCCCCCCCCCCGGAGCGACCCTTGCCCAAGGGGTCGCTCCCGTTGCGTGAAATTTGCGCAAAAAAAAAAAAACTCCCTGGTGTCTAATGGTTTCTGCCCCCCTTGGGGGCAGATTGGCCTCATCAAAATAGGCCAATCTGCCCCCAAGGGGGGCAGAAATGGCCTAAATATAATTTGCCCCCTAGGGGAGCGACCCTTGCCTAAGGGGTCGCTCCCCACCTATAAAAAAAAAGAAAACATAACAAAAAGAAAAAATAAAAGAAATGATCCCTGGTGCCTAGAGGTTTCTGCCCCCCATGGGGGCAGATCGGTCTAATAATAGGCCGATCTGCCCCCAGGGGGGGCAGAAAAGGCCTTCCTAAAAAAATGACCCCCTGGGAGCGACCCTTGCCCAAGGGGTCGCTCCATTTTGCCAATTTCATTGAAAAAAAAAAAAATCCCTGGTGTCTAGTGGGGTTTCAAAAGCCGGATTGCAAGCAATCCGGCTTTTGAAACCTGTGAGAGACTTCAAAGGGAAGGAAATACATTTCCTTCCCTTTGAAGCCTCTCGGGGCCTCCCCCAGTGATTGAAAGAGAAATGCAAAATAATTTCTCTTTCAATCGCGCTGGAAGCTCTGCTTCCAGCGCGATGGGGGAGACCCTGTGACTGATCAGCGCACGCTCACGCGCTGACGTCACAGGGGGGGTTGCGGGGGTTGGGGGTGGAAGGGGAAGGGCTTCCCCTTCCATCTCTGACTTTGGGGGGGTGGGGGGAAGCACACAGAGGGAGCGAGAGCGCTCCCTCTGGGCTGTGTGCCGAGAACGTAGTGGTTACGTCCTCGGCACAGCAGCACTGTGCCGCAGGACGTAACCACTACGTCCGCGGCACAGAAGGGGTTAATGGCTTCTGCCATCGGCCAAATAAATATAGGCTGATCTGCAAGTCCTAGTAAAAAAAATTGCACCCCTCCCGGGGAGCAACCCTTGCCAAAGGGGTCGCTCCCCTTAGCAATATAAATTTTAAAAAATATTACAAAAATCCCCTTATCAATATAAATAAAAAAAATAAAATACTATGATGTATGTTTATAATGCAACTCTGGAATTCCATTAAAACCCAAAGTTAAAGTGCAGTTATGGTTACAAAATAAAATCTAAAGACCTATGAAATTGTCTTGTTATGCTTACACAAACTATAACTCGTTCTCCTGCCACGAAGACCATAACTCACCCACCAAATGCACTGCTAATGTGTACACAAAGTGCACTAAAGAGCTGGGAATAGGACTGTTGCCCTGAAGACAAGAGGTTGCTGAGCCAGCTGCATATTGGAAACCACATCAAGCACAATTACATCTCCATCCCATAGAGGCTCAGGATTTCCCAGGCCAACACCAGTCCCTAAAGTGACATTCGAGGCAAACTAGCAACTTAACAGCCAGTGGCTACTGTATCCACTGGACTCCGATGAACGGTCACCATAAGCAAGCACCATTGGGAGTTCCCAAAAACTAAGAATTATTTGCCAAAAAGGAGGAAGTGCAATTTTATTCTTTGGGTGTTGTACTCTTTGGAAGTATTTTGGTTTCATGGCAGGAGCTCAGGCAGTATTTCTAAATGCATTCCTCTATATCATCAAAATAAAAAATAAAACTGATTCGGTTTGTCATTTGATGTAACTGAATTACCTTTGAAGTAACTCTGATTCTAAACCCTTTAAAGAAACAGCCTTTAGTTTTGGCCACAGGCATACTGTGTGATTGTATGACATCTTCAGTAGTTCACACCCTTCCCCCATTAGGATAATTTAGGGCATATAATCCAATGTTAAATACAAATTGTAGAGTCTAAATCTTAGGCTGTATAAATAACTTTATGTTCCTCCTAACTGGCCCCAAGTTTGATAAGCATTTCTATTTTTCACTATCTCTATTTTAATGTTACATGTTTTAGTTACCTGTGGATAAAATCCTCTTTTTTATGTAAGAACTGTCTGGCCATTAAAATTATTACATATTCTTTGAAGTGAAATTATTCATACATTATTCAATCAATATTGTTGCATGAGTTATTTTTTTTTAAGCCTTTTAGTTTTGAGAACTTATTCTGTTATTCAGCTGACCTTCATTATTTATAAACATTCAAGTGGTCCTGTCATGTGCAGGCTCCGAACATTCATTTAAAACTCATAAAAATCAACCTACCGTGCCTGTACAAGTAAACATTTATTTACTTCCCCCCTTTAAAAAATCCCTGTATGACGATAAATATTAAAAGCCATCCTATAGAATTAGAAATGGGCTAAATAGCATTATTACAGCTTTGTTGCAAAAATAAAAAAAATACTTTATTTTCTTTAAAAAAAAAAAAAGGAAGAAAAAATTAAAGGTGTTTATGTAGACATGCAGCTAGAATAAGGATTCAAAACAGAACTGTCACTTGAGGATGCCTTTGGACTTTCTCTTTCGCATCATGCCACAAAGTGACAGCCAGCAATTTTCCATGGTGAAATCCGAAAAAGAAGTCCGGATAATCAACCTTCGGGTTCAAACCGAAAATTAAGACCAAAGTGCTTTCGGCACTGGCAAAACAGACTGGTCCAGCTGTTTCGGTGTCGAGACGAAAATGACAGACATCCATTTCGGAACCAAAAAAACATTCATATGTTTCGGAGCCGATAATTTCAGTCCGAGTAAAACACTTGGGGGGTCATTACAACATTGGCGTTAAAAGCCGCTTACCGCCGTGCAGAAGACCGCGAACACACCGCCGCGGCCGCGGTAAACCGCCACGGTCATTATGACCCACAACTCGAAAACCGCCAAAATACAGACACCCCCTGCAGGACCCCTACGCAACGTCACCGCACAGGAGGGTCCACAAATGTCCACCCCTCCTTAGAAGAGGCCCACAGTGATGACAGCAGCTCTGTCGACCTGGATCTAGATGACCAGCCCGGCCCATCGGGGACCTCAGGACAGTCGGTTCCCCTCACACAGCCACAGGCCACTGCAGACCTACCCCCCTCTGGAAACACCAGCACAGCACCCACCCAGCGGGCCCACACCTCTGTCTCCAGGACACGTCAAGCAGCAGTGTGTTCACCACTACAGGTCACCCAGGTTAACCCACCACCCCAACAACAACAGGGACCTGGGGGCAGTGGCAGCGGGCACACGGTCCAGGGGACAGAGGCCCAGGGAAACAGGGGAACTGGGAGGGCTGCTGTGCGACAGGGTGGGGACAGGCCCAGGGAACCCACTCTCCACGAGGCCCTCTCCTCCATCATTGGAGCATACCACCACTCCCAGGAGACGATGGCTACGGTACTGGCCAAGTTTCAGGAGACCCATTGCATGCAGGAGGAACAGTATTTGGGGTTCAAGGAGGAACTCAGAACCATCAGCTCCGCCCTGGGCACCATCGTAGGGGTGCTGAATCTGGTAGTGACCACTTTGAGGGACATTGTGGCACCACAAAGGGCCCCTGACACTAGCATGGACCAAGAACTTCCCACCACCTCCGCCGGCGCTAGTGGACAGGAGGCACCGCCACAGGACCAACAGGCCACCAGCACCCCACCCCCTGCAGAAGGAGAACCACCCCGCAATCGGTCCCAGAGATCCAGGAAGAGGACAGAGTAAGATGCCAAGACCCCCGCCAAGAAAGGATACCACCCTGATAGTCGTCCCACTTTGTCACCCTGTCCATCCTTAAACTGCCCCAGCTCCACTTCCCAGACCCATTTGGACAATGCACCTGTGAGACTAATAGACTGGACTCTGCCATGGACGTTCCTCCACCATCACCCCTCACCTATTTACAACCCCCTCCAATATTTTGCACCTTAATAAACACCGTTTTTGCACAAAACAATCAGGAGTCTGTCTGTGAATGTGAATATATTTATCTGTAGTTACAGTGCCAAAATGCTTATTGCAAAAACAACAAGTGATGGACGGAATGCTGAACATTGTCAAACATTCACCCCCAGTCAGGAGATCTGGGTTTAATCCATCGTTTTTTTGCTGCCCATGCCATTCCAGTTTGGACCCAGCCATATGCAAATCAGTCTTGACCCTGTTCCCCATGGGAACAGTCCAGCCCGAACTGCTAGGCCAGGTCTTCCCTGGACTGGAAACAAGCATCCTGGGACCGGTTTCGGGGTTTCACCCCTCATCAGCCAGGCTAGCTTGAATCCAGTGGCATGGGAAGCACGGGACCCACGTCTGGGCATACCCTTCCCACTTAGGGCGACAAATGCAAAAACAACAAGTGATGGACGGAATGCTGAACATTGTCAAACATTCACCCCCAGTCAGGAGATCTGGGTTTAATCCATCGTTTTTTTGCTGCCCATGCCATTCCAGTTTGGACCCAGCCATATGCAAATCAGTCTTGACCCTGTTCCCCATGGGAACAGTCCAGCCCGAACTGCTAGGCCAGGTCTTCCCTGGACTGGAAACAAGCATCCTGGGACCGGTTTCGGGGTTTCACCCCTCATCAGCCAGGCTAGCTTGAATCCAGTGGCATGGGAAGCACGGGACCCACGTCTGGGCATACCCTTCCCACTTAGGGCGACAAATGCAAAAACAACAAGTGATGGACGGAATGCTGAACATTGTCAAACATTCACCCCCAGTCAGGAGATCTGGGTTTAATCCATCGTTTTTTTGCTGCCCATGCCATTCCAGTTTGGACCCAGCCATATGCAAATCAGTCTTGACCCTGTTCCCCATGGGAACAGTCCAGCCCGAACTGCTAGGCCAGGTCTTCCCTGGACTGGAAACAAGCATCCTGGGACCGGTTTCGGGGTTTCACCCCTCATCAGCCAGGCTAGCTTGAATCCAGTGGCATGGGAAGCACGGGACCCACGTCTGGGCATACCCTTCCCACTTAGGGCGACAAATGCAAAAACAACAAGTGATGGACGGAATGCTGAACATTGTCAAACATTCACCCCCAGTCAGGAGATCTGGGTTTAATCCATCGTTTTTTTGCTGCCCATGCCATTCCAGTTTGGACCCAGCCATATGCAAATCAGTCTTGACCCTGTTCCCCATGGGAACAGTCCAGCCCGAACTGCTAGGCCAGGTCTTCCCTGGACTGGAAACAAGCATCCTGGGACCGGTTTCGGGGTTTCACCCCTCATCAGCCAGGCTAGCTTGAATCCAGTGGCATGGGAAGCACGGGACCCACGTCTGGGCATACCCTTCCCACTTAGGGCGACAAATGCAAAAACAACAAGTGATGGACGGAATGCTGAACATTGTCAAACATTCACCCCCAGTCAGGAGATCTGGGTTTAATCCATCGTTTTTTTGCTGCCCATGCCATTCCAGTTTGGACCCAGCCATATGCAAATCAGTCTTGACCCTGTTCCCCATGGGAACAGTCCAGCCCGAACTGCTAGGCCAGGTCTTCCCTGGACTGGAAACAAGCATCCTGGGACCGGTTTCGGGGTTTCACCCCTCATCAGCCAGGCTAGCTTGAATCCAGTGGCATGGGAAGCACGGGACCCACGTCTGGGCATACCCTTCCCACTTAGGGCGACAAATGCAAAAACAACAAGTGATGGACGGAATGCTGAACATTGTCAAACATTCACCCCCAGTCAGGAGATCTGGGTTTAATCCATCGTTTTTTTGCTGCCCATGCCATTCCAGTTTGGACCCAGCCATATGCAAATCAGTCTTGACCCTGTTCCCCATGGGAACAGTCCAGCCCGAACTGCTAGGCCAGGTCTTCCCTGGACTGGAAACAAGCATCCTGGGACCGGTTTCGGGGTTTCACCCCTCATCAGCCAGGCTAGCTTGAATCCAGTGGCATGGGAAGCACGGGACCCACGTCTGGGCATACCCTTCCCACTTAGGGCGACAAATGCAAAAACAACAAGTGATGGACGGAATGCTGAACATTGTCAAACATTCACCCCCAGTCAGGAGATCTGGGTTTAATCCATCGTTTTTTTGCTGCCCATGCCATTCCAGTTTGGACCCAGCCATATGCAAATCAGTCTTGACCCTGTTCCCCATGGGAACAGTCCAGCCCGAACTGCTAGGCCAGGTCTTCCCTGGACTGGAAACAAGCATCCTGGGACCGGTTTCGGGGTTTCACCCCTCATCAGCCAGGCTAGCTTGAATCCAGTGGCATGGGAAGCACGGGACCCACGTCTGGGCATACCCTTCCCACTTAGGGCGACAAATGCAAAAACAACAAGTGATGGACGGAATGCTGAACATTGTCAAACATTCACCCCCAGTCAGGAGATCTGGGTTTAATCCATCGTTTTTTTGCTGCCCATGCCATTCCAGTTTGGACCCAGCCATATGCAAATCAGTCTTGACCCTGTTCCCCATGGGAACAGTCCAGCCCGAACTGCTAGGCCAGGTCTTCCCTGGACTGGAAACAAGCATCCTGGGACCGGTTTCGGGGTTTCACCCCTCATCAGCCAGGCTAGCTTGAATCCAGTGGCATGGGAAGCACGGGACCCACGTCTGGGCATACCCTTCCCACTTAGGGCGACAAATGCAAAAACAACAAGTGATGGACGGAATGCTGAACATTGTCAAACATTCACCCCCAGTCAGGAGATCTGGGTTTAATCCATCGTTTTTTTGCTGCCCATGCCATTCCAGTTTGGACCCAGCCATATGCAAATCAGTCTTGACCCTGTTCCCCATGGGAACAGTCCAGCCCGAACTGCTAGGCCAGGTCTTCCCTGGACTGGAAACAAGCATCCTGGGACCGGTTTCGGGGTTTCACCCCTCATCAGCCAGGCTAGCTTGAATCCAGTGGCATGGGAAGCACGGGACCCACGTCTGGGCATACCCTTCCCACTTAGGGCGACAAATGCAAAAACAACAAGTGATGGACGGAATGCTGAACATTGTCAAACATTCACCCCCAGTCAGGAGATCTGGGTTTAATCCATCGTTTTTTTGCTGCCCATGCCATTCCAGTTTGGACCCAGCCATATGCAAATCAGTCTTGACCCTGTTCCCCATGGGAACAGTCCAGCCCGAACTGCTAGGCCAGGTCTTCCCTGGACTGGAAACAAGCATCCTGGGACCGGTTTCGGGGTTTCACCCCTCATCAGCCAGGCTAGCTTGAATCCAGTGGCATGGGAAGCACGGGACCCACGTCTGGGCATACCCTTCCCACTTAGGGCGACAAATGCAAAAACAACAAGTGATGGACGGAATGCTGAACATTGTCAAACATTCACCCCCAGTCAGGAGATCTGGGTTTAATCCATCGTTTTTTTGCTGCCCATGCCATTCCAGTTTGGACCCAGCCATATGCAAATCAGTCTTGACCCTGTTCCCCATGGGAACAGTCCAGCCCGAACTGCTTATTTACATTGTGATGCCAACATACCAATGTCACACAGCTGTAGTCCATGGGGAAACAAAGGAGATGTCACACTGTGGCACCCAGATCTCTGAAATCGTAAGGGAAAGTGACAACTCAGTTACCATACACTGGGTGAAAAGGACAGACAGTACAGAGGTAGTAGTGTAGTAGGCCGGTTTGTATTCTTACCTCTGTTCATTGGAAATATTGCAGTATCACCGTGTTCCTGTTGTCTATGTCGTATTCTTTGTCTTCCTCCTCTTCACTCTCCACAGGCTCCACAGTTGCTACAACACCACCATCTGGACCATCCTCCTGCAGAAAAGGCACCTGGCGACGCAAAGCCAGGTTGTGAAGCATACAGCAGGTCACGATGATCTGGCACACCTTCTTTGGTGAGTAGAATAGGGATCCACCTGTCATATGGAGGCACCTGAACCTGGCCTTCAGGAGGCCGATGGTCCGC
Organism: Pleurodeles waltl; assembly: GCF_031143425.1. Taxonomy (NCBI): domain Eukaryota; kingdom Metazoa; phylum Chordata; class Amphibia; order Caudata; family Salamandridae; genus Pleurodeles; species Pleurodeles waltl. The sequence continues at coordinate 342,537,680 of NC_090445.1, forward strand.
TTGATCACCCTCCTAGTTCGCCCATGGGCCTCATTGTAGCGTTCCTCTGCCCTAGTCCTGGGATTCCTCACTGGGGTCAGTAGCCATGACAGGTTGGGGTAACCAGAGTCACCAATTAGCCACACACGGTGCCTCTGGAGCTGACCCATCACATAAGGGATGCTGCTATTCCGCAGGATGTAGGCGTCATGCACTGAGCCAGGGAACATGGCATTCACATGGCAGATGTACTGGTCTGCCAAACATACCATCTGGACATTCATGGAATGATAATTCTTCCGGTTTCTGTACACCTGTTCACTCCTGTGGGGGGGGGGACCAAAGCCACATGGGTCCCATCAATGGCACCTATGATGTTGGGGATATGTCCAAGGGCATAGAAGTCACCTTTCACTGTAGCCAAATCCTCCACCTCAAGGAAAATGATGTAGCTCCGCATGTGTTTCAGCAGGGCAGACAACACTCTGGACAACACGTTGGAAAACATAGGCTGGGACATCCCTGATGCTATGGCCACTGTTGTTTGAAATGACCCACATGCTAGGAAATGGAGTACTGACAGCACCTGCACTTGAGGGGGGATTCCTGTGGGATGGCGGATGGGTGACATCAGGTCTGGCTCCAGCTGGGCACACAGTTCCAGAATAGTGGCACGGTCAAGCCTGTATGTCAGGATGAGATGTCTCTCCTCTATTGTCGACAGGTCCACCAGCGGTCTGTACACCGGAGGATGCCGCCATCTCCTCACATGTCCCACAGAGTCAAACATCCCAGAGGTACGTAACCCCAGCTTTAAAAAAACATGGATCTTAACCCATCGAATGGCTTGTATGAGTGTGGATGCAAGGCCTAGGTATGTGTGACGCAGTACAAAAAGTAAGGCATGTAGGCCCCTGAAATGGCGGCTGCCTGACCTGTAAAGTGTAACAATGGGATGTGAGGTAACTGCGCTGGCGTTGTACACCGTGGCGGTAGGCGGTCGAAGACCGCGGCGCAATGCTGCATTGGTTAACATTGGACCCTATGGGTCTCAGGAGCCAATGACGATGTGCGCCGGCGGTTGCGGTACGCACCGCCGCGGACGTGACCGCCATTTTCTCTCTGTTAATTCACTCGATACCTGATCTTCGACAGGAGAGGACCTACACTGCAAGTGCTGCTGTGACCTCGGTCTGGAAGGGACAATGGCTCATGCGACTGGGGAAAGGGCCCCTGCCTTCACATCGGAGGAGTTGGAGAAGCTTGTGGATGGGGTCCTCCCCAAGTACGCGCTACTCTACGGTCCTCCAGACAAACAGGTAAATACACTGGGAGCATGCTGTATGGGCTATGCCTGTGTTGAGTGGGGTGGATGAATGATGGGGGTCGGGGAGAGATTGAGGCATGCTTGAAACGACGGTGAGTGCATGAGCCACATGGCAAGGGTAGGGATGGGGGGCCACTCACATTGATGGTGCAGAAGGTAATTACTTTTCTTCTCCCCCTGTACATTTCAAATTGGTCAGCGCCCACCAGAAGACGGATATTTGGCGTGCCATCGCCAAGGACGTCCGGACCCTGGGGGTCCACCACAGACGGGGCACCCACTGCCGGAAGAGATGGGAGGACATTCGCCGCTGGAGCAGGAAGACGGAGGAGGCTCAGCTGGGGATGGCCTCCCAACGTGGGAGGGGTGCCCGTCGGACCTTGACCCCCCTGATGTTCCGGATCCTGGCGGTGGCCTACCCCGAGTTGGATGGGCGCGTGAGGGCATCACAGCAGACACAAGGGGGTGAGTACTCTCACATTCTGCTAACTTTGCGCGCTGTGGAGGTGTCTGGGTGGGGGAGGAGGGCTATGGGTATCCCTAGGCCAGGGCGAGTTCCGTAGGCGAGGCCCCTCCGTAAGGCACGGCCCTGTGCCCCCGCTCCCCACCTGTGTAGGGTGCCAAGTACAGCTATTCATGGCCCTGTGTCATCTATGTGTGCAGATGTCGTCCATAGCCTTGTAGGCCATGTCCCAGGGATTGCAAAGTGGACCCCAAGTGCGCGGCGTAGTGCAGGGGGCTTCTGTGTCTGTGCTGTCCGCCAGCGGTAGCGGGAATGCATGCACTCAACATGTCTTTCTTCTGTTTTCCCCCCCCCCCCCTTTTTGTGGTCTTCCTGTTCATGTGTGCATTAGCATCATCAGGCGGAGGAGCAGTGGCACCAGAGCACGAGGGAGCTGCATCCCACATGGCCATGGAGGGCCACACTACCGACTCTGAAATCGCCAGTGGGAGGGAGGGCGAGGGGAGCTCCACGGCGGGGACACGAGCGGACATTCATGGATCGGACTCGTCCTCTGATGGGAGCTCCCTTGTGGTGGCAGCAACATCTCTGCCCCCGCAACAACAGGTACAGCAGCCACCCCCGCACCAGCAGCCCCTCAGCGTTTGCCCAGGAAGGTGGGCATCTCCTTCGCCCCAGGCACCTCAGGCCCTGCCCCAGTCACCCCTGCTGCCCTCAGTGAGGAGGCCTTTGACCTCCTCAGGTCCCTCACTGTTGGGCAGTCTACCATTTTGAATGCCATCCAGGGTGTAGAAAGGGAAGTGCACCAAACTAATGCATACCTGGAGGGCATTCATTCTGGTCAGGCTGCCCTTCATCGAACCCTGCAATCTCTGGCCTCAGCACTGATGGCAGCCATTGTCCCTGTGTCTAGCCTCCCCCCTCCAACTTCCTCCACCCAGACCCAATTCCCTGTACCTCTGCCTATCCCAAGCACACCATCAGACCAGCCTGCACACATCTCAACAGCCAAGGGCAGCTCACGCAGACATAAGCACCACACATCCCACAGGCAGTCACACAAGCAACATCCACATACAGACATACCATCATCCACTGCCTCCACTGTGTCCCCCTCCTCCACGTCTCCCTCCTCCCTGCCAGTCTTGTCTCCACTCACACCTGCATGCATAGCATCTTCAGCCACTACGTCCCTCAGCAGCACACACACCAGAACAGCCCACACACGTGCACTCACCACCCCCACTGCCATTTACACGTCCCCTGTGTCCTCTCCCAGTGTGTCTGTGCCGCCCCCTCCCAAGATACACAAACGCAGGCAGCCACCCACCCAACAGCCATCCACCTCATGACAGCCTACAGCCCAGGCACCTGCACCCAAAGCCACCCCACTTACACCTCCTACAACCACAACCTCTTCCTCCACTCCCATACCCACTACACCTACCCGTCCCACTGCTCCCAATTTTTTTTTCCTGTCCAAACGTAACCTCTTTCCCTCAACTCCCCCACCCCGTCCATGTCATAGGCCCAGAGCTAGCACCTCAGCCACTACATCACCGGGCCCGGTGGTGCATGTCGTACATGGACACTGGAGTGCACCGCCCACCAGGGCAGCCAGTCTCGTACGGAGCCACAGCACAGCCAGCCCCCCCCCCCCCCCCCAGAAACATCCAAAAATTGACAGTGCACGGCGGCAGAGGGTAAAGACACCAGGGACAAAAACCCCTACCAGGGCTCCCGGCAGGAGTGTCGAGGCAGCTGGGACACCCGCCAAGGTGGGGAAGGGCCACAGGAGAGCAGGAAAGGCTGGGAAGGGCAGCACGCCCGACAACACTGCCATCAGCCCAGTTGGCCAGGAGGGCCCCGCAAGCCCCATCCCAGCTGGCCAGGAGGCCACCAAAAGCCCCAGCACAGCTGCACAGGAGGGGCCTGGCACCCACAGGACAGGTGGGCAGGAGGGCCCCGCCAGGCCCAAGCCAGATGGCACATGAGCACCCCGGCATGGCCTGCACCGCTGAACAGGGAACCGCCATCTCAGGCACCGCTGAACAGGGCACAGCTATCCCAAGCACCGCTGAACAGGGGACCGCCATCTCAAGCACCGCTGAACTGGGCACGGCTATCCCAAGCACCGCTGAACAGGGGACCGCCATCTCAAGCACCGCTGAACAGGGCACGGCTATCCCAAGCACCGCTGAACAGGGGACCGCCATCTCAAGCACCGCTGAACAGGGGACCGCCATCTCAAGCACCGCTGAACAGGGCACGGCTATCCCAAGCACCGCTGAACAGGGGACCGCCATCTCAAGCACCGCTGAACAGGGCACGGCTATCCCAAGCACCGCTGACGAGGCAGCTGGGACACCGGCCAAGGTGGGGAAGGGCCACAGGAAAGCAGGAAAGGCTGGGAAGGGCAGCACGCCCGACAACACCGCCATCAGCCCAGTTGGCCAGGAGGGCCCCGCAAGCCCCATCCCAGCTGGCCAGGAGGCCACCAAAAGCCCCAGCACAGCTGCCCAGGAGGGGCCTGGCACCCACAGGACAGGTGGGCAGGAGGGCCCCACCAGGCCCAAGCCAGATGGCACATGAGCACCCCGGCATGGCCTGCACCGCTGAACAGGGGACCGCCATCTCAGGCACCGCTGAACAGGGCACGGCTATCCCAAGCACCGCTGAACAGGGGACCACCATCTCAAGCACCGCTGAACTGGGCACAGCTATCCCAAGCACCGCTGAACAGGGGACCGCCATCTCAAGCACCGCTGAACAGGGCACGGCTATCCCAAGCACCGCTGAACAGGGGACCGCCATCTCAAGCACCGCTGAACAGGGGACCGCCATCTCAAGCACCGCTGAACAGGGCACGGCTATCCCAAGCACCGCTGAACAGGGCACGGCTATCCCAAGCACCGCTGAACAGGGGACCGCCATCTCAAGCACCGCTGAACAGGGCACGTTTATCCCAAGCACCGCTGAACAGGGCACGGCTATCCCAAGCACCGCTGAACAGGGGACCGCCATCTCAAGCACCGCTGAACAGGGCACGGCTATCCCAAGCACCGCTGAACAGGGCACGGCTATCCCAAGCACCGCTGAACAGGGGACTGCCATCTTAAGCACCGCTGAACAGGGGACCACCATCTCAAGCACCGCTGAACAGGGGACCGCCATCTCAAGCACCGCTGAACAGGGCACGGCTATCCCAAGCACCGCTGAACAGGGCACGGCTATCTCAAGCACCGCTGAACAGGGGACCGCCATCTCACGCACCGCTGGCCCATGAGCGGCAAGGGCAGTGCCGCATCTGTGTCGGACAGGGCTGCACAATGCACTCTGGGCACCAGGCCCCCCCCAGAACCAGTGGAGACATGCATCCACTACCTCATTCCTGCACAGAAAGAAGCACTCTGGCCAACAGGCACCCTCCAGAACCAGTGGAGACTGTTATCCACTTGAAAGACTGTGGCTTTGCACTCCCCAGGATGGAACAGTGGGAAACCCACCCACTGTAGAGACTTGAGAGACTGTGGCTTTGCACTCCCCAGGATGGAACAGTGGGAAACCCACCCACTGTAGAGACTTGAGAGACTGTGGCTTTGCACTCCCCAGGATGGAACAGTGGGCATGGAGCCCCCTCGTGGATCTGGCATGGTGCATTCATCCGGCTGAGGTGCCCCCCCTTCCCTTCCCTTCCCCCTGAGGTGCCTGTAGTTTTGCTATCTGATGCCCCTGCAGTGTTCTCTCCGTTGAGGTCAGGTATCCGGTGTGGGCTTTGCCCATGTTTTTTGGGCCCAGTGGTCCACGGACAATGCCTGGTACAATGCCTGGACTTGTGAATTTGGTGTATATAATAGTTTTTAGTGTGTATATATTTTTGATTGCTGTATTTCAATATATTTCAATGGTTACAGTCATTTCCTTTTGTCTTTGCATTCTTCCAGGGGGTCTGGGGGGTGTAACTGTGATGTATAGATATGTATTAGTGTGTGTGTTGTAGTGGGTGAGGGTGGGGGTGTTGCGTGTGTGTGTCACTGTTTTTTCCCTCCCCCCTTCCCTGTGTCGTAGGTGCAGTACTCACCATTGTCTTCTGCGCCGGCGTACGTGCTCTTGGTAGAGGAGCAGGAAGACTATAGCTGGGAGGATTTGGAGTTCCGGCTCCATGGTGTCCTCGTTCCTCGTGGGGTGTGTAGAGGTGAGCGTTTTCCCTTCGAAATGGCTGTTTCCGCCGTGTTTTTATCAGCGGTGAATCCGCCCCGGAAAAGGTTGGGGTTTGGACTGTTGTGATACTGTGGGCGGTACTTTGACTCCCGCCTGTCTGTTGGCGGTGACCGCCGCGCTGTTTGTTTGTACCGCCGTGGCGGTCGGAGTGTTAAAGTGGCTGTCTTTGTTGGCGGTTTCCGCCACGGTCGTGATTCCATTTTTTTTCCCGCCAGTCTGTTGGCGGTTTTACTGCCGCTTTAGCACCGACCGCCAGGGTTGTAATGAGCGCCTTGGTGCCTAAGACTTCGGAACCGAAAGCTCCAAGTGGAAAAACTACTACTTCCACACAAGAAACCTCAGAAATACAGCCAATTCTGGAGATTATGGATGCTTGACAGCACAAATTACAAATACAAAAGGGCACAGAAAGAATAATTGCCTTTGAAAATTATCCTTTCAAGAGACCCTAGATGCTGGATCTCCACCAAAGAGGTCTCAAAGGACAAAGAGAAAAAAGAAGGTGCAGCAGAAACAACCTTCGCCACCACATTCTCCTCTTCTTCTTCCCCCACACCACCATCACCCACATACCAGATACACAGGCATCCTCAGCATCACCACACAGGGATGATTTCAGTGGCATTAAACAGGCTACAGATCCATGGGATCTGTGTGACCCTGATCCCATTACATTCAATGAGCCAGATTTATACCCTGCTAGACCTTCTCCCCCAGAAGACACTGCAGCATACAATCAGCTCATAGGGAGAGCAGCTGCATACCCTAATGTGCATAGGTACACTGACCCCATAGAGGATAATTTTCTCTTTAATACTCTCACATCCACTCAAAAAGAGTATCAATGTCTCCCAATGCTACCTGAGATGCTCAGGTACTCATCAAACATCTTAAAAGAACCAGTGAAGGACAGGATTATCACTCCTAGAGTTGATAAAAATATAAACACGCTCAATCAGACCCAGTCTTCCTAAGAGCTCAGTTACCACCAGACTCCATAGTGGTTGGGGGCAGCAAGCAAAAGGGCCACCAGCCAATCAGCAGGGGATGCTCCTCCTCCAAATAAGGAGAGCAAAAAGCTAGACGCTGTAGGAAAAAGGGTTGCCTCACAAGCAGCGAGTCACTGGAGAAAAGCCAACTCTCAAGCTCTTTTAGCTAGGTATGACGGGGCCCACTGGGACGAGATGGAAGAGTTGCTCCAATACCTCCCACCAGAGCACCACAAGCGGGGACAGCAGATAGTTACGGAAGGACAAGCAATCTCAAATAATGACATTAGATGTGCTACAGATGCAGCTGACACTGCAGCTAGGGGCATAAATACCAGCATAGTTATAGAAGACATGCATGGCTCGGATATGCAGGCTTCAATCGTGAAATTCTTCAAGCAGTTTTAAACATGCCTTTCAACAAGGAGCGCCTGTTTAGGCCAGAAGTGTACACAACCATAGAAAACTTAAAGAGAGATTCAGAAACAGCCAAGGTAATGGGGGCATTATATACTACACTTGCTAGAGGTACCTTTTGCAGGCCACAATTCAGAGGTGGCTTCATGCAAACAGCCCCAGATTCAGCATCCACTTCCCAACAGAAACACACCTTACAATTCTATTCATGAGGTTCCTTTCGAGGCTCATACAGAGGGTCTAATATTAGAGTTAGAGGCACTTCCAGAACTTCCTCCAGTGCAACCAAACTGTCACCATCCCCACAGCACATACATCTCCTGTGGGAGGTTGGCTGGTCAATTTTTATCCACAGTAGCAAAGATCACTACAGACAAATGGGTTCAATCAATTATCCAATATGGTTACTGTCTGGAACTCATTGCCACTCCACCAAACATTCCCCCTTGTTCACACAGAATTACTCAGGACCATCTCAAATTACTAAAAGAGGAGGTACAGTCACTAATACTCAAAGGAGCTGTAGAGCTAGTACACACATCCCAACAGGGATCAGGAATATATTCACTACACTTCCTAATACCAAAATAAAGATGGCACATTGAGGCCAATTCTAGATCTCAGGCATCTCAACCTATACATTCTTTCAGAACACTCTTTCACATGGTCACTCTTCAAGATGTCACACTTACTGCAGAAAGGAGATTACATGACCGCATTAGATCTCAAGGATGCATATTTCCACATTCCCATACATCCAGCACATCACAAGTACCTAAGATTTGTCATTGCAGGAAAGCAATATCATTTCAAGGTACTACCATTCGGAGTAACAACACCAAGGGTGTTCACCACATGCATAGTGGTATTTGCAGCATTCCTCAGAAGACAACACATACATGTCTTCCCATACCTGGACAACTGGTTAATAAAAGCCAATACAAGCCAATTATGTCAGCACACTCAATACACAATAGATCTTCTTTACAAGTTGGGATTCACCATTAATTATCTCAAATCCCATCTAAAACCATTACAAATTCAGCCGTATTTGGGAGCAATTCTCAATCAGGATTAGCATACCCAAGTCTAGTAAGGACTCAAGCATTTCAAGATATAATAGCTCAGCTGCATCACAACCACACTTACACAGTGAAATCAGTGATGAAACATTTAGGAATGATGGCCTCATGCATAGCCATGGTTCCAAGTGCAAGGCTGCACATGCGACCATCACAGCAGTGCCTCCCACAACAGTAGTCTGAGTCACAAGGTCAACTTCAAGATCTAGCGTTGTTGGACCGCCAGACTTACAACTCTCTGCAATGGTGGAATCACACCAACCTGTCAAACGGGGGCCCTTCCAGGACCCTGTGCCTCAGACCACAATCACAACAGATGCATCACAGACAGGTTGGGGAGCTCATCTCAACATTCTTGCTATACCCGGATAATGGGACTCCATCCAACAAACCTGTCACATTAAGACTTGGAATTATTAGCAGTATTCCTAGCACTCAAACCTTTTCTTACACAAATTTCACACAAAGTAGTGTTAATATGCACAGACACTATGACGACAATATATTATCTGCAAAAACGGTGGGGACCACATCCCAATTTTCCAGCTTAGCACAGTCAATTTGGAGATGAGCGATTCACAACCACATTCAAATAGTGTCAGAATATCTCCCAGGGATGAACAATCAGCTAGTGGACCTATTAAGCAGGATGCAGCAACAAGTCCACAAATAGGAAATTTGCCCACAAGTAATTCTGAAATACTTTCAAATGTGGAGAACAACACACAAAGATCTGTTCACCACAAAAGAAAACTCAAATGCCTAAGCTTCGCCTCCGGGTACCCACATCCACAATCTAAGGGTAATGCTCTTTGGGTGAACTGGTCAGGGATATTTGCTTACGCTTTTCCACCTCTCCCACTATTTTCATTACTGGTGAGGAAGATGAGACAAACCTCAGTCACCTTTGATTTTCATAGCCCCCGCATTGGCGTGCCAACATTGGTGCATAACACTGCTGGATCTATTTGTGGTACCTCATCACAAGCTACCAAACAGACCATATCCCTTGACCAAAAACAGAGGTCAAATCATACACCCCAATCCCAGCACACTCAATCTTGCTATATGGCTCCTGAAGTCAAAGATTTTGGTTACCTTAATCTTCCATCTGAATGCATGGATATTTTAAAAGAAGCATGCGAACCCACAACTAGACAATGTTATGCTGACAAATGGAAATGTTTGTGTACTATTGCCAATCCAAAAACATAGACCCACTGAAAGCTTCCGTACAGGATAATGTATGATATTTGTTACACTAACAAAAAGCAAACATGGCATACGCCTCTATTAGACTTCATTTAGCAGTTATAGCAGCGTATCTTCAAAACAGACAACGTATTTCACTGTTTAGAATTCATGTTATTAAAGCATTTATAGAAGGACTCGAGAGAAATTCCACTTAGAGTTCCTCCAGCTCCTGCATGGAACTTAAACATTTTACTCACAAGACTTATGGGCCCATCATTTGAACCCATGCATTCCTGTTATCTACAATTCTTGTCATGGAAGGTTGCTTTCTTAGTAGCAATAACTTCTCTAAGAAGAGTTAGTGAAATTCAATCTTTCACCTGGAAGAACGGTTCTTTCAGATTCATAAAGACAAGCTAGTTCTCAGAACAAATCCAAAATTCCTACCAAAAGTAATTTCACATTTTCATATCAACAACCAGTCTGTGGTTTTGCCAGTCTTCTTTCCACAGCCAGACTCAGTTGCTGAAAGAGCCCTGCACACTCTTGATGATAAAAGAGCTCTTGTGTACTCTATAGACAGAACAAGAGACTTTAGAAAGTCAAAACAACTTTTTTTTTGCATTTGCAGAACCTCAAAATGGTAATCCTATTTAAAAACAAAAAAAGAAAACGTATTAGCTAGATGGATAGTCAAATGTATTCAGGCGTGGTATATTAAAGCCAAAAGACAGTTAGCAGTAGCTCCTAAAGCTCATTGCACCAGAAGGGAAGGAGCTTCAATGGTATTTCTAGGCAATAGACCAATAGCAGACATATGTAAAGCTGCTACATGGTCTGCACCACACACATTTACTAAACATTATTGTGTAGATTTTATAGCTCGCCAACAAGCAAATGTTGGACAGGCAGTACTTAGAACATTATTTCAGGCTGCTCAAACCTCTACATGCTGACCACCGCTTATTTTGGACGGGGCTGCATTACAGTCTATGCAAATCATGTGTATCTACAGCTACACATGCCATTGAATGGTAAATGTTACTTACCTAGTAAGTACATGTTCATGGCATCTAGTGCTGTAGATTCACATGCGCCCTCCCTCCTTCCCGGGAGCCTGTAGCTGTTGCAGTACCATATATTGTAAATATGTATATACATTGCATGGACATCTAATTTCTTATATCTGTTTATATACACATGTACACACTCTTTACTGCGGGAAAAGAATCTAACACAGGACTCGATGGCCATGCGCAGTATTACCGAGAGGAGGAATCATTCGATCTCGTGACTCAAAAAACTTCTTTGAAGAAAAACAACTGGTAACATTCCGAGACCAACACTAGATGGCGGGCTTATGCAAAGCATGTGAACCTACATCACTACATGCCACGAACAGATGTCTACTGGGTAAGTAAAATTCACCTTTTCTCTTGTGTTAATCCATCCCAGTATGTCCTCAAATGTGCTCCATATTTATTCTCAACATATACCTTTCATGCCTAGGAGGGCTCCTTCAGGGCTGCCTTTCTTCAAACATATTTAGTACATTTGAGTTACTGCTATGGGACTACGTATTCTCTGCCACCGTTTGCCATGCTTGAACGTAGGTTGAAAACCTTCTGCGTTGCTATGTGTATTTATTTTGCTATCTCTCTCATCCTGCTCATAGTGTTCTGTATGAACTTCGAGATACCCACGTGTGTCTCGGGGAGAGACCCTGAGGACTCTTGACCTCTTAACCTGCCAGTGTGGCACTGGCTGATTACAGTCCTTTCTTTGCTTTTTTTTCCAGCTGGTCTTGGTTGCAATTCTGTCTCCTATCATAGGCCAGGCAAATCACTGTTTAGAGTTTTGCTTATGAATATGCTTTGCCCCCTACTGATTCTCCCTGCCTCTGCTAGTGTCTGCTCCCCTAAGTCCACAACTTTACATGGCTGGGGTTCCAGCTTTGTTGCTTTCCCCTTTGCATCCCAGGGTTCCTGTCTTGTTCCAGGGTGATGCTTTACATGGCTGGGGTTCCAGCTTTGTTGCTTTCCCCTTTGCATCCCAGGGTTCCTGTCTTGTTCCAGGGTGCTGCTTCAAGTATCTGAAGATGAGGAGCCCAAATAATCCCCCAAGGAGTTCAGCATTAGCAAATAGCTTGGCAAGACTATGACCATTGGCAAGTCATCAGGGCACTCTGCTGCAGAATATCTATTTTTAAACTTTTCCGAAAAGTGACATGGAGGCACTGCCAACGTTAATGTGAGTGAACGCAGTCTTGATAAATTTATGATTATTTTCTTACCTGAAAATGCTCTACAACATAAAATGTTCAGTTTCCTACAGCATTATCAAGAAACACCTAGAAGGTTTATAAGGTTGATAATTGGTAAAATTATTTGTTGTGAGATGCATGCGATCCTGAGAGAGTGCCCCCTTATATTTGGTCCTATGTCACGTCCTGATACTGGGGCAATCTTGATCGTTCTCAGGTTTGGAGATGGCAAACTCTATTTCTTGCACTGACTGTGATAGTTACTTGTATAAATGCATAAGGGTTTGGACTCAGACCTTTTTCATATCAAATAGTGGCACAGGGGTAGAGGATGAGTCCTGTAATATATTCCAAGGGGAACTCATGTTCTGTTTCCTAAATCAGGATGACACAGTCTGGTAAAATGAGATTCAAGTTTACATTCTAGGCAAATCCAAGGTTCACATAGAAAAATAAATTGTATTTCTTTATCTCAGAGGACTTATCGAAGAATGCATTGAAACTAATGTTTTACCCTTCTCCAGGAAACGTTATCAAGGTAATCTGACATGGCATCCAGTGAACAAGCTATTTGCCTTGGGTAATGTTCTTCCTAGTGAATATTGTATCTAAATGGAAATTCTTCATCTCCCCACACACAAGACTGAATCTGTAAACATTGCTGCAATGCTCCTGCGCACTGCTAGCTGCTCTCACCGAGATCCATGATCAAGGCTGAAACCTTGGGACCATAGCCTCCTTTTCCTGGACTTGTTGCAGTGGAATGAAGGCCCTGCACTTTATTGCATCCAGGATAGCTTAAAAGAATGGCAGCCTCTCTGAAGGAGTCTGGTGCAACTTCAGCTTCTTCATCGTGAACCCCACTGATGTCTAGAAGTTTGTCATCGCCAGTAGAGGATCTTCAACTGACTGTCTTCAACAGCCAGTCGTCATGGTAGGGGAAGACTGTCACTCACACTCTCCCATAGTGTGCCGCTGCCACCTTCTTCACTTTCGTGAACACCAAAGAGGCGCTCGCAATGCCAAACTGAAAATGTAGTAGTTTTTGTGAGACTTTATGAACAGTATATGAAAATATGTGTCCAGCAGGCTCAAGGATGCCATTGAGTCACCTAGGTCCAGAGCAGCCAACATCTGAGGTAGACTGAGCATTTAGAATTTGTCCTTCACCAGCCTGTCATTCCGAGATCGAAGATCCAATGTAGGCCATAGGTCTCCAACCTTTTTTAGCAAAAGGAAATGGTGATAGTAACAGATCTCTGCTGTTTCTGAGGCTGAAACACTTAAAAGCACTTTTTGGGATATACAGTTGCACGTCCTCTAACAGACTGGAGAGGTGCTGCACCAACAACCCATCTGATGTGGAGGAGAAGAGGATCAAAAAGAAAGGGTAGGGCATTGCCATCCTGAACAATTTATATCACCCTTCTGTCTGACGTTATGGATCGCCACTTTCAGAGGAAATACTGAATCATGCAGTCACTGGATGGGTGTGCACTGCTAAAGGCAAAACTAAATCGGTTTCGTGACTGCTGCTACAGGTGAAGGGGACTAGGAGGACTGGTGCCCTTGCTGGGCTGTGTTTGCCTACCAGACCCAAGTCCCCAGCTTTAAAAGAACCGGAGTGATAACTGTAGGGCATGAGGTGACTGTCGCTGTTTACATGCTAGCCCTCTGGAATGTCCTCTGAATTTTCTGATCTGATCTGGAAAGTGTTTGGCAGGCATCAAAAGATAGCGGGAGCATGCCCAGGCTCTACTGCCTTAAAACCGTCCAGGGCAGAATCAGTTTTTCAACAGAAACAATTAAAATATCAAATAGCATAATCCATGAGAGAGGTTTGTGTGGCTCCAGAAAAACCTTTGGAACGTATCTGCGCATGGTGGTGGAGCACAACACTGGTACAACCACCATTCTGAAGCAGTCAGTAGTATCTAGGCATGCACCAATTACATATTTGGCTGTGTCATGACCATCGTGAATTATTTAATCTAGAGAGGCACTGAGATCTTCACTGGCAATATCCCAGGTCCCAGAGGGCATTTGTTTAGCAACCCAACAAACAGACCAAATTGACCTATATGGAGTGATGGGGTTGAGTCTGCAATGTGTTTTTTATGCTTCCACTTGTACTTTGATTTAGGCTTGCTGGACTGCGAGGTTGACCTCTCACGGAATGGCCTCGGGAGTGAGAATAAGTCTGTGCCCAGTACCTTCAGGAGGACTTTTGCAAGGATGTAAAAGACTTCTTATGTTCGGCCAATTACAGCTTCTCTTTGCACTCCTGGAGCATGACTTTGAGTCACGTCCCAAGCCCAAACACTTGAGAAACACCTTGGGTGGATCTGTGACCGACATCTATTTTCTTCAGTCACAGCATTGTTTGAAACTTGTAGTCTTAGTAGTGGATATCCGTTCTGCAGCACACTAGAATTTTTGAGCTTCTGGGGTTTCTCCCTAGAGATGTTTGATATTTCCTGCCTCCCTACCCTGGTCCCAGTCTATCGGGGGGCAGTTTTATGTGGTGGCTGAAATTGCTTTGTAACCTATACAGAGGTGTTGAAGTTGGTAAGGTGAGTTCAGGAGTGTATTCTAATGAATTCATGCTGTGTTTTTTTATGTCCAAATATGAATTGTGATCCATACATAAGGTAGCATATTGAGCAATTGGGGGGGTCCTCTACCCATCTTGCAGGTATTCTAACCTACTGGAAAGGTTTTGGAAGGTAGGGAGAAAGTCAGTTGCCAGGTTTTGTTTTCTACAAGAGCTTCCCATCCCCAGTTTTTAAAAAATTTGGATCAAGACACAATCGCCCAGAAGGCGGAAATCTGACATGTCCACGTTTGGTGGGAATTGATGTATGGGCCTCTATAGGTTGTAGTCCTATTCAGGAGGCACCAGATTCTTCAAAACATAAGAACTTTTCCATTGATTGCCCCCAGGTACACAACCTATTTGCACTTAGAAACCCAGCAGTTTTTTTACCTGCATCCTTCTTGTGCTCTGTTCAAGCAGCCAAACTATGCAATTCATTACCCCTAAATATAAGATCCACGGATAACTATCTTATCTTCCGAAGACTACTCAAGAGTTGTCTGTTTCCTATGTAGCCACCATATTAAAACACTAATTACAGCATATCGATGTGTATGTAAACATTCATGATTTGACTATATGTATGTATCTAGATATATGTATTTCATTGTACAAATCTGTATAATAACTATGGTTATCAAAATATATAGCTATTCTTTAGGTCTGCTCAACAAATGTATATATTAGTTACGGTTAAACATATATATTCTATGTTTAACATGTTTATAGGTCATTGCATTGTTTTTATATAAGTTGTTTGAGTAGATGTTTATGGGTTTTGGTTTTATTTATCACAGTAAGTAAATATTATAACTACTTTATCTACAAGTGCTTCACTATTGAAATATTGAGGAAAAGGTAAAATTAAAAAAGACATAAAAATACAGTCATAAATTTGCTTTGAGTACAGCAACACTTGAAAGACTGAGTTTATACAATACAGCTTTAAACCTCAGTATATTATCTTCCTTACACATATATACCCTTTCTATGTAGTCATGTTATCTATATACTTGATACTTTACTCCTACTGTAGAAAAGAGAGAAAAAAAACTCTCATTCTCTCCAATTCACTACTTTCTCACCTTATACCTCTCTCAATATATCCTATACTTACGCTCATCCCAAACCTCATTCTACTGCTACGGTCTACAAAATAACCCTTTCTAGACTTCCCTCCTGGCTCACCCATACCTCATTTAACTACTGTGATCTCCCAAACAACCTTTTCTAAATTATTCCCTCATGTATCATTCCTTTGACTCATTGCAAACCTCATTTTACTTCTGTGACCTCCTCAATCCCTTTCTATAGACTCTTCACCCCTCCATCTATCCGTTTTATTTATCCTAAGCCTCATTTTACCACTGTGATCTCTCAAATAACTCTTTCCAAACTCTTCCCCCTCTATCCCTCCATTATCCTATTCAATCCAACTAACAGACATGCATGTCCACTGCTCAAATGAACTTATATTTCCCTACACTAATCTACCACTAATCCTTATTGGGTTCTGGAGTAGCGTGCTGCTCACAAAAAGTGCTTTGACGCCTTGTCAGGGGTAGTAAGCGCTATATAAATACAATTACAAGTAACTGAGTTGTTAGTTGATGCTAACAATATTGGTTAGTTTTGGCTCTTGAAGTGCATGAAAGCTTAACAGGCCTCAGAAGCAGTATTGTCTTATCCTACATACTTTGCTGGGTGTATAGTGTATTCTACTGTTGGAACATAGCAGTATTTTATAGCAAACTTTTTGCATGGAAAATGTAGCTATAAAATGTTGGATGCAGACGTAGAGAAGAAGCAGCTGAGCACTAAGGACATCTTACACCTCTTGGTGCATGCATGCTGGTATGTGTAATCTTCAAGTAACTAGAATAAAGAACTGTTCATACATTGGGCCGCATTCCGGACATATCTAAGCCATGGTGTGTTTTCTTACTAATTTTAGTCGATTTTGCTCTCTGAAGAGACTCTATAAGATCTTTAATTTTATAGAGGTGGTACAGGAGCTTTTAAATCTCCTACATGGTTTTGATCTCTTATTTCGTCCATTATCTTGCTCAGGTCCTGCTTCGGTGCCTCTCCTTGCTGCAGACGATGGCAACAAAGTTTCGACTCTCAGCCCAAGCAGATGCCAACCGCTGGAACGTTGATTATTGGAATAAGAAATGTGACGCTTTTTCCATTAAGATCCGGTAAGTTTGTCTGGCAAAATAACCTGCTTTTTTCAGTAAGCCATGTTAACCACTCAGAAATTAAATGCAAATCTGGCAAAAGTCGTCTAGACCGGGCTGTATCGTTTGTTTCCAACTGTGTTTCTCAGATTGGAACAATATTAATTTTAAACATTGTCTGCAGTTCAGGGGGTCTTGAAACACTTTATTATTCAATTGTAGTCATTTGACTTAACCAGAACTCTGGTCTTTTAGAATGCCATAAACTAATAGCAACAGATCATATCAGTTTTCTTAGCATAAAGATTTCTGATAAATAGTGGAGAAAGTATGAACACTCAATGAGTTGTGAACTAAGATTAACTTTATACTGTAATAACCTCCAGAAGCTTGTGAGAGTCTGCCAGCTTCATGGCTTTCAGGAGGGTTCAGTGAATCAATTGATTTAAAGGGTTTCACACAACACAGTGCTAGAATACATCCAACCCATACTCCCCTAAGACTGTGAATAGAATGACACAACACAAAGAGCATAATGAAGAGAGCTGTACATTTCTCCTGGGGTCTGGATAAGGTAGTCATACAACTGTGTGCAAATATAAAACATTCTGAATCAAATATGCACTGTTTGCACATCATCTGAGTGCTACTGTTAAATGCCTCCTCGTGGTCAGCTAATCTATCCCTAAAATCACCATCATCATGACGAATTTATCTAAAGCCATCAAGATACTGTTGGAGTACCCCACCTATGTGGACTTGCCA
Organism: Pleurodeles waltl; assembly: GCF_031143425.1. Lineage (NCBI taxonomy): Eukaryota > Metazoa > Chordata > Amphibia > Caudata > Salamandridae > Pleurodeles > Pleurodeles waltl. Next base: position 342,555,156 of record NC_090445.1, read on the forward strand.
GATTTTGCTTTCTAGTTCGCACAATATCCTTCTAAATTCCCAAGTCAGAGACATTCACCTTTCCATCAAACTCGAACTTTTAAGCCTTATCTAGTAGCCATATCAAAACTCTTATCTGCAACCTTTTGGTTACTGCCATGAGCCAAATAAGTAATCATCTGTTCTTCACACTTCATCATATTCATGCAGGACCACTGAACCCTTCTTTACATCTGACTAGGTATGTATCCGAGCATGAAATTGCACTTCTGCACATCAACCCTCCCCCGTCAGTGCAAGCAGGTACATAACTGTGGTGAATGAAGAGTAGAATAATAGCTCACTATGGGGGTCATTACGACCTTGGTGGGCGGCTGCCGCCGCCCGCCAGGCGGTAACCGCCGTGCGGCCGCCAATGCGGCCGCACTCACGCGGCCCCCATTACGACATCCCCGCTGGGCCGGCGGGCGCAAAACCAAGTTTGCGCCCGCCGGCCCAGCGGGGATGAGGCCGCAACATAGGAGCCGGCTCCTAATGGAGCCAGCGGTGTTGCGGCCGTGCGACGGGTGCAGTTGCACCCGTCGCGCTTTTTACTGTCTGCTATGCAGACAGTGAAAAGCTGGCCGGGGCCCTGTTAGGGGGCCCCTGCACTTCCCATGCCAGTGGCATGGGCACTGCCGGGGCCCCCAGGTGCCCCAGGACACCCCTTACCGCCAGCCTCTTCCTGGCGGTGCAAACTGCCAGAAACAGGCTGGCGGTAGGGGTGTCTTAATCCCCAGGGCAGCGCTGCTTGCAGCGCTGCCCGGGCGGATTATCACCGCCGGGGCTAAAACGGCGGGAAACCGCCGGCCCCGGCGGTGCGACCGCGGCGCTTCCGCCGCGGTCGTAATAGGGCTGGAAGCACCGCCAGCCTGTTGGCGGTGCTTCCGTCCTTTTAGCCCTGGCGGTCTCGGACCGCCAGGGTCAAAATGACCCCCTATATTGTTTCAGCTTTTGGTAATCTAGACAACCTAAAACTAATACACCAACTCTGTTGATTCAGAGAAGTTCTACAGTGATTGATCTCACAGCATTTTAGTAACCCATTCAGTGATTTCAAATGGGTATTCACCTAAAATATCAAACCTAGAATATTGATGGAACACAATCTCAAGAGCAAAATATCAACAGGTAAGTATAGATTTTCTATACTTAACTCAACGTATATGTACCTAACGAAGACATATATCTTCAAGGTACATAGATGTGGAGTTGGGAATAGTGAATCTGTACTTCTCTATATGTCCTTACCCTTTTGATATTTTTCTACCCGAAAGTCTGTCCTTGATATTCTTGTACCAAGGTATCCGGGTGGTGGGAGATATGATACTCAGTGGTACTATCTTTCAAATATTTTATCTCCAATATTGTTTATTATGCCTGTATCTCTTCTGGAAATCTTTCTATCAGCAGAACATGAAACTTCCTGGTAACTTGTGTGGTAATAAATATCAATCATTACCAGAGCATACGTAGACCTTTCACTCAAGGTGCAATACAGCTTTTGCTTCTGTAATGCAATTGTCTGTTATGGATAAGACAAACAATTGACTGTTCTGCAATGTGCTTATACTATTTTGAGCAAATTACTACTGATTGCCCGCATTATGCAAGGCCTCACATGCTTTTAAAGCTCCTTGTCCAAGGCCAGGAACCAGTAATCATTTGTGATAAACCAATTGATGGCACTTAAACTATTAAGATCTTCATGCATCCTAACTAAACTGCTTTCTTTCAGACTTTTTCTGTACTATTTACAAAACCTTAATCATGCTCGCATCACTCAACGGTTCATTGACTGGCCTTGTCTTTATAAAAGTCATCCAGCCTTTTCCTTTTAGGTGACCCTTCCACAATGGCTTCAACCATTTCAGAATGGGTTCACCAAACATATTTGATTCTCATTCTTCTTTTTCTGCAAATCTCAAATTGTATCATAATAGCGCCAGAGCATACACACATTCAGTTGCCATCAATAAGCATGTTGTGTGTAATATCTTACAAAAATGGTTCTATAACTTAGAAGTAGTACTCTGCTAACCCTATAAAAAAGGATATGAAATGCGCTTGCTGGCAGGACTAGACTTTTATTGACATTTTGATAAATTTCTGTTTGTGTTTGTTCTCCATGGGATCTTCATTGATAGTTTTAAATATTGACTAGATTCACCCATGCTGCGATCAAAGATCACTTTAACAACAAAGACGGAAAAAAAACATGATTTCTTATTTACAGATTATATTGACATTAATTATGATTTCCTTTTTTCATTTGAAGAGAGGCCAACATTTTTTTAAACTTTGACACTACTGTAGAGCCGAGTGATTGACAACACCTTTAATGAACCTGTAAAGAAAGTGAGGGGAATGGCGCTAAGTAGGCAGCATTTATGGGAAGGTGAAGTTTTCAAGTCAATTAGGACCACAATTACTAACATTTCCTTCTGCAACATTAGATTTTGTATAGATTCATATGTTTAAATCATCTTCTGACATCAAGCTGGGAACCCCTCAAAGTCAATGTTTAACATAGCAGTTTTTCAATAAAGCAACTAACATTGAAAACCAAGAACAAACATTTATAGACTACACTTGGCCCTTCCTCCTCGGTATATGATGTAATGTCCAGCCATTCAGGTGGAGAGGCTTCAGACTAAAATTCTCTGCAGAGGCTCCAACTGCCAGATTTTGTACCACCTAGTAACAGACAACAGGAATCCTGGAGCTCTACTCAGCCTCTCTTCTGGTGAAAGGTCAACTTGCAAATCTTTGTTTCCAGTGAGCATATGGTTTGAACGTAAATTACTCAGGATCTGATGTACATTTTTAGGGTTCATCTGCAAGACGCTTGCACTGTGCTTGTTTAACCGTTTGTAAAGAAATATATTAAAAGCCACTTAGAGCCTTACCATTACTTACCTTTACTTACCATTTGTTGGCTCCCATGTCACTCTCATTTCCATGGTTCCTATTGGTCAGCGTCTCCTCCTGCCATCAGGCTTCTTCCTGGGCTTCAGGCTTCTGTTCCTGCCGTAAAGTATGACCCAAGTGCAACTTCCTGTGGCCAGTGTCCTTCTACTGGTCCCAGACAGCTACAAATACTCCTTTTGTTTTTACTTTTTTTTGTTTTGTTTCTTTAGTTTTTTGGTAACATTTCAGTGAATACCAAGTTTCCTCTTCCTTTGCTCTTTAAGCTGCCTTAAGAAGGGTTGCGAATTACCAACTGATAGCATTGTCATTTCTTATCACCTTTCTTTTTCTCAATCTTTTAAAAAAAAATGTTTATTACACACAGTGAAAGTACAACAATTGCAAAGTCAACAATGCCCCATCAGTGAGATAGAATATACAAGCTGTAATATCGTACCTCAGCAAAATAGACATCTGGTTACTACATGAGCGTGTAATCGTAAACATGAATCCCCCTGCTCTCATAGAAGAGTTGCCGCAGTAAGCAGGTAGGTGATGAAAAGGACCCCTTAGGTCAGGAAGGTTTCGGCAAAAAACAAAGCCAATGACAAACAATGGGCATAATGCATTCCTAGATCAGCTTTATGAATGTCCCCTAAACGTCTGCGACCTAAAAGTACAGGAGTGAGATCAGTATGAGTATTCTGTGTGTTTAAGAACCCACAAAAACTAATGTATTCAAAGCAGCATCAAACAAAAAAATATGGAGTACCTCCTTGCGTGAAAAACATGGTTACATACTCTGAATAATTTGACTGTAACATTGTGGAAAGGGTAGTAACCAGCAATGAGAAGTTAGCATCTTCTCATTACTTTGGTTTGCACCTCGACCTCAGCAGCAGAGATGCGGATATTAAGACAACGTGACACTTTAGCCCTTTGCTGCTAGGCCTTTTCCCCTGTGCTAAGCCTATTTCTTTTTGCAATTTGGGGTAGTTAGCGCTTAGGCCCCCATACCATTCTGTCCACATTAGGTATCCACGCCGAATTAGTGTCTTTTTTTTTTTTCCTTCTAACATCCTGGGGATTCTAAAGGTGCCCAGGGTTTGTGGATTGCCCTGGAGATGACCGAGAAATTAGCCAAAATACAGCTGAATTTCATTTAGTTTCTTGGGGGGTGGGGGGGGAGAAGGGGAAAAATTGCTGCAGAAGAAAGCATCTGTTTTTCCCTACAAAAAAAGTCCCTTACCATTAAGAGCAGAGACAAAGGGGGAGGCATTGTCATAATGGAAACACAACAGTACATAATCAAAATGCATGATAAGCTAAACAACCAAGACCATTATATGAAAATTCAATTAGATCCCACAAGGCGCGTAACTAAACAGATTTAAGGGCATCATTTCCCGGGTGTTACAAGCTGGCCAGATAAATGCAAAAGAACATGAATTTCTCAATGTAGCAAATCCCAGAATAGCAAGTATCTATGGGGTCCCAGAAATACAATAGAACGTACAAAATTCTCTCTTTAGACCCATAGTGACCACGATTGGTTCAATCACAGAATATTTTTCTAAGTATGTAGACTCCTTTCTAAGACCTATAGTTCCTTTGATGGAGTCCTATATCAAAGACACTAGACATATGATTGCGAATGTCGAAGTATGGGCATTCAATCCTGATTGGTATACCTTGGTCACTTTAGATATTGAAGCTTTGTACAGCAATATTTCCCAAAAAGAAGCCCTTGAGGCCGTTAAATGGTACATGTATGAGCATCTTACAGATCCTGCAAAAGACTTCATATTAGAGTGCCTCCACATACTATTGCAAGAAAACATTTTTGAATTTGGAGGCCAGCTGTACAAACAGATAAAAAGAGGTGTATGGGCGCATCTTGTGCGCCCACTGTGGATAACATCTACTTGGCACTTTTTGAGAAAAAACAATCAGTGACTAAATTGTCACGCTACATAGACAATATCTTTTTTATCTTGACAAGTGAATCAGAAGATCTTGGATAATTTTTAGCTTGGCTTAATCAGTGTGACCATAACTTTAAATTTACTGCACATAGCAGTTGTCATCCGGTGGAGTTTTTAGATATTCTGATCCGTAACACTGAAGGACAACTAGAGGTTGACCTCTACGTGGAACCTGACAGTTCTCCATTCCCACGCGAAAGCAAACACTGCAGCAGAAGAATTATGACCCTGCCACGCCATACCAACCCCCTTTCTACTGTAGCACATTGTGTAGGACGAGGAAATGAGGACTGCTTTCCTCCTTTAGTTAAACCTCTTACAACCATTCCAGGTGTCAGTGCCGATTTCTGGGCTTCCAGCCATCCAGAAAGTTAAGGGTATCCAGAACCTCCAGGACTTTGCAGCCTTTTACAAACCAAAACCTCAAAATGTGTGATATGTTTGCGGTGGGCAAAAAAATGTGCCTTTTGCAAAAATACTGCGAGGCCTGTGCTGTGTCACTGCTGGGGACTGTGCTATGTCACAGCCTGTAACCTGGCAGAGTCTCCAACAGTGCAGCGTCTCGAATTGGAGGATGTATGATGCCAGAGTGCAGATTGCAATGTGAAACCTGCTCTTTCTGGGATCGGACAACCTGCATTCCTTGCAGTCTCAGGGCATTGGGGAGGGTGGTGGAGGGGTTGACGGTAATAGGGGTTAGGGGCTTTAAAAAAAAAAAAAAGAGGAAAAACGGGGTGTGAACAGAAGACGGACAGGGCCGCGAGTGGGAGAGGGGGCAGCTCTCCCAGCAGGAAACTGACGGCGCTGTTGTGCGAGGCAGAGTGCAGTGCGAGTCCGTCTGCACCATTGCACCTCCCAAAGGGACACCCACGGCACGACCATCAGCAGCCCCCTCCCCCACGAGGCTGCTTGTGTTTTCTTACACAAGTGACTGCCACAATCAGCGACGGCCAGAAATAAGCTGCTTCACTTAAGCAGTTTCCCCCCACGCAACCAAAAACTAAGTGTTACTTCTGGACAGTTCTTGAGGTTGCGAAGGAACGGCACCAATTTGCAGGATTGTGACATTAGAGCTGTAGTAGTGAAACAAAAAGTTGAAGCTAGAGGTTACCCTAAAAGGCTGATACAGGAAGCTTACAATCGAGCCAGATTCTATGAAAAGGACCATCTACTTACTAATCAGGAACCACGTAACACACCCAAATTGGTATGTGTCACTAGGCATTCAAACCTAAATGAAAAAGTTCGACAGATTATAAATTCAAGTTGGTATATACTGAACATCAATTCAGAGCCACATCTTAAGCTTTTCAAACCTATGTTCGCACATAAATTTAACAATTTGAGAGATAACATAATGCGATCACCCCTACAGAAAACAGTTACATTTGATGAAAGAGCTCCCATCACTGAAAAGTTTAAGTGCACTTCATGCAAGGCTTGTGAAAGTGCCATCGAGATGGATGTTTTTACCTTTTAATGGATACATGGTGTATCTAAGGAGTTTCGCCAACAGTAGAACCAAGACCATTGTCTATCTCCGGGTTTGTCCATGCAATTTAAGATATGTAGGTGATACTGGTAGGCCTTTTGTCACCCAATTCACAGAACATAAGTCGGCTATAAAGACAATGAAGCTGAATGCCCCGTTAGTGAAACATTATCTGCAACAAAAGCACGACCCAGAAGAGATTAGATGGTTCATTTTAGAGAGAAACACCAATAAGGATGGAGAGGACTCGAGTGCTAAAAGGAAAAAAGGAGGAGACAGGAGTTTTGGGGGATTTTTACTTAGAATACCCATGAGCAAGGTCTAAATAGCGAGACTGCGTGGGAGAATGCCATTATTCATTTATAACACATAGATTTTAATACTGTCAGATGAACGGAAGGACTAGAGATAGTGTATTCATTTGCAGATTTGGTGCCCTGTGTCTCTGGTCCTCCTCTGTAGGCCCTTTTTATATTTTAAGATGTGCTGATTATGGGCATGAAGCACCGTGTTTGTACATCATAGCAATTTGGCCCCGAGATATCCATCGGGAGTCCCAGGCATGTACACGAGGCAGGTAAATACCTCATATAAGGTTCTTGAAGTGTTCCTGTTTATGAGTACAAGACATTTGGTATTAAGTATTCAACAGAGTAAGTCGCCGATTGAAAGATGGCTGCCAAGATTGTGGGCTGTTTAGTGATACTTTACGGTAGTTCTAGGCAGGCTGGATATGGACAAGGAGACCTTGTGTCCTCCCCTGTTCCTCTTGTTTATTTCAGATAATGTGAATAGGCATTTCCGCCTTGCGCTTCCTATTTCCATACAAATTATTACAGGGGGGTAATTATTCCAACAATGAGCGAGGCCCAATAGGCTTCCCTCTTTCGGCGTAGAAACAATTTATTGTCTGTTTGATGATGGCCGACACAGTTTTGTAAGATCACCGTCAAGGGCAGTCCGTCTTCTCTGTTCCCGCAAGTATTTCTTGGCACTTACCTGCATGAGATCAGTCCTGATCTAAAAATGCTTGGCACCAATAATTGCAACTATAAACCTCCTTGAATAGGGTGGGGGATGTACACTTCAAGCATGTTGTTGGTGAAGGTCTTGACTAGGCAATTCAGTTTCTAATATTAAGAAATTGTGACTCGGCAGAATATTTTTCTTATTATAGAAAAACAGACATATGCTGTAACTGGAACGTGGCTTTCCTGAAGAAGGCGTAATGTGCTGCAATCCGCGTTTAGTCAAAGCCACATTAAGTATGAAGGCTGCGATGAAATCAAAGATATAGAGACAGACTTTAACCACGGCTTCCCATTGTGTTTTTGATAAAAAAATATGATCTGAGTGGAAAACATTAGGGAGCATGATTTCAAATTGCTAAAATTGTAATATTTATATATTGTAGAAAGCTGGCTCTGTGTATATACGATATCAAAGTGATATATAGTATGCACAGAGCCCAGGGATTCCCCAGACGCTTAACAGAGGCTAAAGTAGACAATTCTAGTGCTCTATTTTGTTGTAGTGTGGTCGAGCAGCTAGGCTTATCAGAGGGTAGTCAAAGCATTTGTTGCACACACACAGACAATAGACGAGGCACACACTCAATGACAACTCCAGAACAATGTTTTTTATATAGCAAAATATCATTTCTTAATTTATGTCTAGAACCACAAGATTCAAGTTGCAGGTAAGTACGTTAATAAATACGTATTTCACATATGAATCAATATTATTTTGTTTGGAATCAGTAAGTTATACAGTTTATGAATAAATGGCAATAATCTTTTAAAAACTGACAGTGAAATTTTCAGAAACAGTTCCTGGGGAGAAGAAAAGTTAGTACGATTTACAGGTAAGTACTTGACTTACAGTTCCAGTCTCTGGGGGTTAGGAAGTCCACAGGTTGAGGTTCAAGTTAACCCCAGACCCACCACCAGCAACACGGGTCATGCAGAGATCAAAGTTGAGGCAAGTTTAACATGGGCTCCTATGGAGGCTGGGGGCACCCGGTTTCAGATCTGCTGGCAGGTTCTACCTGCGTCTTCGAAGGGCAGACCTGGGGGTTTTAGAGGAGCACTAGGGGGTTCACAAGTAGGCACCGAACTCACAGCCTCAGCAGCGCAGGGGTGGCCGGGTCCAGGGTGCAAACAGAGCATCGGGCTCCCAGTGTTTTTCTACAAGGGTACCCCGAGGGTTACTTAGATGCTGCAGGCTGGGACCAGGGTTTTTGGTTCGGGAAAACCACAGGCTGGACAAATAGGGGGTCACCTGCTCAACGTTGCTGCACCAGTGGTCGGGTTCTCCAAGGCCTGGGGGCTGCGGTGCAGTGTACCTTTAGGCATTGGATATCTTCATCCGCAGCTTTCCCGGTCTGAGGGGTCCTCTGGATTCACACTGCAGGTGTCGTCATGAGGGGCAGGAGAGGTCAACCTAGGGTGGGCACTTGCTCGGAATCGCCTGGGGATCATCTCTATTCAGTTGGGCCACCTAGACACGGGCCGTGGGTGACGGGTGCAGAGTTGTCAATACTTCCGGATCCAGGGAGGTTCTGGAGTCCTTAGTTGTAGTTTCTTTTAGCACAGGGCCACTGTCTAAAGGAATTCTTGGTCCTCTGTGATGCAGGATAGTTTTCTGTAGCTTGGCAGAGGTCACTGGTCTCGCAGGCTTTGTTTCTGGCCACAGAGAGCACATGTGGTCAGAAACTCATCTGGAAGTGGCAGGCTGGCAAAGACTGGTCAGTCCTGCACTAGCAGTTTGACTAATATACAAGGGGCATCTCTAAGATGCCCTCTGGGTGCATTTTTAAATAAATCCCCCACTGGCATCAGTGTGGGTTTATTGTGCTGAGAAATTTGGTATCAAACTTCCCAGTATTCAGTGAAGCTGTGGAGTTCGTAATGCCAGCCTCCCAGACCATATACTCAATATGGCTGCACTGCACTTACAATGTCTAAGAATGAACTTAGACACTGTAGGGGTATATTGCTCATGCAGCTAGTCCCTCACCTGTGGTATAGTGCACCCTGCCTTAGGGCTGTAAGGTCTGCTAGAGGGGTGACTTACCTATGCCATAGGCAGTGGTTTGTGGGCATGGCACCCTGAGAGGGGTGCTATGTTGACTTTGCTTTTTTCTCCCCACCAGCACACACAAGCTGCAAGGCAGTGTGCATGTGCGTGGTGAGGGGTCCATAATACATGCTGTAGCCCTTGGGGACCTTCCCTGGCCACAGGGCCCTTGGTACCATGGGTACCTTTTACAAGGGGCTTAACTGTGGGTCATGAGTGTAGGAGGCTGGCCTGGTTTGTAGTGGGTACCAAAGGTACTTACACCTTATACCAGGTCCAGTTATCCCTTATTAGTGAAATGTAGTCAGTGTCTAGCAGCTAGGCTTTCTAGGGGTAGCTGTAGCTGAGCAGCCAAGGCTGATCTAGGAGACATGCAACGCTCTTGCAATACCACTGTAGTCACACAGTGCTTACACACACATGAAAGAAAATGCTCAGTGTTTAAAAAATAAAGGTACTTTATATTTAGTGACACAGTGCCAAAAATATCTTAGAGACTACACTCCCTTAGGAGGTAAGTAATATACACAGTATATATACACACTAGAATGCAGAAATAGCTGTAGAAATAGTCAGAAAACAGTGCAAATAGTGAAAATCACAATAAGTTGCAATGGGCCTAGGGGGAACACAAACCATATACTAAAATAGTGGAATGTGAAAGTCGGTTTCCCACCTAGCCAAGTGTAATGTGTAGAGGGGCGCTGGGAGTGTAAGAAAACAAACTCCAAAGGTAAGTAATAGAACCCAGCCCAGGAAAACAGGAGTAAATCACAGTAAGTTTCCTGAAACACACATGAAGTCGTAATAGAAGAGTATGCAAGAACCAGAAGAGACTGCAAGACACCAACGATGGATTCCTGGACCTGAAGACTTGTGGCAGAAGGGGGACCAAGTCCAAGAAGCACTGAAAAGTCCAGGGAGAACAGGAGCCCCTGCTAACCCAGATGAAGGTGCAAACGAAGAACCATTGGTGAAAAGACAAAGTCACCCAAGAAGACAGATGCGTGTTCCTGGTTGGTGCTGAAGGTGTCCCACGCCAGATGGATGATTGCAATCTGGTTTGCATCGCTGGACTCTGCCAACAAGCCTTGGCACACACAAAGCTTGCAGTTAGCAGAAAATGGTGCTGCCTGGGACCAGGAGGGACCTGGTGGCCTCTACCCAGGAGGGGGAGAAAGAGGGGGCTCTCAGCAACTCAGAGAGCCCTCAGAAGACCAGGTAGCACGCACAGGAGCCCCACAGCACGGGGACAAAGAAAGTGCAAATGGAGGCCCACGCAGCACGACACAAAGGGATCCCACACCGCCGGAGAACTACTCTGGAAGCTGTGCCTTGCAGGATGGAGTGCTGGGGACCTAAGCTGTGCTGGGCACGAAGAACTTCTAGGAAGGTTGCACACAAGCCTTGGCAACTGCAAGTCACGCAGTTCTCGGGGTACTGTCTTGGGTGGGGAGGCAAGTTCTTACCTCCACCAAAGTTGGACAGCTGGGCCTTGGGACTGTCATTTTAGTCCACAACCTGTGTTGCTGGATCCGTGCTCGTCGTCTGGAGAGAGGACCCACGTCTCCGGTCATTACTGCAGAGAGGTGCCTGCTGAAGCAGAGAAGTGACTCTGTCACTCCACAGGAGATTCCTTCGGTTCTTCTGGTGCCAGCTGAAGACAGGCAGTCCTCTGAGGATGCACGACATGAAAACAGTTGCAGTTGCTGGCAGGAGCTGAAGATGCAATGTTGCAGAAGTCACCCTGGCTTCTTTGTTGCTGTCTGTAGAGTTCCTGGAGGGTTCAGCTGCGGTTCCGTCTGTAGAAGATGAAGTAAAGGATGCAGAGGATTCCTGCTGGAGTCTTGCAATCCGAATCTGAAGAACTACCAAGAGAGAGACCCTAAATAGCCCTGAAAGGGGGATTGGTCAGCTACACAGGTAAGCACCTATCAGGGTGTCACTTTCTGGCACTGGCCACTCATATGCTCCCAGGGTGCCCCATCACCTTGGAATCCAAGATGGCAAAACCCAGGGACACTCTGGAGGAGCTCTGGGCTCCACCCCTGGGGTAGTGATGGATAGGGGAGTGGTCACTCCCCTTTCCTTTGTCCAGTTTCGCACCAGGACAGGGTGTCCCTGAACCGGTGTAGACTGGATTATGCAAGGAGGGCACCATCTGTGCCCTTCAAAGCATTTCCAGAGACTATGGGAAGCTACCCATCTTATGCCTGTAACACCTATTTCCAAAGGGAGAGGGTGTAACACCCCTCTCCTAAAGAAAATGCTTTGTTCTGCCTTCCTGGGCTTGATCTGCTCAAGCAACAGGAGGGCAGAAACCTGTTTGTGAGGTGGCAGCAGCTGGGGCTGCCTAGAAAACCTCAGAAGGCTGGTATGGCAGTACTGGGGGTCCACTGTGGAGCCCCCAGAATGCATGGGATTGTACAACCAATACTAGAATCAGTATTGGGGTACAATTCCCAGTTGTTAGACACCTTACATGGCCATATTCGGGGTTGCCTTTGTGAAGCTGGACAAAGGTATTGACCTATGTCCAGTGCACGTGTAAAATGGTGCCCCCCACCACTCACGAAGTCCAGGAAATGGGTCCTGGACAACGTGGGGGCACCTCTGCTAGTGCAGGAGTGCCCTCACACACAGGTACTTTGCACCCAGCCTTCAGGGTTGTAAGGCCTGACATACAGGTGACTTATAAGTGACCTGATGCAGTGAAAATGGCTGAGAAAGGGTGAGTGCACCATTTCACGCAGGCTACAATGGCAGTCCTGCAGAAGCCTTTGCATGGGCTACCTATGGGTGGCAAAAGTAATGCTTCAGCCCATAGGGATCCCCTGGGACCCCAATGCCCCTAGGTATCATATACTAGGGACTTATAAGGGATGACCAGTATGCCAGTTTGAGATGAAATACTGGGTTACCAGTATGTAGTGACAAATTTTGGAAACAGAGAGAGCATAATCACTGGGGTCCTGGTTAGCAGGATCCCAGTGACACAGTCAAGCATACTGACAAAAACTGTGACATATACTGACAAGTAGGCCACAAACCATAAGCACTAGGGTCCTGGCTAGTAGGATCCCAGAGACACAGTCAAACACACTGACAAAGTGGCCAAAAATGGGGGTAACCATGCTAGAAAAAGGCTAGTTTCTTACACAACCCCCCACCCACCTGGCAAACGAAGGACAATAAGGCTAACCTTGGCCAGTTGAGACTTTGTCTAAGTGGAGAGCACATCTGCAGTAGAGTGGTTACTTCCTTTATCATCCACTGTATGGTTCCTTCCCTGTGGGGGGGTAAACTGCCCTGTTTTGAGTTTTTTTTAGCTAGAGAACAGTGCCAGTGCAGATTCCCTATTTGTAAGGTTAAAAAGTTTTAAAGTGGGGCAGTGTGACTGTCCCTGGGATCCTATGTCCGGGCAAGGCTGCTGTCCTAAGGATTGCAGTGCTAGACAGGGATGGTGTCTTAGCAAGGCTAGAGCAGGGCAAACAGTTTGACCCATTGCTGTAAGAGAGGACAGGGTTGCTGTCCCTCTTTGGTTGGAGCAAGATACGGCTGCTGTCCTAAAGACTCCACATAAGGACAGGGCTGCTGTCCTATGTCTTTAGAGGTAGTGCAGGGGTGCTGCACTAAAGTTTCTCTGGGAGCGCTGCTCCAAATTTGCCAAAACAGTGCAGTTATGTTTATCTGTTTTAGTGTTTACACAGAGAGGGACTTTTACCTCTGGAAGTTTAGCTGTGGTAGCTGTTGTCTCCCTTGGTACAGGTTCCACCCTAGGAGGGGTATCTCCCACCCCAGGCATGGTATCCTTAGTGGTAGGGTGGGTAGGAAGGGATACTTTGATACCCTTTTTACCTGTGGGGCAAGGAGGATCCTGAAGCTTCAGGGCTCCTTCTCTTCTTTGCTTTTTCATTTCAGCTGAAATGAGAGGAAGCATTTCCTCAGGGATACCCATCATGGATGCATGGGTCCTAAACTTTACCTCATCTCAACCTGAGGCATCTAGGAGGTCATTACCTAAGATGCAGTCTACAGGCAAGCTAGGTGACCCCACCACCTGCTTTGGGCCATTAACTCCGCGGCAACTAAGTTGCACTACAGCTAAGGGGAGAGACTGAGTGGAGTCGTTGACATCAGTAACTTGGTACTTTTGTCCAAGGAGGTGTTGTGCAGGTGACACCACGTTTTCAGTCACCAATGTGATACTGGCACCTGTGTCCCTGTAGGCCTGGGCCTCAACACCATTTATTTCAAATGACTGCTTGTACTTATCCATGCTAAGGGGACAAGCAACCAAGGTGGCAAGGCCAATGCCACTGGGTGAGACAGAAACTGTCTTGGGGGTTTCTACACCTACCTCAGTTTCTATGATAGACCCAAAAGTGAACCCAACCATACCTTTAGTTTCACTATTGCCAGTAGTCCCACCACTATTACTACTACTACTACTACTACTACTACTACAAAGGGCACTCGAGGTGGATGTAGTAGTGGTGGTAGGCTCAGGGGTTTTACCTGGACAGGACTTACCCCCTGGCCTATGGCCTTTACCTCTGCACACATAGCACCAAGGCTTTTTATTGTGCGTAGAAGAGGAAGAAGAAGAAGGTTTATCCCCAGAGGAGTGTTGTGACCTGAAGAGGATTTTTTGTTTATTTGTCCCCATGCTTGTCCTAAGATTTTTCACCATCTTTCTTCTTTTCTTTGTCACCCCCTGTATGAACTTTTCTGCTCAGCCTTGTTCTGACCCATTTGTCTGCCTTCTTTCCCAATTCTTGGCGAGAGGTCCGATCTGAGTCTACCAAGTATTGGTGTAACAAATCAGACACACAGCTTTTCAAAATATGCTCTCTCAAAATCAGATTATATAGACCCTCATAGTCAGACACTTTGCTGCCATGTAACCTAACTTCTAAAGCTTTGACAGCACAGTCCAGAGTCAACCCAAGTACAGATTTTCCATCAGAGGTTCCTTACTGTGTTTTTTAGGTTTTGCATGCACGCTATGCTTGCCAAAGACCCCACGCCCCCACCCCCTTTGCAGTAAACAACCAATCCCAGTGTCCCCATGGGCCTGGGCATAACACTCACCCGAGGCTGCCCTGGTGTGGACATCTGAGGGATGCCACCCCCGGGAGCCCACATCGGGCAGGTGGCAAAATAACCAGACCGAAATCCAAGGGAGTTAAAGGCCACTTTATTGGACAGGTAAGCCGTTCCGAAACCTTTAACACATTTTACAAAAATATAAACCATGGCCTCACTAATACACAAACAATACTAACACCCCCAACCCTTAAACCTCCCCCCCCAAACTACCCAAAACTTCAGAGCAGTCTTCCAGGCTTCAATCTTCCCCATTCCTTTTCTTTCTTCCACTGACCTTTCCCGTGACTCCCCCATCGCTCCCCAGTATCCCCTCTGCCAACCCCAACTCTGTAATGACCCCAAGCCTTCCTGCTTACTGCGCCACCAGGAAAAACCCTGATAAGGAATTATTTTCTGACCCCACCACCAGCGCTCTGATTTGAAAAAAGGAAAAAACTGCTGCAAGAGCAGCTGAAACATCGCCAAAAAGCCTTGCTGTTACTTCAAGAAAAGAGAGAAACTGAAATCAGCATTTCTTTTACCCACACCATCTTTGAATACCCAGCGTGGATGCCAATTTTTCTCTCATTTCAAGAAGATATAATTCCGTCCCCATAATTGAAAGATGCACCCCATCTTGTAAAAAAAAAAAAGAAAATCTTGTTTTTTAATGTCATTGTGTTCCACCCAACCCCTTTTGCAAAAGCGGGACATTTCTCTGTTCACTTTCCGTCTTGCTCTCTCCACCGCTGTGTATTTTACTGCCCCTCTCCAGACCCTCCGGGCACTAGCGCTGTCACTACCATTCCTGTCCCAGCCCAAGACCTCCCAATGATGTCCAGATCCTTCTTCATCTCCTTAATCAAGCCTAAACCTGACAACTGTACTACATCATTTTCTCCTGTATGTAAAATAAGAACATCAGGGCAAACTCTGACAGATACCAAATTTTATAAATAAGGAAGCAACTGTCCCCATCTCATGCCTCCTCTACCCCACCATTCAATTTTTACTTCATCATTTCTGAAACCTAGATTCCTTCCGAATGGTCTGCTGCCCGCTTGCTTTGCCACCCATTTGACGAATGAACTATCCATTGACATGAATGTAACAGCCGGGCCGGCCACACAACCTGAAATGAGAGAAAAATGTTAGACATGCCGGACACACTAAGCCTCATCAAGATCCCTAATATAACGAAGACAGCAAACAGATGACCATCGACCCAGCTTCTTCAAATCCTTGATTGAAAACCCCAATCTTGCCTCTTCAGGTGCTGCACCTATACGGAAAGAGTGTGTGCCAAAACTCAAAGGGTCCAAACCTATATAACAAAGCGCTTTCCCCCCCAAAAAAAACAACACTTGCACAGCTGTACCGTCTTGATGACTAAATACAAAAACAAACTCACTTCTCCTAAGTGCCTTAAAACGGAGCCAATTAACTACCGGATATACTATACCTCCAATCCTCTTCAATGTGTAAGTTGCACCTTTTTTCTATTGACCTGCCTTAGATTGTTCCAGAAATATTCGCACATACTCGCCCGACACCTTCACATGTTCCTCCCTCAACCCAGCCTCCTGATTCTTCCCAAATAGCTCAGATATTGTGAATGCGCCAAAATCTAACCATGACATGCATAACCTGAACAATGTTTGCTCAAAATACGAAAAACCTACCTGCCCCAGAATTTTTAACAAACTTACCAACACGTTCATGGATATAGGATCCCTGACTGGGCGAGTAGTCTGCTTCTCTTTTGCCCATCCTTGAAGTAATCTCCTACCCATTTCCTCAGCATAAGTCTCGTATCCCCAGAAAAACTTGCTGTAAAAACTCAAACCGGCCAGTTTGCCGGCAATAGTTGTGGCCGTAATCTGTCTGTTAATATGATTCATTATAAAGGAAAGCACATCATCTCTCCTTTGTAGCCAGCCTTGTTCATTATTAGGCCTAGAAACTGCACCTGTGCTCAAGAACTCCTTCCATGCTCTCCTGTGAGCCCTTTTAGTGCTCTCCGCTAATGACTTCTCAACCAATGTTAGCACCCTCATTTTGCAAGCTCTCATACCTCCTTTGGGACCTGTGTTTTCAGTAAATCTGCTCTGGACACCAAACCACTGAATCTCAGCCACTGTGAACGAGATAATGCGTCTGCTATATTATTGTTCACGCTTGGCACATGCTTAGCTCTGAATACGATATTAAACATCAAGCAGTCCAGCATAAATCTTTGCAGCATTTTCAAGAGTATCCTATCTTTGATCCTCTGACCATTACCCAAATCTACCACTGTCTTGTTATCTACATTGAAAGCAACTGTCTTATTGTCTAGATGTTTCCCACACATTGCCAAAGCAACCAACAAAGGGAAAAACTCAAAGAAAGCAATGCTTCTTTTCTCTTTTAACCATGTTTCCAGCTACTCCTCTGCACACCATCCTCCATCGCAAAGCACCCCAAATCCCTTAGCAGCTGCTGTGTCTGAAAATATTTGGGCTGTCCAAACAAAGTCTTAATCAGGCAACCACATGGTTATCCCGTTAAAACCTTTCAGAAAAGTTAACCAAACCACAAAGCCTGCTCTTAAGCCGGTTGTGATTCTCACTCTGTGATGTGGCAAACTGACTCCTGACATTCGAAAAACCCAGCCTTCTGCAGAAAGACCTTCCATCTCTTACCACTTTACAGCCAAAATTAAGTAGAAGTAGCAAACGTTGTATATGATGCGACTGCAACTTGTTAGCCTGGACTGCTTCTTCCAAAACCTCCATAATCTCCCGAACCTTTCCATGTGGATGCCTTGCTTCCATTCTTACTGTATCTAATTTGATCCCAAAGTAAACCAAACAAGTACTCAGGCCTTCCGTTTTTTTTTTATCTTGAGCGAAAGATATCCCAAATTCTCATGCCTTATCTTGAAACTGTTTCAACCCTGTTGCACACTCCCCACTTTCACTTGAACCTACCAACAAAAAATCATTCAAATTGTGTGTAATACATTATTTTCCAGTTGAATAAGTAAAACACCACTGTAAAAAAAGTACTGAAAGATTCAAACAAACTACAAGAAATGGCACAACCCAGTGATAGCACTTTATCAACATATATCTGATTCTCAAACTGGATTCCAAACAATGAAAAATCCAAAGGATGTACCGGCAATAATCGAAAGGCTGATTTAACATCACATTTCGCCAACTCAGCCCCAGGGCCTACTGTTCGCACAAGTGCCATGGCCACATCTGCTGATGCAAATTAAACAGCTGTGTCTTCCCTTGCTATGTAATCATTAACAGATGAACCTTCTGGCCAGGAAACATGATGTATCATCCTAAATTCACCTTTTTTCTTTTACAGGTACAACACCTAAAGAAGAGACCATCAAACCCTTTAAAGGCCAATAAGCAAAAGGACCTGCCATTCTGCCCTCTGCGACTTCTTTGCTCAGTTTCTCTCTAATGATGGAGTGGTGCTCTTTTGCCGATTTCAGGTTATAAGCAAACCTCCTAGTTCTCGGACCCTGGTAACCTAACATAAAACCTTCTCTGAACCCCCATTCCAACTTCACTGCCTCTTCTCTGTTGGGGTAAAATTTTAACCAGTAACTCAAAATGTCCAGGAGTAAAAGCCCTTCTGTCCAAATTGAGCGGATCCTGCCATCCCTCTGCCTTGACCACCTGCGTTAAAACCGTCTTGCTCCCCAAAACATTGCAAAACTGCATGTTTACCTCCACACTTTGAGCATTCGTGTTTGTATCTGCATGGATTTCTTAGACAGTACCTCCTATTAAAACCCCAGCAAGCTCCTGAATTGACATTCTGGCCACATCCCCATGCACGCCCCCACCTGGGTGGGTTTCACGAGAAAATACCGTGACTGCACAGCCAGACCACTGGCTGTATGCATCGTAGGCAGCGGCCTCTGTGGATACATCCATTGGACCCATAGCTCATTATCGACTCCCAGCAACCTCCCCCCCCCAATGGTTTTTCAGGCAATAGGACAATCCTAGCCCTGAACTCCTCCTCATAGTGCAGCCATCCAAAACCTCCAAATTCTATACTAGCTTTCCTCATTGTGTCAATGTATTTAAATAAAGCTACCGCCCTCTCAGGAAATGTTTCGCAATAAACGCTTGCGAATATCAAAAATGCTGCCGTCCACTTCTCAATTGTAGTCGGAACTCCGGGTTTCCTTGCCAACTCCCATGACTCTTCTCTAGATCCCTCCTTCGACTGTATCTCCCTATGCAAAAGTTTGTAGACATCCATAAATTCGACTTTCCAAATCCTTTCTTTCATCCCTACACTCAAATGTGCTCCCAAAGGCATGGAAAGCCCCATGTATGGTAACCTTTTCAAACCTTCTGTTCTACTTTTTTACTTCTTCATCAGTTTTTTTTCCTTCTTATCCCCTCCAGCTTGGTCCCCAATCTTCTCTACACTTTTGCCTTTGGATACTTCTTTATTCTCTACATCTGACACCTACGTGTCCGTTGTTTGTACTTCGACTCCTGATTCAGTTCCACACTCTTATCAACTGAACTTTTGAAAAAAAAAATTTCGGCCGTCCCCCAACCTCATCCCGTATGTCACTCCCCTCCCCCTCCCCAACTGCACCACCATTGTGTCTCACCTGTACTCAATTTATTTCCTGTGTCAATCACCAAACTGTGCCGTTCATTCCTCCCTCGTACTCTTTTAACACCGACTCTTTTCTGCATATTAAACATCATTAGAAACCTGCAAAAGATAACCTTTGGACAAGGATTTAGTATCCCCCCACCCCCCCACACCCTTTCTTTTTCAAACTTTCCTTTCATTCCCCATCTTTACGCCAGTTTGGTATCTCCCCTTCATCCAAATCTTCACTTTCTTCATCATAGTCCAGTTTGCACACCTCAACATCATCATGCTCAGCAAAACTAACTCCTGGACGTTCCCCATCTCCCACCCCCCCATCAAAATTCTTCCAGCCAATACTTTTCTTTTGTACCGCAGGTGAAGGCATTTGGTGCTCCCTCGCTGTCGGGACAGTTGCTCTGAACCTCTCCCTCACTTCCTGCCGGTTCTCCCAAGTCACCCCAAACTAAGCCGGCTGTTGCCCGCTACATCTGCTTTCATTATGCAGCATGCTCCCTATAAAGCCCTGCAAGTCGCCACAACCTACAGGGACTGTGGCCTTTGTTTTGCCTCGCTCTAAGCTCTCCTTACACACGTCTTTACACACAGGCACCCAAAACCGCCTACCCACATCAGACTGGGCGGTAGATGCATTAGAGCTTTCATCCAGCCCTTCTTTGCCATCTGACCATAACATTTCTGTGGCCTCTCTGTTTTTGTATGCCCATCCTCAATTGCCCCTACAAGGAACCCCCCTTTACATCATCTGTAACTTTTTTTTTTTTTTTTTCTAGCCCACCCTTCCCCATACAGGCCCCATGGGAAGTAGCACCCTTTCAATACATTTATCAGATTTTTCCCCTTCTGAGCATTTAAAGAAGCTCTTAAAAATAGGTATTTTTCCTTGCACAGTATGTGTCGACACGTTGCTGAGCGACCGTTCTCTTTCAGGCAAACAATGTAGATTTTCCTAGTAATTTATGACGGAAAGTCTTAATTTTATTAAAGACACGGAGGCGAATATTATGCGTTCTTTTCATGCTTTATTTAAATAGCAGCAGTCAAGAAAACTACAACTCCCAGCAGAGTTAGCGACCTCGTAACCAATGGGAGTAAAACTGTAAAGGCAACCAGCCAATCACAACAATACATGAACTATAGAGAGTACGCTTGACTGCGCACAGCCCTCTTTTCTTGAGCGAGCAAATTTAGTTAGAAACATAAAACAACGGATAGATGAGTCCAATAATAGCAAATGCCAATGAGATTGAACAGAAGTCCTGCAGCATAGTGATGATGCGAACTGTATGTGGATGAATTTGTAGATCCCTCGAAGTTTGCGATGATACGTCCTGCGCCGTCCCGCTGCATGATGAGAGAATAGAGCCGGTAGATTCATCCTGAAGCTGGCGGAAGAGCCGGAGTCGCTGGGAGGGAAGAAACAAAGTACAGATTAAAAGCAGTACTTGTGGTGGGATAATATTCGCCTCCGTGTCTTTAATAAAATTAAGACTTTCCGTCATAAATTACTAGGAAAATCTACATTTTATGACAAGACCGGAGGCTCTTATTATGCGCGTTTAAAGCTTATCAACAACAATAGTAGCGGCAGATGTAACAGGTTTACAGTAAAAGGTTTTAAACACGTTATCATTGGACCAATCTGCGGACCTGAGAATGTGCTCCAAGCTGGAACCCAAGGCAAAAGCCTTGGAGGCCATGGCACCCCTGGCTGAATGAGCCCCAAACACTGAAATATCAATCCCGGCCAGAGACATAATCCATTTGACCCATCGAGCCAACGTAGCCGCAGACACAGGCTTATGGGGCTTACGAAATGATATTAACAATTGGGAAGATGAAGACGTTCTCAGGACCGCAGTTCTTTTTTCATATTCTTTTAAACAAAGACCCACACAGAGATTTGGTTTATCTGGAAAGAAAGGATAAAAGACCGAATGTAGATTAGTCTTAGTACGTCTGGAGATATGAAACATAACTCCCGATGGCAAATATTGACGGGCGGAAACATCCAAGGACTTAACGTCCGACGTTCTCTTCATGGATATTAAACACAGAAGCATAGTAAGTTTAGCAGACAGCATTTTGAGTGTTAGGAAAGAATTATCCGGCCAATTGACAATAAAGTTCAATACCAGTGAAACGTCCCAAAGATGTGAGTATTTAGCAGAAGGGGGTCTGGAAAGCTTAACGCCTTTCAGGAGGCGACAGATCAAAGGGTGGGAACCGATCGGAGTACCTTCCACTAGAGAATGATTAATAGATATTGCCGATCTGTATAGATTGATTGTCCGATAAGATTTGCCTAGACCCGCCTGGGCGGCTAGAAAGTTAATAATCAGGTTGACATCCGCTGAAACGGGATTGGCACATTGTCCCACACACCAGCTTGACCAAAGAGCCCAAGCTGACTCGTATGCTCGTCTTGTGCCTGGTGCCCATGCATTGTTAATAAATTCCGTAGCTTCTGACGAAATCGGGAAGGATTGTTGGGAAGGCCGGAAACAAACCATGCTGACAGAGTTAGGGAACCGTCTAGAATTAGATTGTGGGGACGCCCGACTTGGTCCAGGAGAAGAGATGGGAAATTCGGAAGAAGAATTGGAAAATCTACCGCAAGTTCGAGAAGAGGAGGAAACCAGATCTGTGATTGCCAAAAGGGAGCCAGAAGAACCAAGGACGCCTGTTGGCGTCGGACTTGAGTTAGAACCCTGTTGATAAGGATAAAAGGAGGAAACGCATAGTTTAGAGACTGAGACCAGTCTTGAAGGAACGCGTCCGTGGCTAGGGCTAGAGGATCTGGACGCCAACTGAAGAAACGGGGAAGCCGAGCGTTGAGTCTGGAAGCAAATAGATCTATCTGAAATGGGCCCCACTTCCTCTCGAGATACCGGAAAGCTGAGCGGTGCAACATCCAGTCGCTGTAATCGGATAAATGACGAGAATGCCAGTCTGCAGTGGCGTTCAAGGAACCTGGAAGATATTCGGCTATGAGAGAAAACTTGTGAGCCAGGCAAAATTCCCAAAGACTCTTGGCCAGAAGTGCCAACGGTCTGGATCTGGTGCCCCCGAGGTGATTGATATACCGAACTGCCGCGATGTTGTCCATACGAAGCAGGATAGCGCATTGAGCTCTGTTTTTTGTAAAGCTTTTGATCGCAAAGGAGCCTGCAAGAAGCTCTAAACAATTTATGTGCAATCTGGACTCCCCTGCGGACCATGTACCGCCAGTCGATATCGCCCCACACCGGGCGCCCCAGCCTGTGAGACTTGCATCTGATTCTAATACAAGATCTGGCACAGAGGGGAAGATGCACCTGCCGTTCCAGGCTTCTAAATGGGATATCCACCATTGGATTTCCATTTGCGATTCTTGGTCGAGAGTCACGAGGTCGGAAAAAGCCAAACCTCGGCGAAGATGAAGAATCTTGAGGCGTTGTAGAGCGCGGTAATGAAGGGGCCCCGGGAAGATAGCCTGAATGGAAGAAGCGAGGAGACCTACCACCCTTGCAAGGGCTCTGAGAGAAATAGAGTCTTTTTGAAGAGTTAAAGCTAGCTCCTTTTTGATTGCTGAGATCTTTGCCTGAGGGAGGAGCAAGGAAGCTGACACAGAATCTATCTGGAAGCCCAGGAACTCTATCTGTTGTGAAGGTATGATTGCTGATTTCTCGAGATTTATTAGGAAACCCAGATCTGAAAGAAGGGTAGAAGTTATGTGAAGGTGATTCAGAAGAGAAGCCTTGTTCTGGTGCATAATCAGAATGTCGTCCAGATAAATGATAAGTCTGATGCCTAACGACCTGAGATAAGCTACCACTGGTTTCAATAACTTTGTAAAGCACCAGGGAGCGGAAGACAGGCCAAACGGAAGGGAGGAAAAATGAAAAGTTTCTGAATTCCACTGAAATTGAAAGAATTTCCTGTGGGAAGGATGAATGGGAATGGTTAAGTATGCGTCTTGTAAATCCAATCTGACTAGCCAGTCGAATTGGAGCAAAATATCCCTGAGATGGATGATAGTCTCCATCTTGAAATGACGATAAACTACGAATTGGTTGAAGGCCTTCAAATTGATCACTGGACGAAGTTTCTTGTTCTTCTTGTGAACAAGGAAGATAGAACTGAGGAAACCTGACGGATCCAGACTGCAGTGCTGGATAGCCTTTTTTGTGATAAGAGATTGAATCTCTGCGGAAATTAGAGAAGACATTTGGAGGGAGAACTTTGGGAGAGGAGGGGGAGAGGATTGAAAGGGGGGAGAAAGAAGTTCTATGCGATATCCCTGTACTGTGGAAAGAACCCATGGGTCGGAAGAAATTGATTCCC
Organism: Pleurodeles waltl; assembly: GCF_031143425.1. Classification (NCBI taxonomy): domain Eukaryota; kingdom Metazoa; phylum Chordata; class Amphibia; order Caudata; family Salamandridae; genus Pleurodeles; species Pleurodeles waltl. Next base: position 342,578,706 of record NC_090445.1, read on the forward strand.
ACTTCTTTTGAAAGAAACGAAGCCGACCTCCCACGGGAAGGCCAGAAGGTTGGTTTACCTTGGTTGTTGGCCGATCTGGCGAAACGTTGGCCGCGACCGCGGAATCCCCTTGACCGCTGGGGGTAAAATTGAGGCTTGAACTCTTGTTGGTAGGTGCCATAAGAGTTTGGATATGCTCTGGAGCCTTGGTTCCTGTAGGGACGGCCGGTAAAGCGACTCCTACCTCTACCGGCCCGGGCGAAAACCCGCTGATTGAAAACCTTTTTCATCGATTGCTGAGCCTTATCAATAGACGAGAAGGTTGAAACAAACCGGTTTAGATCCTTGATGAAGGAACTGCCAAACAGATTGCCCTCAGCGTGGACACCGGGGTCCCGAGTGGCGAGATTGGCCAGTTTAGGATCCATCTTTAAGAGAAGACCCTTCCGTCTCTCGTGAATTATTGCCGAATTAGCATTTCCTAAGAGGCAAAAGGCCCGTTGGATCCATAGCGAGAGATCTGCAGGGTCGATTGACCCGTTTTCCATCCTTGCTGTTTCGGCCAGATCGAAAATCCTCGCTAGAGGTCCTACCACATCCAAAAGCTTATCCTGGCACGTGGTCCAGGCTTTATCAACTCCCTTACGGGGGTCCTTTCCGTATTTTGTAAAAAATGTGATGAGACTCTCATCTTTAATTGGAGTGGCCGTGATGTTAGAGTCCAATGCCGGTCTGGGGCATTCCGATTTCAATTTGGCCCGAGTCTGCTTATCCAGGGGCAACCGTAAACGAGCGGAAATATATGCGCCAACATGGTCCAACGGGAGCCATTCCGTTGAATTTGGGTGGTGGATAAGGGATGGGTCGAACATAGGAACGCCATCGGCGTCCATTACACTGGAAGTGGGTTCGTTTGAAGAAATTTTTGCCCTTTTTCGAGGTGGGGAAGGAAGTGAAATTGCCTCATCCGGGTTATCAGACTGGTCTGACATGTCCATATCATCATCATCTGTGTCCAAAATTTTTTCAATCACTAATTTACTTGGCGCTGAAATATGCTTCGCTTTGTTCTTGCATTTTTTGTGAGGTGTCGCAATGGGCACCGAAATCCCCTCCTTGGAAGGAGGCCTGGGAGGAAACAAGTCCTCATCCTGGTGTGAGCAAAGCTCACTTGCCTTAACTGCGCCCTTACGTGATTTGTTCGACAATATTTTCCTTTTTCTGCTTTCCCCCGCAGAATGGGCCTTGGCTTTGGACACCATGGACAATACTGAATTTTCGATGTTCTTAGACATCTTATCCATCGTTGCTTTAAAAGCACTTTTCATGGAGGAATGTATAAACTCACTTATATCTTGTTTGAGCAAATCCTCCTCCTCCCCTGATTCTGACAACGAAGGGGAATTAGAATTCATTATTATCTTGACAATTTAGACCAAGAACGGATGAAATAGAGTAAAAATCACCAAAACTGGTTAATGAAGAGTTAACTAAGGAGCAAAACGCTCCCAACTGAACAGGCACGCCCCCAAGGGCTGGAACAGAGTCTAATGGGCGGAGACAAGGCGTGTTCCCTGAGGCGAGAGACGCGTGAAGAATTTCAGAGGAAACCCGACCGTCGAAGGGGCCTGACGCGGTAAGCTTTCCTCAGCCGCGCAATGCCGTGCGCGCCGCTGACAGGAGCAGGGACAGCTGTTCGAACGCGACCGTTGAGTCGCGCTCGACAGCAGGACCTGAATAACTTGACGGTGGTGGGGGGGGGGGAAGAAAAATAGACGCGTGAAAGCGCGCGACACTAAAAAGGTTGGAAACCTTTAATTTATCTGCATTTCGGCAGAAATGTAACTAACACATACCAACATAAGCATAAAACAATTCCTGAGGAAACAAAGAGAGTACTTATCTCGACTGCGCAGCAGCAAGAAAAGAGGGCTGTGCGCAGTCAAGCGTACTCTCTATAGTTCATGTATTGTTGTGATTGGCTGGTTGCCTTTACAGTTTTACTCCCATTGGTTACGAGGTCGCTAACTCTGCTGGGAGTTGTAGTTTTCTTGACTGCTGCTATTTAAATAAAGCATGAAAAGAACGCATAATAAGAGCCTCCGGTCTTGTCATAAAATTGTGCCTGTCTTCGATCCGTTCTTGCTCAGCGGGCGGGGCTGACACAGCACACCGAAGACCACTGCCCATTTGAACGATACGCTCCTCCGAGGGCCGCCCCTCATTCGACGGCCTTGCTTCACCTCAGAATCCAGCGCCGCTTCATTTGGAAAGCTACTCGGCGTAGTAAGTGCTGTTTCTTTTTTTAGTTTCTGTTCCCCTAGACAACGAGCATTCACGTTTCTGTTACCACGTTGTTGCGGCGGCGAGCAGGCCAGCACCGCCACAGCGCCTGCTGTGGCACGTCTGGGGCGCTCCAGTCCAACCCAGGCTTGAGATAATATGCCTGGTTGGATAAGGTCATCCCTCACTGCTTCACAGAGCACCCTGAGGGCTTCCCTAACTGCTGCTGCCTTTTCTGCCATTATTTCAATAATTAAAAACTTGGATGTCAAAATTTACCTTCCCTACGCTACCTGGCCACAGCATTGGAATGACACACTTCAACACCAACGGTTATTATCAACTGTTACACTACCGCCCCCCCCCCCCCCGCCCCCTTCGCAGTAAACAACCAGTCGCAATGTCCCCACGGGCCAGGGCTTGACCACTTGCCCGAAGCTGCCCTGGGGTGGACATCTGAGGGATGCCACCCCCGGGAGCCCCCATTCTCCTCTTGGAGTTTAAACGAGCGGTGCTATTTAATTTAACTGGGCTCTTATAAATGAACCCTGTCGACACTCAAACTATGATCTGCAGTCTGAAAACGAAACTCTGTAGGTGTGACACATTTGTTTGTATATTTCATTGCGCATATGTGTATCATAAATGGAGCACCACTTGGGTGAAGATTAGAAACTCCTTGCCGGTATAAAGCTTTGAATAGTTTCAAGCGGGGACATGAAGCGCTATGCTATTTATCACAGACGCATGATAATGCCTTCTGAGTAGAAAAGGGAACTGTGCAGCAGAACATGTTAATTGGTTTGTTGTTGCATTCTCTGATAATGCAACACAACTTTTACATTAATTTCCATGGTAAAGGGGAAAAATCGCTGCGGCCAACTCTGCAGTAGCAGCATAGGCTCCCACAGCGATAGCCTGGTGCATTTCGAATTATGGATGCGTCACTTGTGAAGACCTGACAGAATGTACGGCCTGTCAGTGTTTCCTTTCTACAGTCACATTGAAGAAATGTAACACATGTGTCTGTCACAAGCCTAGTGCCTCTAAGCAGACCTACCATTCAGTTCCTTGGAGAAGAGACGTCCTTGTGAAACTATCATGGTATTCCTGTAGCTGAAAGTGAGCGGAGGCGCGAGTGAGTTTGCAGCTTCGTCTTACTGCACGCAGCTGATGCCTGGGCAGAATATGCTTAAAGCTTTCGCTTACTACACAGATCAGGCAAAGCGTGCCATTACTAAGGACGCTGAAATGGGGACTCAAGAATGGGACTCGGGTAAGTGAAATGGAATTGCAAGTGCTTGTAGCGTCAATGATTATGGGCTTTAAATGAAGGACATGCGCCACATGTTGTTTTATGTTTCAGACTTTGAAATGGTTATGTCAGCATGTTTCATAGTTTGAGGGAGTGGCCAGGCTGCAGTTTAATAAATTACAGGTTTGGCCTTGAGAGCAGCAAGGATGATAGTAGATTGTCAGGATGGTGGAGTTATCAAGGTTGTGGCTGTTTAGCAGCTACAGATTTTAATATTATTTTGTATAATATTTTTGAGAAGCAGTCATGACTGACTTAACCCCTTCGCTGCGAGGCCTTTTCCCCCTCCTGTGCCAGGCCTTTTTTTGCCTATTTGGAATAGTTCTCGCTTAGGCCCTCATAACTTTTTGTCCACATAAGCTACCCACGCCAAATTTGCATCCTTTTCCCCCCAACATCTTAGGGATTCTAGAGGTACCCAGACTTTGTGGGTTCTCCTGAAGGAGGCCAAGAAATTAGCCAAAATACATTGAAAATTTTGTTTAAAAAAAAAAAATGGGAAAAAAGGGCTGCAGAAGAAGGCTTGTGTTTTTTTTTTCTCCCTGAAATGGCATCAACAAAGGGTTTGTGGTGTGAAAATCACCAGCTTCCCAGCTTTCAGGAACAGGCAGACTTGAATCAGAAAACTCAATTTTTCAACACAATTTTGGCATTTTACTGGGACATACCCCGTTTTTACAATTTTTTTGTGCTTTCAGCCTCCTTCCAGTCAGTGACAGAAATGGGCATGAAACCAATGCTGGATCCCAGAAACCTAAACGTTTCTGAAAAGTAGACAACATTCTGAATTCAGCAAGGGGTAATTTGTGTAGATCCTACAAGGGTTTCCTGCAGAAAATAACTGAAATAAAAAAAATATTGATATTGAGGAGAAAACAACCAGCCATTTTTCTCTACGTTTTACTCTGTAACTTTTTCCTACAATGTCAGATGTTTGAAAGCAATATACTGTTACGTCCGCTGGACTCTTCTGGTTGCAGGGATATATAGGGCTTGTAGGTTCATCATGAACCCTAGGTACCCAGAGCCAATAAATGAGCTGCACCCTGCAGTGGGTTTTCAATCTATACCGGGTATCCAGCAATTCATTTGCTGAAATATAAAAAGTGAAAAATAGCTATCAAGAAAACCTTTGTATTTCCAAAATGGGCACAAGATAAGGTGTTGAGGAGCAATGGTTATTTGCACATCTCTGAATTCTGGGGTGCCCATACTAGCATGTGAATTACAGGGCATTTCGCAGATAGACGTCTTTTTTTACACACTCTTATATTTGGAAGGAAAAAATGTAGAGAAAGACAAGGGGCAATAACACTTGTTTTGCTATTCTATCTTGTCCCGAGTCTCCCGATAAAAATGTTACCTCACTTGTGTGGGTAGGCCTAGTGCCCGCGACAGGTTCTGTTACCGAGAATCCTTTGCAAACCTCAACATTTGGCTAAAAAAACACGTTTTCCTCACATTTCGGTGACAGAAAGTTCTGGAATCTGAGAGGAGCCACAAATTTCCTTCCACCCAGCATTCCCCTAAGTCTCCCGATTAAAAATGATACCTCACTTGTGTGGGTAGGCCTAGCGCCCGCGACAGGAAATGCCCCAAAACACAACGTGGACACATCACATTTTTCTACAGAAAACAGAGGTGTTTTTTGCAAAGTGCCTACCTGTAGGTTTTGGCCTCTAGCTCAGCCGGCACCTAGAGAAACCTACCAAACCTGTGCGTTTTTGAAAACTAGAGACCTATGGGAATCCAAGATGGGGTGACTTGTGGGGCTCTCACCAGGTTCTGTTACCCAGAATCCTTTGCAAACCTCAAAATTTGGCCTAAAAAACACATTTTCCTCACATTTCGGTGACAGAAAGTTCTGGAATCAGAGAGGAGCCACACATTTCCTTCCACCCAGCGTTCCCCCAAGTCTCCCGATTAAAAATGATACCTCACTTGTGTGGGTGGGCCAGGTGCCTGCAACAGAAAAAGGCCACAAACTTGTAGAGATTATGGGGATAGCACAGCGAGTTGATAAGCACATATTCTTCTTTTACACATCTTTAGGCTGACTCTGCTTTGGGGACCCACACAAGTGTCATTTTACTTGGGAGACTGAGGGGAATACTGGGGAGTAGGAATTTTGTGCTGGAGCAGTGATCGTACAAACAAAAGTCAGGAAAATATGCTTTTTTAAGCAAATTCTGAGGTTTGCAGAGGAGTCTGGGTAAGAAAATGTTGGGGGATCCACGCAAGCCCCACCTCCCTGGACTCCTTGTGGTGTCTAGTTTAAAAAAAATGTCTCGGTTTGGTAGGTTTCCCTAGATGAAGGCCGCACCCAGGACCAAAAACATAGGTGCCACTCCCCCAAACACAGGTAGTTTTGCAATAGATCATTTTGATGTGTCAACATACGTCTGTGATGTGCCAAACACTAAAATTGTGAAAAGAAACACACTTAGGTTATGTGAAAAAGACCCCTCACCCACCAACCAAGTTGGTGGCATGCTTCATCATCGGGGTCCCACCGGAGACACCTAGCGTGTCACAAGTGTGACGCCTGATTACAGCAGAGCAGGTTTTTTTATTTTTACCACACATACTGGTTGGATTTGGCACGAGGGTGAGTGATGGTTCAGTAGATTAAATGTTATTAACAAGAGATTTCACAAAAGTGAAATGCATTGTTAGTAATTGAAAGGCCCAAAAACTGAACCAATGACTCACAGCTTGTGAGCTGTAAAGCCACGGCAAGGCACCAACTGCTTTACAGTCTATTCACACACCTTTCATACATGACATGCACAAGACCATTCACACCGCCAGCCATGGGCCCAGCACATTACAACACTCGCATCGACAGACAGCGCCAGTCAAGGGCCCATCACTTTCATATGTCCACATGCCTGATATAGCAATCACATCAGCTGATGTGTGTGGACTGGCGTTTGGCTGGCACCGCTAGCCAAGCGCCACCCCACGCACACCGCCAGCCAAGCGCCACCCCACACACACACCGCCATCACTTTTTTTGTTGTTGTTTATAAACAACAAAGAAACCACTAACTAATTATAAAATAAGTACAAAACTACAAACACAAAAGCTCTAACTAAATACATGACAGTAATGCCAACCGTGACACTGAACATATGAAAATATAAAATAGGCAGTTTACGCTCACGGTATTTCCCAAAAGTTTTTTCTGGCGTGGTAACTTCTAAAACAGCCGGGCACACACAGCCCAGGCTTTGAAGGGCAATCGGGACAGTACATCCAGCTCTCCCTCCGGATTGCTCTCTGGGCACATACTCTACATTTCTTTGTGGGCAAGTCTTTTTTGGGAGTGGGAGGAATGTGATCTGGAAAGTGCCGATCTTTCAATCTAGCCACATCCTCCACCTCTTCTACTCTAGAAACTCTTGCCTGTTCCACCACAATAAGGCTTTCTATCACTGACTCCTGAAATTTAACAAATGTCATCCTTGACTCAGGTGAACAATCCTTGAACACAATAAAAGCATTAAAAGTTGCCAAATTAATTAAATGTAGGGCCAACTTTTTATACCACACGTAAGACTTACGAAGAGCAGTGTAAGGTTCCAACCTCTGATCTACTCTATCAAGACCACCCATGTCCCTATTGTAGTCCAAAATGCACGCAGGTTTGCGCACTTCCGCAACCTGACCCCAAACAGTCACAGGGGAAGTACTCTCATCGTGGATGGTAGATAGCATGTACACATCCCTCCTGTCTGAAAGTTTCAGAGCTAGCAGCTCATTACTCCGCAAGGCACTGCACTGTCCCCTCTCAAGTTTTTTACAGACAAGCTCCCTTGGATAGCCTTTCCGGTTAGAACGGATTGTGCCACAAGCAACAGTGTCCACTCTAAACAACTCCTTGAACAGCTGCACTCCAGTGTAGAAATTATCTACGTACAAATGGTGACCTTTGTTAAACAGTCGTCTACCAAGTTCCCACACAATTGTTTCGCTAACTCCAAAAGTGGCCGGACAACCAGGAGGGTCAATACTGGAATCTCTACCAGTGTAGACACGGAAATTATACACATATCCTGTACTGCTTTCTGACAGCATATACAATTTAATCCCATACCGTGGCCTCTTACTAGGAACGGACTGCTTAAAAACTAAACGCCCCTTGAAAAGGACCAAAGACTCGTCCATACTTACCTCTTTGCCTGAAACATAGACCTCTGAAAAACAATCTACAAAATGATCAAGGACAGGCCTAATCTTAAAAAGACGGTCACAATCAGGGTGATCTCGTAACAAGGCTAAAGCATTGTCTACAAAATGCAGCATACGAAGAAGAAGCAAGTAGCGATTACGTGTCATAGTTGCAGGAAATATAGCCGTTGCCATCAAGGGACTAGTAGACCAATAAGAAGCCAGTGACAGTTTCCTGATCAACCCCATCAAAAAAGTCAAACCTAAAATATTTTTCATCTCTTCCAGATATGTGGTAACCCACTGAGTAGCTCTAGACTGAGGCCTAAGTCTGGCAGCGTTGTCCCTCAAATATTGCTCTGCATACAAATTAGTCTGCTCCACAATCTCTTCCAAAAACACATCATCCTTAAACAAGTGAAAGAAATGGACAGTCAAAAAGTTTTCCGTATTGACTCTACACTCTCGGAGACCAGTAAATGCAGGTAAATGTGGCTGCTCCATGCTTGGGGCAATCCAGGTGTCAGGTAATGGGAAACCCTTCAGCCCCAGGCTGCTGCACTCTTGGCACATCAATGTCCTCCTCTAACACAGGCCCTTCATCTGCACTGAGAGTAGCTTCCTCATCAGAAGAACACTCTCGGACAGAAAACTCACTGCCAGAATCTCTCACTTCCTCCTCTGCCTCAGATGCAGAGTCAGTCTCGTAATCATGGTCTGAAGACGACTCAAAGAGCATGCCAACAACCTGCTGAGCGGTCACTCTGCGGCTAGCCATGATCCTCACTAACAACAAATGGATTGCCAACAACAACTAGCACTAAAATAAATAATAAACAAAGTGTAGCTTTATCACAAAGAGTTATGCACTAAAAAACTATACCATTCACTTGCCTGAAAAAGCTACTCCCCAGCAACTACTCTGCACAGACACAGCAATCACCAATGATATCCCACTAAAAAAGAAAAAAGAAAATTGGACATATGACAACACAAATATCATTGTGCTCAACTCTAAGGACAATTCCACACACAATACTGCATTTAGTACACCACCTACAAACATGTCATTCATGCATGTCAACAATACTCCTTTGGAGTAAATTGCTTTCACTTACCTAAAACATGCAACTATGCAAACTGCAGGACAACTACTGCCAAAACCGCAAAGATCCACAGCAAAGGAAGCAAAAGCTTTGAACTAGAACAAAAAGAAGAAATAAACTGTTATAATCACAAATACAAATACTTCGCCAGTTGGCAAACACCCCGCCACCAAGAACTTAGAAATTGGCCCTGGTGCCTAAGTGGCTTCTTCCCCACTAGGAGGCAGATGGGCCTAAAAAAAAATAGGCTAATCTGCCCCTAAGTGGGGCAGAAATGGCCAACAGCTCTGTACCCTGTTTGGGGGGGGGGCAAATGGCTTCCAGCGCGTCCTAGGCAATACTTGATGACGTCGGCGCGCTGTGAGCGCGTTGACGTCATCAGATTGCTGAGGGGGGAGTTGGGGGTGGAAGGGGAAGGGATTCCCCTTCCATCCATCCACGACGGGGGGGGAGCGCTAGTTGTTCTCCATTCAGAAAGTTCTCTTTGCAAGCCCACTTTAGCAGCGTGGAAGAGAACCAGTGATGTGCATGACAGCATGAGTCTGGAAACTGTTGGTTCTACATGACCAGAAATGCATTATTCCCATCAACACACTTTTCTTCCTGGTGGAGGCAGAATTGAATTGTGGGCATTATATGAGGTACAAAAGCTTGTCAATGTTTAGGCTCCAAATATGTTTGCATTATTTGATTCCGTCATTCCTTTCAGGAAGCGAGGCTATCCAACGGCTCTGTTGAATTTAATTAAGTATTTACAGGCATCACACAGCAAAATATGATCTTTTCACAAAATCATGTCCCTCGTAAATGCAGATCTGTTCCATGTTCTGACTGTAAAAGCGTTTGAATAAGCACACCATTTAGAATAAACATTGACCAGGCAACCATGGTGTCATCTTGTTGCGTGGCATTAATACTGTTTCTCCTCATATTTTTCCTTTTATACTAAATTCCTGGCATTTTAACGTTTTTGAGGGAGGTGGGGGGGGGGGAGCTTAAACCAGCACAAGACTGTTTAGGTTGGAAAGTGGATACAAATAAACAAGGCTTGACAGAAGCCAGTCAATTGATTTTTGTGCAACTAAAACGATTTTAATACCTTACACTAAAAAGCAAAAGTACAGCAAGGGGCAGCATCCCAAACAACAATGGGTACACAGGTGGAAGCAGAAGCTGCGCAAACTAAATTAATACACATATCAGTTACGGGACAAGTCGCAGCAAATGACAGTCAGATCTGGCCTTTGGTCTGTTAGTTCCATGGACGAAGCCAAACTCACACTGCCTATCCTCTTTAAATATGTATGTGTCCCAGGTCAAAGGAAGACTTCTGAAAGCAGCTCCTGCACCCTTTTGTAGGTCGTCTCCCTGGGTGTGGGCCTGGTGACAGGTATGTTTTGCGTAGCTAATGGTCACACTGTCCAGGGTCGTGAAGGGGGTTCAGGTGACCTTGAGCATCAATGAAGTGTCATATTGGATGACCTCAAAGTGGTTAGAACTATGACCAGGCTCTTTGAAAGTGCAGAGCCACAACAATGTGCTTATCTGTAGTATTATGTTTAGATCTCAAGTCCTTATCTTACGTACATGTTGCCTCAGGTACATTCTGTTCACAATTTGAGGCATTTTGTTTACTAGCATCCAGTCCCCTAGGCTGCCTCAGGTCGTGTCTTTGGGTGAGCGACATCTGTGCTTTTGTCCAGGGCCATTCAGAGTATTGTCAAGTATCTGAAGCAGTCTCTGGAGTTTTGATGGATGGATTAGTGAATCTTTGTGGCTGGATGGTTGGTAAATCTTTATATAGTGTGCTGTGAGTGAGTGGATGGATGGATGATGGGGTAAGTGTGTGAAATACTGGTTGGTTGAGTGAATCTGTGTTGATTGCATTTTAATGGATGGGTGTTTAAACTGCTTCATTCCTTGTCCACACACATCGGAAACCCCTTGCACCAAAATGAGGGAAAGCATCTCTAAGTCAGGCACTAAATCACTAACACTCAAGTAATTAATTCAGTTAATGATTTACTGTCCACCATGTAAAAAAATTGACAAATACAAAACAGTTTTGAAATAGGCAAAACCTATTGTTTTTGACAATACTTGTTTTTTGGGAGGGGGGAATATAGCTGCAATCTGGAGACCTTAGATATACCCTACCATTCCTCGTAGATCTGCCACATATACTAACATCAGTGAGGCTGTCAGAGTGTCAGTTGTCCATTTTGTAGCAGGAGGTCCATGCTGTTTTGGACAAAGGAGCCATGGAGAGAACGTCCTTCCATTGGAAATAGGCGCTGGCTGTTTCTCCTGTTAGTTCCTTCATCCGAAAAAGGATCTGGTGAGGCGTGCAGATCAGTAAATCTGGTCTCTGGAAGAGACTGCAACCACATCAATCTGTTGGAGTTGCAGGATGTTCTTTTAAGGGTGAAGGCCTTCCTACTGTCCAGTAAAAGTAGGCTGGTTCAAGTCCTCATGGATAACTCTACCACCCTGTGGTACTGCAACAAAGAGGGCGGAATGGGGTCCTATACCCAGTGCCAAAAAGCACTGAGACATTGGAACTCGCTGAGACAACCTCAGCCGGTGACACATCATGAATGGCAGTGACACCAGCAGGTGGTGTAGACCTTTCCGAGCAATGGGGAAAACCCATGGCAGAGAACTCGCTATGTCAACACTTTTGCATGCCTAAGTTCGCAAAGAGCCACTCTCTCAGAGACTCATTCAACCTAGAGTGGAGCATGGGACTTTTGTATGCTGTTCCACCTCTGTCTTCCTGCCCCAATTATTGAAGATGATGAGGAATGACAAGACCCAACTTATCCTAACGGCTCAGGATTGGGCCTGGAGTATGTGCTATCTGGAACTTCTGGGCATGGGCATCTGTCCTCTAATCATGCTACCACTTCAGGAGTACCTTCTTTCTCAGCAACAGTACTGAGTCCTGCGCCCGGTCCTTTGCAATCTACAGATCCATGCATGGAGATTAAGCGGTGATAGCGGACTCCATTTGATCTTTCTCTGAAATAGTGGAGGTCATTCTAGCAGCCAGGTGTCTATTCACAAAAACTCTCTACGCCAGATGCTAGGATAAGTTTGTGGCATGGTGTAATTTCGGTCATACAGATCCATTGCATGCAAAGCTGGACATTTCTTGTGTGCTCTCTTCAGCCCAGCAAGGACTTGCCATGGGCAATGTTAAATGTTATTTATTGGCCTTTTCAGACTTTTTTGCTTTTACTGGAGCAGCCGTCCTTATTTAACTCATCTGTTACTATGTGTTTTCCTAAAGGTCTGGTTTACATGTTTCCATGTTTCACATGTGATGCTGCAGTAGCCGGACCTTAATTTGGTTCTGACTTTTCTTATGTGTGCCCCATTTTAGCCAGTGCACAACTGTCCTTTGTGTCTACGGACTCTCAAAACAGTTTCTTATAGCAATAATTGCTACTTGTCACTTGAGTGAGCTACAAGCCGTGTCTGCTCATCAATCCTACACAACTATTTTCCCCAGAAAAACTGATGTTGCTAACTAGGGCAGCATGCTTGCCAAAGGTTGTGACGCGTTTTAATGTAGGAAACTCCATTATCATTTTGATGTCCTTTCCTCCACCTCACCCGACAAAACAGGAGGAAAAGCTCCATCCCTTGGACCCCAGAAGCGCTTTGAGCTTCCCCATTGATCATATCAGCTCGTTGTGGGGGGTTTCGAGGCTAAGAAGGGTAAGACAGTGCAGAAAAGTTCCATATTTAAATTGATAGTTATCTGTATTAAGATCTACTGCGCACTGGCCAAGAAACAGCCCACGAAAGGTCTGCAGGCCCATTTGACCAGAGCTAAGGCTGCTACCACTACATTGGCAAGGGAAGTGCCTGTTCTGGACATCTACAAGGCTATGAATCGCGTCAATCTACATGTTAACGGAGCAGTACTACCTTGATAGCAACGTCCGGCGGGAGGGGCACTTTGCAGGACCTTTTCTTCAGTGCCATTCAACAGACCCAAAGGCTTTGGAGGTAGCGTGCTGGTATATATTCACAGGGTGAAGAAACTGCGGATATAAGTATCCTAAGAACAAGTTACTTACCTTCAATAATATTCTTTTTAATGGACACTGCATATTCCTCACCACCCTCAGATGTCCTTGTAACTTGTTTTTTAATTATCAGTTTGATGCATAGCTGGCCTCCCAGAACTGTGTCTAATGCCCAAACAATCTTGAAGACCCCATTAGTTGGAAAACATTTTTTGAAATTGACCAAACAGAAGTAATTATTTATGTGTGTTGAGAATCCAGTCACTATTGAGTGGTGGGGTTTTTGGGTCTTCCGGTTTATTTAGTACGACTCGCTTCTCAGTGTCCTACTTGCTGTGAATATACTGGTTGAGTAGCCCTCTAAACTCCTCTGAGGAGAGGATATCCAATTTCTTCTCAGACTTAAGGTCGAATCCTGGTGCAAGATACACAGAGGTGGTCTGGACCAACTTTATATTAAAGAGGCCATGGCAACACTTTTATGTTGATGTGTGCTTTTCAGCACCTTCAGATTTCGAGAATCCCTAGGAGACCGAGTTAGCATGTGGGTGTGTTGTCCATGGCTCCTGCATAGTGATATGGGTCTTGTTCTACAATACTGGAAGAGAGTTTTCAGAGAAAATGTGTCACCTTGGGCCTGAGCACAGTATGCCTTACTGTTACTTTTGGAACGTGGTTAGCGTAATGCTATGCAGGCATCTCTAGGCCAAGCTCCTTGATACAGCCTATTATGGGCTGTGTGGGCACATTGACACTATTCTGTTTGTTGAGTATTGATTGCACAACAAGATGTTCCCTAGTATGTGTGCTGCCTGAGAAAGCTACATTGCTGGTGCACAGATCCCCTTCCTTTCATGTACTGAAGTAAAAGATTTTCCAGGGGTGTGAAAAGAAGTGGTAGGCTTCTTCCTTACAGTGCAGTCACTGAACCGCAAGTCTTTTTCAAATTAATGTTAACTTGGTATGTTTGTGTGTGTATGTGATGGTATTGTGAGTCGGAAGTGACATCTTCAAAGGGGAAGACGGGCTTAAATCAGTGTCCCTTGTAAGAACTGCATTCTTTAACTCAGGAAACACTAATACAGAAGAATCCCAAGTGAAGGAAATGAAAAGTGCAGGCCTTCAGCCTAGGAGCAGTACACCACAAGCACTGTCCTTCTGAACTAAGAGAAGAGGCTCAGGGGGAATATGAGCAAGTGAGTGAGTGGGTGCGGGCGTGGGCATGTCCCACATGTAGTAACATGTGGAGGATTGACAACATAGGTGTATATAGATTAATGTACACCCTTCTCAAGTGCCCTTCAATAATGGTTGAGGGGTTACTATTTCTACATGCTTTCATATGATTTAAAACTGCCACAGAAGGAGTTATTTTCCAGCCTACAGTCATTAATATAAAGATGGCCTGAAATGAAAATGCCCACATAAAAATATTCAGTAGCCATTACCAAGCCAAAAAAACATGCAATTCTCTGAACAATGCCACTGCTGTAGAACCAATATTGTAGGCAAATGATTCTCCTTCGGTGAAAACGTTTCATGCTTTTGCTGAGTCTTTCTGTGAAACGTTTCTCCTCTACACTGATCAATGGTTGGAAGATTTTATTCCCTTGTTGACGTGATGTTCGCTTCAGTTTAAATAAACAATTGTGCTTGGCTAGAAATGAGTGCAATTTTCTAGATAGGGCATTGAATAGTTGTTATTTTAAATTCTGATTATGGATGTAAGATGCAGAGCACTCCTCACTGTTCCCAGTTCATTTGTTCACCAGTATTGACATCCATTCTTTTCTCAGGCTGGAAAAGTTGCAGGTCTTGATTGACACCTACACGCCAGAGAAGTTGGAGGTCCATAGAATTATACGGTAAGGTCTGTGTGTGAAGGTTATTGTTTAAGCTTCCCATTTGTGCCTATTCCTTTCCTGCATTATGGCTTGGTGTGTTCCCCTGGGCTAGCAGTCGAGGAATGATCCTGCTTGTACAATTCTCACCTTGTACATGTGAATGTATCTAAGCATGGACCAGCATACTTGTGCATGCCTGTCTCATTTGCCCTTGAGTTTCAGGTCTTGCTCACGCTGCATGATCCTATTTGTTTGCTATCACTGGTGTCCGAACCGTACTCATGGGACATCCATTGACATTTGTAGGTACTCTAGCGCTTGAAGTAAAAAGAGACAAGAACATAGACTAGGTTGGTCCAGCTATACTCTGATTAAACATTCGGACGCTCTACTAACATGAAGCCCACAAAGCATTGACATCAAAGAGCAAAGAAAATCTTCAACTGGACATTGCCACTCGGTGTTACGAAAATATTCAACTCTTGGTTCGAGTGTAAGACGTATATTGTTTATTTTCTTATGAGAATGGCTTTGAATTGAGGATGGGATAGGAGTTAAAGAATATGGGAAACACCCCATGCCCCAGGTGCAGCACCCTTTATTGCAGAAAGGGCCTTCAGAGCCTTTGCAACCTTTGTTTGCTCAGGGACCATGACAACTTAGTGTTGCACATTTTAGAGCTTAAAGGACTGTTCCAATGTGGTATCAGCTGCTCTGTGCCAGTTATGGCTTCGGCGGTGCAGAAGGTTTCTACCATGACTTGAAAACCTTCGCGAACGAATAAGAAAAAGAAAAGTGTCAGAATGTTTGAAGCTTTATACCTTAAATTAGATAGATGAATCATATATCACCCTTTCCCCATCAGTAGTATAGAAAAAAGACTTGTTGAGTGGTGCATTACACTAACAATTGTCCAAAAAAGCCAGCAAGGCAAAGGCGTGACTTCAACCTAGAAGGACCCACTACTAAACTAAAGTAAAGCCCTTTTGATTGCCAGCCTCGAAACAGTTAGATATTTCAGTTCAATTGGACTGCAAAAACTATAATAAAAAAATAAAAAAACTTTGGACAATGAACGACCCCAAGGGGAAACACGCGCTCCTTCTGAAAAGAAACCCCCTTCTCCTGAAGACAATTTGAAGTCAATAGTCTATTTTGTGTTTACTTTAAAACCTCAAAAACTATTGGCCTCAACCCAGAAGCCAATTTTGCAGAGGATAACATTGTGAGTTCCAGAAATTTTTCATTCAAGTATTTGAAAACTGGACTTGGCCAAAGGTTTAGAGCATCTTCCACGTTAACCCTGAAATAAAGCATATTTCAGCTTGCCAGCATTCTCTTACCGCAAAGTAGAAACTGCTTCTAAAAATGAGCTGTTTAAGAGACGTTCTTGCAGGAACATAAAGTATTTTCTATCACAAGTAGAAGAAGGCTTTAAATGATGTTTCCACTATACCAAGGGCTCGCTCACGACCTAGTGGCAACGAAGATTCATAGGGAACAAACACATTTCGAAAACCAATCGGCCACAGTTTATTGCCCAGTTCTTGACACAACGGAGGCTTATATATTTCGCCAGTTTCATTGGCATGACCCACACAGCAGGAGTATTGGGAATAGGTTGATTGCAGATAATATTTCCATTTGAATCCCCCTATGAAGAGCAGTTGGGTTCCTACCCCAAGAGGCATCCCCATCAGATGCCACTTCAGCATGTAATGCAGTTATTCAGAGGATGTCAGACCCTCAACGAGGGGTAATGGAAACTGGTGAGAAATCAAAGATTTTCTTCAGTGTGACGGTGATAATAAATGACTGAATACTTGCCATATTGAAGAATTCAGGGAAGCAGGGAAGTAACATTGTGTAACACTTACTGAAGACAAGGCTGGGTGTGCTCCTAATTGAATGCTAATATATAGCAGTTCGTCCGGAACCTTTTCAATTGGATTCCATGTGGAATCAGATCTATGTTGGTCATACAGACTGCAAGCAGATAATACATCTAAAGAGAAGTAAGCATTTGTAGTAACGGGAAGAATTGTGGTCTTTGGGGAAGGCTTGATTTGGTGTACAGCGGACACTAAGGTCTGCAGAGCTGCTGTGACTGGTTTTAATGGGAAGAAACACAGTGGAGTTGATGCAACACCTACCTTAAGGCCACCATAGAAGGCTAAATAAACTGTGTGGCAGGGCTAGTCTAAAGCTAATGCCAGCACCAGAACATTCTTGGAATTAGATGTTGCTCCTAGCCATCAGGTCATAGTGAGCCTACTTCTGAATCCATCTAACATTCCAGCAGTGCAAGCATCATATTTGGCAAAGTGTTTGCTGTTTGCCCGTGTGACTGAGTTTTGCCTTTCAATTTTTATTTATGCAACTGTTTTTAGAGGCTGGATTGAAAGACAATAATAGATCACCTTGCACATGAAAGGATGCTGTAATTTGTAGACATGAAGATGGTGTCCTCTTTACCGGACACCATTCTTGAATGATAAAGAAGGGAGCTTTCCTAATGGGCTTGATGCCATTGTGTACTGCACTAAATCCTAACACAAGGCTTCATATGAGACTGCTCCACAAGTGACTAGCAATACCATGTTCTCAGGTGACTGGTCCTGAAAGGATCTAGTGATGATAATGCCAAGATGCAGGACAGATTAAAGTTTGAAACCCCCATAGTCTTGTGGTGAAGGGCTGAGCCTTGGCAAACCTTCAGCTACAGGTGACCATTAGGACAGATGCATTGCAGGCAGTATTTTGCTCTCACGTGAATAAGTTAATGGTAGAGGGTATGTGGACTTCTAAAGGAACACACTTAGGAACTCATTCTGACCCTGGCGGACGGCGGAGGCCGTCCGCCAGGGTACCGCCGCTGAATGACCGCACCGCGGTCAAAAGACCGTGGCGGCCATTCAGACATTTCCTCTGGGCCGGCGGGCGCTCTCCAAAAGAGCGCCCGCCGGCCCAGAGGAAATGCCCCTGCAACGAGGACGCCGGCTCAGAATTGAGCCGGCGTAGTTGCAGGGGTGCGACGGGTGCAGTTGCACCCGTGGCGTATTTCAGTGTCTGCTTAGCAGACACTGAAATACTTTTCAGGGCCCTCTTACGGGGGCCCCTGCCGTGCCCATGCCATTGGCATGGGCACGGCAGGGGCCCCCAGGGGCCCCGCGGCACCCCCTACCGCCATCCTGTTCCTGGCGGGCGAACCGCCAGGAACAGGATGGCGGTAGGGGGTGTCAGAATCCCCCATGGCGGCGCAGCAAGCTGCACCGCCATGGGGGATTCTAAGGGCAGCGGTAAACCGGCGGGAGACCGCCGGTTTGCCTCTTCTGACCGCGGCCGAACCGCCGCGGTCAGAATGCCCTGCGGGGCCGGCGGTGCTCCCGCCGACCCTGGCCCCGGCGTCAGAATGACCCCCTTAGTCATTTATTTGTTTGAATTGAAATAATTGGCCTTGGCACTAGCAGCACTCAAGGATCACCATAACAACAAGATTTTAATGAGAACAGGCAGCATACTATGTATGGAGTAGTTCTCTAAAATGGAAAGAAGGGGCACGTTCACATCAGTTGTCCAGAATGGCACAATATATGGCTTTGGGCACAGAGAGAGGCGCATGCATCTCCTGCCAGAGCATAGTTGTAAAGAATGAGCCAGCAAACAGTCCGAGCAGAGATCACCAACAGTCTCAAGACTGACAGTTGAATCTCACAATTTTACAAACTTCCTTTCAAGAATAGGACACACTAGACTAAGAAAAATGCACAAGTTCCTAAACTTTGCCTCTTGCTATCAAGATGTAGGGTAATGTACCTGCTGTAGATTAGTCTGGGATATCGGAGAATGCATTTTACTCAATGCCAGCTCTTCAGTATACAGTGAGCGAAATGCACAAGGCACCAACCAGTAAAGGTAGTCCGTTTAACTTCCACAGGCACATCAGCCACGCTTTTGCCATCTGGTAGAAATGTCTGTACAAACATCTCTGTCAGCAGTGATGGAGGGTATCGTGCTCTATTCCTCAGTCGCTGAACTTCATGATAATAGAGCTCCAGTCAATTTGGTTATATAAATGTACAGTCAGAATGCATAACAGTCCTCAAGGAGGTGCACTGGGCAATGATTTGTGCTTGTTATTCTGAAAAAGTGAGAATGTTTTACTTCACACTGCATTAGAAGCCATACTAACATTTCAAATGCAGTGGTTCGACACATGAAGCTTTTTTTTAGCGCTCAAGCTGATGCAGCTTATTTGTCCAATAGGGAAACTATGTCCATATTTGATTTGCATGTAACAAAGTAATATATGGAATATTTAAATAGTCTGATCCAACATTTCCAGCATGGTATTTAAATATCCTCACAGAACTAATAGGGTTCCTCATTTGAACCCATACGCCAGTGGTTCCCATACTTCTTCGACCCGCGGCTCCCTTGACCTATGGGCAGTTGGCCGTGGCTCGCCGTTACGTTACTTTTTTTGGCAGGTGAGAGGATGTAAGCCCGGCATCGGGGGTACTTCCATTTTCCTCCCTGAAATTAATTGCTGTGAAGGTATTATAATCGTAGTTGTGATCTACTTTGTCACTGAACTGATGCTGTAATAAAGCACTTTATCAGCAACAAATACTAATTTTACTCCTTTTTACTCCAGGCCTTGAAGCCTTAAACCACACGTTCCTGCCATGAAAGCATCTTCTTCAGTGGCAGCAGCTTGCATCATATTCTGCATGTCACAGAACGAAATAGAATACATATCTCTGACAATCCTTAGCAACAAATATGACACAACCACTAAGCAGCCAATTTAAACATTTATTTTCTTGGGAATTCTGGCATTAATATCAGCAATCTGAAAAGGGCAGTGTTGGCTACATTTGCAGAAGGACCTTCAATAGAAAAGTCTGTTGCATATGGCATCCGAATGCCATATATAGCTGAGCTATAACTGAAATGCAATGGGAGTAACTTCCTATTCAAACTATCTCAGTGCCAGTGCACTAAGAAGGTGATATACCCTCAGACATGAACCTGATGCTGAGGAAGCCAACCTTCCTCCAGCAGAAGGCAGGTCACTGGTTTCCTTAAAGGAAAAGAAGGGCAGCGCAAACCTCTGAGCACCCTTTAAGATGGCTATCCAAACCCTGCGCTCATCATTGCATTTCTCACACATGCAAAACTGTAGCAGTTGAGGCACCCATCTCTCTCTTTGCTGAAATGCAGGTTAGAGCAGGAACCGCTGCTGCAGGTGGGAGGGGCTCAGTAGGAGTAAGAATAGGAGTATTCAGAGTAAGAAGGAGGAAGTAGAGTTAAGAGTAGGAATATTTAGCAGAGTAACAGACAGCGAATAGCTGCAAGAGTAAGAAGGAATATTATTTGGAGTAAGCAGAAGCTTTGTTGCTAGTAAAGTGATGAAAGTAAAAATGACAGAATAAGATAAAGATGATAAGAGAACAAATCCTTTCATTTACTTCTAACAAAGAATCTGTGCTAATAAAGCTGGATGTGCTTTCCGTTTTATGCACAGATCACATTGAAGTAAGGGACTTTAATTAAGCACTATTGCAGCTTGCTTCAGTTGGTTAAATATCACATGCACGCAGCTGAAATAGGTAATATTTACACGTTTTAAGGTGATCAGACACTGCTGATATGCACTACCTGGCATTTATAAGCACTTTATTGCTGTTTCACTGGCTCACTAAGGTACAATGTCTATCTGTACAATAGTGTACGGCTCTACCTGTCTCTGTAACATACCTTGTATGGAAGAAGAGTGCAGTGGAAGGTGGGCTGTGGTGCATTAGCAGGCATCCAGCCAAGGTCTGACTGCAGTCGCTAGGCTGAGTATCCTATGATCTTCGTCTTATAGACAAATGTTAGCTGTGTAATAAACTGCCTATCTGTAGGGCCCTGCTGACAAGAAAATCAAAGTGCACAAGACAATAAAGGTACCTACATACAGACAATGCATCTGTACTGCATACATTTTTCAAAAGTGTTTGTCTTAGGGTGGCTTATTCTGAGTAAAGTGTCTGTGACCTATCCTTGAAGGGACAGAGTTAGTTGTCTGTGACAGCAGGTCTTCCATGAAGGCCTGAGTATGCATTATTTGCTGAGCAGAAGAATTGCCCTTTACAGTGCTTTACTGCATATTTCTTTACCGTTTATTTTATTTTTGGAGCTTGTGTATTAAATTAATGTTATTCACATTCACCCTTAATGACCTTTATAAGCAGTCTTCCTTGTCTCCTTACCTAGGTCGAGGTTATAAGAATTAGCATGTATATTTTAATTATACTGCACAAAAGGTTTTGTTAAATTGCATGAAGGGATTTCTAAAATTCACTCCAGCAACACTTCTGAACTGTTTAGCTCAGGGTCAGGACCTGTTAAATAACTCTGAGTTGAGAGATGGTTTTATGTTTCAGTGTCATCCATTAACACTGCAGTTAGCAGGAGGCCAGGGCAAGTAGTGACAGCAGATATTTATAGCTATTCCTCCTTTCGTTCTCAAACTGTGTGCTTGGTGCATGGCGCCCCTGGCTAGTTTAGATGGCGCACCTGGGTGCCACAGCACACAGATTGGGAACCACTGCCATACGCTGTTGTGGTGTAAGCAGGACAGTACTGGAAATAAGTTTTTCTGAAGGATATTCTAACTGCAGATTCCTCACCTTTTGAATTTTCCCCAGGTGTCAATCAATCATAATACTTGTAAAGTGCAACTACTCACCCGCTAGGGTCTCAAGGCGCTGAGAGGGGGTGGGGGTGAGGGGGCAGTAAGTGAGAGGTCGTCGATGAACGGCGGGGATCAGGTGAAGAGCCAAGTTTTGAGATCCTTTCTGAATTGCGATAGAGTGGGAGATCTTCTGAGGTGGATGGGAAGGGAGTTCCAGGTCTTGGTGGCGTGGTGGGAGAAGGATCTTCCTCCTGCTGTGGCCTTCCGGACGTGTGGGACGGCAGCGAGTGCGAAGTCAGCAGAGCAGAGCTGTCTGGTGGGTGTGTAGAAGTGGAGTCTTTGGTTGAGGTATTCTGGTCAGGTGTTATGGAGGGCTTTGTAGGTATGCGTAAGAAGCTTGAATGTGATTCTCTTGTCTATTGGGAGCCAGTGCAGGTCTCTCAGTAGAGCGGAGGTGTGGTTGTGTTTCGGGGTGTTCATGATGATCTCGATGCGTTGCAGTGTTTTCTGTACCTTGGTGGTGGTTCCAGCGTAGTGCGTTGCCGTAGTCCAGGTGGCTGCTGAAAAGGGCCTGGGTGACTGTTCTTTTGGATTCGATTGGGATCCATTTGAAGATCTTACGGAGCATGCGCACGGTGTTGATGCAGGTGGAGGAGACTGCTCTGACTTGACGGTGTAGTGCTTTCCTCTTATTTAGTTTCTAAGCACTAACATAACACAACAGAAATGCACTTCTGAGGTCAAAGAAGACTTTTATTGTTATTTTATTCTTCCCCAACCACAATGTTTATGAATGAATGACGAATTAGTAGCTTTCAAGTCCGCGTTAATCAAACAAAATATATCAGTTTGCAATATACACAGCAGGTTATATTTATAAGATATTGAATGCAAAGCAAAACAAATACTTCACCGTGTAGGAACTATTTACAGCTACATCTTTCTAAGGTCTGCAAGCTGAGACCCCTGTCAGCCGCGAGAAAGAGTGTCATCTACCCACACGGGATGCTGGCAACTGGCGCCAAGCTCCAGCACGAGGTCCGGCAGATTCGAATCTGACTCTCTGCAGCCTGTTACATTCGTTACAAAGGTGTGCCCCCTCCTCTCAGACCTGGGAAACTGAGCAAGCCCTTTAGAGACTGGCCAGGTCTCCAAGACTACTCCTGTTCCCAAGCTCAAGGGAAGAGAAACAACGCCCATGTACTCTCTCTTATCAGGTCTAGTCTACTGTGAGAGCAAAACATCTTGGTTCATCTGGTGCAAAAACACAGCTTGGAAAAATACAGCAATGTCTAACTCCACGTTAAAGGCAATGGTCAGCTAACCTAAATATCAAATGCAATGTCATGTTAAAGGCAATAGGCAGCTAACCTAAATATCAAATGCAATGTCTAGTGTCATGTCAAAGCCAATAGGCATCTAAGCTGAATACAAAATGCAATATCTTATATCATGTCAAAGCCCATAGGCAGCTGAGCTGAATATAAAATGCAATGTATAATATCATGTCAAAGCCAATAGGCAGCTGAGCTGAATACAAAGTGTAATATATGATATCATGTCAAAGCCAATAGGCAGCGGAGCTGAATACAAAATGTAATATATGATATCATGTCAAAGCCAATAGGCAGAATATCTAATAGCATGTCAAAGTCAATAGGCAGCTAAACTGAATACATCATGTCAAAGTCAATAGGCATGCAATGTCAAAGCCAATAGGCGGCTAGACTGGATACAGCATATCAAAGCCAATAGGCAGAATACAGAATGTAATGGCTAATGCAATGTCAAAGCCCATAGGCGGCTCAACTGAATACAGAAAGCAATGGCTAATGCCATGTCAAAGCCAATAGGCATAATACAGAATGTAATGACTAATGCAATGTCAAAGCCCATAGGCGGCTAAACTGAACAAAACATACCATGTGCTACTGGTGAACATTGAGCAACTAATATGTGCAGTGGTGAAACACAAAGTCATTGGTCAAAACAAAACTTTATCAAATGGCAGGACAGACGGTTCATTGAGAGTGCTGAGTTAAGGATGAAGCCGAGGTTGCGGGCGTGGTCGGTGGGAGGGCGGAGCGCTTCCGAGGGCAGTGGGCCACCAGGAGATGTCCCAGGCGGAGGGGTTGTTGCCGATGAAGAGGACTTTTTTTCGGTATTAAGCTTGAGGCAGCTCTCCTTCATCCAGGCGGCGACTGTCCTCATTCTGTTGTGGAAGTTGGTTTTGGCTGTGTGCGAGTCGTTGGCTAGGGAAATGATTAGCTGAGTGTCTTCAGCGTATGAGATGATGTTGAGTGCATGGTGTCTGGCGATGGTGGCTAGGGGGGCAATGTAGAGGTTGAAGAAAGTGGGGCTCAGAACGCAGAACGCCGCAGATGATCTTGGTGGCCTCTGAGTAGAAGGGGGGAGTCGGACTCCTTGGGTTCTGTCGGAGAGGAAGGAGGTGATCCATTCTAGTGCTTTGTCTCGGATGCCAACGTCGCGGAGGTGAGTCTGTAGCGTACGGTGGGAGATGGTGTCGAAGGCGGCAAACAAGTCGAGGAGGATGAGAGCCGTGGTCTCACCCCTGTCTAGGAGGATGTGATTGTCATCTGTGGCGGCGAGGAGGGCAGTCTCGGTGCTGTGATTGCTCCGGAAGTCTGACTGTGAGGGGTCTAGGATGTTGTTGAGTTTGATGTGTCTGGTAAGTTGTCTGTTGACAGCCTTTTCGATGACCTTAGCTTGGAAGGGGAGCAGAGAGAGGGACCAGAAGTTCTTTAGGTCGTCTGGGTCTACAGTGGGTTTCTTCAGTAATGGCTTGATTTCAGCGTGTTTCCAGATTTCTGGGAAGGTGGCGGTTTCGAACAAGCGGTTGATGAGGTGCTGGAGCTGGGGTGCGATGGTGCTGCTTGCTTTGTTGAAGATGTGGTTGGGCAGGGATCGGAGGGAGAGCCATAGTGGATGGAGTTCATGATATTGAGGGTTGCTTGGTCGGAAATGTTGGCCCAGCAGAGTAGGTGGTGGGGGTTTGGAGGAGCTTCGGTGGTGGATATGCCGGTGCTTGGCATGGGAAGGTTCTGAGTCGGGAAGCTGTTGTAGATGTCTGTTATGTTGCGGTGGAAGTAGGTAGAGAGGTTATTGCAGAGTTCTTTTGAGGGGAGGATATCCATGGAGTTCGCTCTGGGGTTGGTCAGTTCGTTGATGATCCCGAAGAGTTCCTTGCTGTTATGTGCGTTGTTGTTGATGCATTCCTGGAAGGTGTTTCTCTCTGTGGTCCTGATGAGGTGGTGGTGTGTGTTTATGACTTTTTTGAAGGCTTCGTGGTTGGTGGGGTCTAGTCGGTGCGCCATTTTCTTTTGAGGTGTCTGCAGATTTGTTTGGACTCCTTGATGGCGGGGGGAACAGGTGTCAGGCTGGATCTGGAAAATCTTCAGTAGTACCCCTGCATGCTGATAGTTGAAGTCGGGCGTGTCCGCACTGATGTTGTTCCGCTCTGGAAGTGACATGAGGAGCCGCATGCAGGCACCACCAATGCACTCTGGTATCAGTTCCTTTCTTTTCGCGCCACCTAAAGTGGATCCTGAGCTACCCCTTGTCTCAGCACGAGGCTAATTTTCAAAAAAAGTAGACTTACTAAATACTGATGTGCAAGGGAAAATGTCACACACTAAAACAACAAGGTTCATGCCTTGTAGGGACTGGTACAAGCATTTGTCTGACAGATCTCCACCAGATCTGTCTTTAATGCTTGGGGTAGGACCTCGACTCTAAAGCTTGTAGTAATTGCGCCTTGATGAATCCGAAGATCATCTCAGACTTTGAGGCAAAGCTGTATATTGCTAGATGACAGAAGACTCCATGCCACGACAGGTTGCAGGGAAGATATTTTTCCCTCTCCCGAATCTATTTGGGACAGATCGTTGGTGTCAAATTCCTCGGGTTGGTCCAAAAAAGAATCACAAGGAGCCCTAGTGGGACGCAGCTCCTTCCTGATACTCTCAAACTCCTGAGCAGGCGCTAAAGCTTAAATGTGCCTCCCTGACATACCCTGAACTTGATATCGTTAGAAGTCAATTCAGGCTCTCGCCACGAGGCATCCTGAGTTACCAGATCCTTCGGCACCACTGCAGCAAATCCACTAGTTCATCTAAGCTATGCTGTCTCTTCAGCATACTGCCAGCTCCCTCTGGTGCATCCATGCCTCATGGTATCAGTTTGGTGCTGCAACCCATATCAGATCCTGGAGCATCAATGCAAACACCAGCAAATTTTGAAGCACAACCAATAGTGCTTTCCAACTTTAAGCTGACTCCACTTCAACTTAGACTGAGGTTGCGCCCTAATCCCACTGAACCATAGCCTTTCAACAACCAATCAGAGACTGACACTGCTTTTGTCTCAAGGAAGGACCCAGATCATCCACAATCTTTTTGGCACAGATTTTGATAATGACTGATATGATGAAGGGAATGACTTTGCTCATCTGTACACTGAATACAACTGGTATGATGAGCTACAAGATGCCAGTGAGCTGGATACGTCTCCAGACACTGGGCTGATCTGTCTTCCTTGGACAGCTACAAAGGAAAGTGCCTCCTTTGCAGTTGTGATGTAAAGGTCGGGTGAGGTTCTCGACCTCTAGTTGTCTACTGTAGAAGTAAAAAAAAAAACATTCTCACCAATGTTCTCTAACCCAGACAAACTACTCCCAAGCCCCTGTTGCCTTTCGGTGAGGCCCTCATGAACACTCTTCTTGTGACAAGGCAAAGCCATGCTCCAGACCACTGATAAATACATAGAGACGGGTCACCACTCTGCCTCGGTGATCCAGCGAGCCCACCCCCTCTCCTTGCTTAAGGTGGCAGCAGTGCAGCAAAATTTGCAGTAGTTAGATAGAACAGCAGATTGCCTTGGTCAGACAATTGGCACTTGTGTGACACTCTGGAGACATGCCTGGATGAGATCTACGGGCTTCTTCAGGCATGTCCCATCTTCCCTGATGGACATGCCGTTCGATTTCTTTTGCTTCTTTGGCGAGAAGCTAGACTCAGCAGAGCCATAGCATGCCCCTTGGGTCTGCCTGCTCCAATTAGTCTGTAGGACTTTCAATAACTCCAGCAGACTCGCATGCAGCCAGCCCAGCTGGCCCTACGCTCCTTCCGCAGACCATGTGGACAACTGGGTCAGCAAGCAGCCAGCATGTGTACAGGTGCCCTGTAGTGGGAGGATCCTGCATTTTCTCCCAGTGTGGCAAACAATCACTTCATACAAGTGGATGCTACAAATTGTCAGGATTATGCTTTCCTATTTATTTCCAACCCAACCCACCTTCCACCACTACCCTTAGTTCGATAAACAGAGGACCATCTGTCCATCATACAGCAAGAGATTCAGGCCCTTGTGGCCAAAGGAGTGTGAGAAAGTAGCCTCTTTCTAGCCTTGTTACCCCCACTTTTGGCCTGTTTGTGAGTGTATGTCAGGGTGTTTTCACTGTCTCACTGGGATCCTGCTAGCCAGGGCCCAGTGCTCATAGTGAAAACCCTATGTTTTCAGTATGTTTGTAATGTGTCACTGGGACCCTGCTAGTCAGGACCCCAGTGCTCATAAGTTTGTGGCCTATGTGTATGTGTTCCCTGTGTGGTGCCTAACTGTCTCACTGAGGCTCTGCTAACCAGAACCTCAGTGGTTATGCTTTCTCATTTCTTTCAAATTGTCACTAACAGGCTAGTGACCAATTTTACCAATTTACATTGGCTTACTGGAACGCCCTTATAATTCCCTAGTATATGGTACTGAGGTACCCAGGGTATTGGGGTTCCAGGAGATCCCTATGGGCTGCAGCATTTCTTTTGCCACCCATAGGGAGCTCTGACAATTCTTACACAGGCCTGCCACTGCAGCCTGAGTGAAATAACGTCCACGTTATTTCACAGCCATTTTACACTGCACTTAAGTAACTTATAAGTCACCTATATGTATAACCTTTACCTGGTAAAGGTTAGGTGCAAAGTTACTTAGTGTGAGGGCACCCTGGCACTAGCCAAGGTGCCCCCACATTGTTCAGGGCCAATTCCCCGGACTTTGTGAGTGCGGGGACACCATTACACGCGTGCACCACATATAGGTCACTACCTATATGTTGCTTCACAATGGTAACTCCGAATATGGCCATGTAACATGTCTATGATCATGGAATTGCCCCCTCTATGCCATCCTGGCATAGTTGGCACAATCCCATGATCCCAGTGGTCTGTAGCACAGACCCTGGTACTGCCAAACTACCTTTCCCGGGGTTTCACTGCAGCTGCTGCTGCTGCCAACCCCTCAGACAGGCTTCTGCCCTCCTGGGGTCCAGCCAGGCCTGGCCCAGGATGGCAGAACAAAGGACTTCCTCTGAGAGAGGGTGTTACACCCTCTCCCTTTGGAAAATGGTGTGAAGGCAGGGGAGGAGTAGCCTCCCCCAGCCTCTGGAAATGCTTTCATGGGCACACATGGTGCCCATTTCTGCATAAGCCAGTCTACACCGGTTCAGGGACCCCTTAGCCCTGCTCTGGCGCGAAACTGGACAAAGGAAAGGGGAGTGACCACTCCCCTGACCTGCACCTCCCCTGGGAGGTGTCCAGAGCTCCTCCAGTGTGCTCCAGACCTCTGCCATCTTGGAAACAGAGGTGCTGCTGGCACACTGGACTGCTCTGAGTGGCCAGTGCCATCAGGTGACGTCAGAGACTCCTTCTGATAGGCTCCTTCAGGTGTTGCTAGCCTATCCTCTCTCCTAGGTAGCCAAACCCTCTTTTCTGGCTATTTAGGGTCTCTGTCTCTTGGGATTCCTTAGATAACGAATGCAAGAGCTCATCCGAGTTCCTCTGCATCTCTCTCTTCACCTTCTGCCAAGGAATAGACTGATGACCGCGCTGGAAGCCTGCAAAACTGCAACATAGTAGCGAAGACGACTACTGCAACTCTGTAACGCTGATCCTGCCGCCTTCTCGACTGTTTTCCTGGTGGTGCATGCTGTGGGGGTAGTCTGCCTCCTCTCTGCACTAGAAGCTCCGAAGAAATCTCCCGTGGTTCGACGGAATCGTCCCCCTGCAACCGCAGGCACCAAAGAACTGCATCACCGGTACCTTGGGTCTCCTCTCAGCCCGACGAGCGAGGTCCCTTGAATCCAGCAACTCTGTCCAAGTGACTCCCACAGTCCAGTGACTCTTCAGTCCAAGTTTGGTGGAGGTAAGTCCTTGCCTCCCCACGCCAGACTGCATTGCTGGGAACCGCGACTTTTGCAGCTACTCCGGCCTCCGTGCACTTCCGGCGGAAATCCTTTGTGCACAGTCCAGCCTGGGTCCACGGCACTCTAACCTGCATTGCACGACCTCCTAAGTTGTCCTCCGGCGACGTGGGACTCCTTTGTGCGACTTCGGGTGAGCACCGTTTCACGCATCCTCGTAGTGCCTGTTTCTGGCACTTCTGCGGGTGCTGCCTGCTGCTGAGAGGGCTCCTTGTCTTGCTCGACACCCTCTCTGTCCCCTGACGCAATTGGCGACATCCTGGTCCCTCCTGGGCCACAGCAGCATCCAAAAACACTAACTGCATGATTTGCAGCTAGCAAGGCTTGTTGGCGGTCTTTCGGCGGGAAAACACTTCTGCACAACTCTCCACGGCGTGAGGGATCCGTCCTCCAAAGGGGAAGTCTCTAGCCCTTGTCGTTCCTGCAGAAACCTAAGCTTCTACTGTCCAGTAGCAGCTTCTTTGCACCCACAGCTGGCATTTCCTGGGCATCTGCCCATCTCCGACTTGCTTGTGACTCTTGGACTTGGTCCCCTTGTTCCACAGGTACCCACGACTGGAAATCCATCGTTGTTGCATTGTTGGTTTGTGTCTTTCCTGCAGAATTCCCCTATCACAACTTCTATGTCCTTTGGGGAACTTTAGTGCACTTTGCACTCACTTTTCAGGGTCTTGGGGTGGGCTATTTTTCTAACCCTTACTATTTTCTAATAGTCCCAGCGACCCTCTACAAAGTCACATAGGTTTGGGGTCCATTCGTGGTTCGCATTCCACTTTTGGAGTATATGGTTTGTTTTGCCCCTATCTCTATGTGTCTCCATTGCATCCTATTGTAACTATACATTGTTTGCACTGTTTTCTAATACTATTACTGCATATTTTGGTATTGTGTACATATATCTTGTGTATATTTGCTATCCTCATACTGAGGGTACTCACTGAGATACTTTTGCCATATTGTCATAAAAATAAAGTACCTTTATTTTTAGTATATCTGTGTATTGTGTTTTCTTATGATATTGTGCATATGACACTAGTGGTACTGTATGAGCTTCACTCGTCTCCTAGTTCAGCCTAAGCTGCTCTGCTAAGCTACCATTATCTATCAGCCTATGCTGCTAGACACCCTATACACTAATAAGGGATAACTGGGCCTGGTGCAAGGTGCAAGTACCCCTAGATACTCACTACAAGCCAGTCCAGCCTCCTACATTGGTTGTGCAGCGGTGGGATAAGTGCTTTGAGACTACTTACCACTTTTGTCATTGTACTTTTCATAAGAGAAAAATATACAAAACAAGTTCAGTGTATGTACACCTAACCAAAAAGTTTAGCATTTCTTTTCTCACCTCTTTTCTAAAGTGCTGAAAAGTACCTCTAAACTTTCTAAAAGTTCTTAAAAGTTTTAAAAGTTTTTTCTGTCTTTCTAAAAAGTTCTGAAAAGTTTTTTTTTCTTTTTCTATCACTTAAACTCTTTCTAAAAATGTCTGGCACAGGCCAAAATGTTGATCTGTCCAAACTTGCATATGACCACCTTAGCTGGAAAGGAGCAAGGAGTCTCTGTGTAGAAAGAGGTTTGAGTGTAGGGAAGAATCCTTCCTTGGAATTATTGCTTAACATGCTTAGAGAACAAGATAAGGCCAAAAGGGCCCCATCTGTTGAAAAAGTAGCTAATGGTTCCCAATCTGATCCAGGGACTCCCCTAGGAAAAGATTCAGGAAAGAAACTTCATAGCCTGCCCATTACTAGACAGTCTAGCATAGTTGGTACTGAGGTTGAGTCACACCATACAGATAGTGTTGTCTCACATCATAGCAGGAGCATTCATTCTCACCACAGTAGAAGTGATGTTTCTGTTAACCAAGCTGTTAGGGTGCCTTCTGTAAGGGACAGGTCTCCTTCTGTCCATTCTCATCATACTTCTGTTTCTAGGCATGTCCCACCCACCCACCCTGATGACAGATTGTTAGAAAGGGAGCTCAATAGATTGAGAGTGGAACAAACCAGACTGAAGCTCAAGAAGCAACAGCTGGATTTGGATAGACAGACCTTAGAAGTAGAGAAGGAAAGACAGAAGTTGGGTTTAGAAATCCATGGTGGCAGCAGCAGTATTCCCCATAGTCATCCTGCAAAAGAGCATGATTCCAGGAATCTGCATAAGATAGTTCCCCCTTATAAGGAGGGGGATGACATTAACAAGTGGTTTGCTGCACTTGAGAGGGCCTGTGCTGTACAGGATGTCCCTCAAAGGCAGTGGGCTGCTATCCTATGGCTATCATTTAGTGGAAAAGGTAGGGATAGGCTCCTTACTGTGAAAGAAAGTGAAGCCAATGATTACAAAGTTCTTAAGAATGCACTCCTGGATGGTTATGGCTTAACCACTGAACAATACAGGATAAAGTTCAGAGAGACCAAAAAGGAGTCTTCACAAGACTGGGTTGATTTCATTGACCATTCAGTGAAGGCCTTGGAGGGGTGGTTACATGGCAGTAAAGTTACTGATTATGACAGCCTGTATAACTTGATCCTGAGAGAGCATATTTTTAATAACTGTGTGTCTGATTTGTTGCACTAGTACCTGGTGGACTCTGATCTGACCTCTCCCCAAGAATTGGGAAAGAAGGCAGACAAATGGGTCAGAACAAGGGTGAACAGAAAAGTTCATACAGGGGGTGACAAAGAGAACAATAAGAAGAAAGATGGTGAAAAATCTCAAGATAAGCCTGGGGATAAGGGTAAAACCAAAGATCCCACTTCAAATCTTAAACACTCTTCAGGGGGTGGGGATAAAACAAATTCTTCCTCTTCTTCTCCACCTACACAATTTAAAAAGCCTTGGTGCTTTGTGTGTAAAAACAGAGGCCATAGGCCAGGGGATAAGTCCTGTCCAGGTAAACCCCCTGAGCCTACCACCACTAATACATCAAGCTCTAGTGCCCCTAGCAGTAGTGGTACTAGTGGTGGGACTGCTGCCAACAGTCAAGTTAAGGGTGTAGTTGGGTTCACTTATGGGTCCATAATAGAAACTGGGGTAGTTAGTCCCAAGACAGTTTCTGTCTCACCTAGTGGCATTGGCCTTGCCACACTGGCTGCTTGTCCCCTTACA
The DNA here is from genome assembly GCF_031143425.1 of Pleurodeles waltl. Lineage (NCBI taxonomy): Eukaryota > Metazoa > Chordata > Amphibia > Caudata > Salamandridae > Pleurodeles > Pleurodeles waltl. The sequence goes on from NC_090445.1 coordinate 342,610,504, forward strand.
ATGGATAAGTACAGGCAGACAGTTTCAATAAATGGTGTTGAGGCCTTGGCCTACAGGGACAGAGGTGCCAGTATCACTTTGGTGACTGAAAACCTAGTGGCTCCTGAACAACACATCATTGGGCAACAGTATAAAATTATTGATGTCCATAACTCCACTACGTTTCTTCCCTTAGCTATAATTCAGTTTAGTTGGGGTGGAGTTACTGGCCCTAAGCAGGTGGTGGAATCACCTAGCTTACCTGTAGACTGTCTCTTAGGTAATGACCTAGAGGCCTCAGGTTGGGCTGATGTAGAGTTTTATGCCCATGCAGCCATGTTGGGCATCCCAGAGGAATTGTTCCCTCTCATTTCTACTGAAATGAAAAAGCAAAGGAGAGAAGGCCTGAAAACTCAGGATCCCTCTCCATCAACAGGTAAAAAGGGTATCACAGTATCCCCTAACCACCCTACCATTCAGGATACCATTCCTGTGGTGGGAGAAACCTCTCCTGGGGTGGCACCTGCTCCAAGGGAATCATCAGCTGGCAAAGCTGGACTCCCTGAGGTAGAAGTACCTCTCTGTGGGATAACTAACATTGGAGAGAAAAAGAGCACCATTTTAGTTAACATGGAGCATCCCTCCAACCCTCCCAGAGAAACTTTAGTGCAGAAACCCTGCACTGCCTCACAACACTTAGGACAGCATCCATGCCCTAGTGTGGAGCTCATAGGACAGCATCCCTGCCCTGCTCCAACTCAAGAGAAACAGCATCCCTGTTCTCGCTTCCAGCCATATGGACAAAGTTTTTGCCCAGCTATGGCTTTTCTGAGACAGCATCCCTGTCTGGCATTTCCATCACTACAAATAGGTTCAGTGGACAATTTCCACTGCTCTAAACTAAAACTTACTGATAGAAACTCTGAAAATACATCTTCACATTGTTGCTTAGCTAAAAAACTTCAAACAGGGTGGTTTACATCCCCACAGGGAAGTAACCATATAGTGGATGATAAAGGGAGTAACCAGTCTATTGCAGAGCTACTCTCTACTTATCACCACTTAGACAATAAAGTCTCAACTGGCCAAGGTTAGCCTTATTGTCCTTCGTTTGGGGGGGGGGGTTGTGTGAGAAAGTAGCCTCTTTCTAGCCTTGTTACCCCCACTTTTGGCCTGTTTGTGAGTGTATGTCAGGGTGTTTTCACTGTCTCACTGGGATCCTGCTAGCCAGGGCCCAGTGCTCATAGTGAAAACCCTATGTTTTCAGTATGTTTGTTATGTGTCACTGGGACCCTGCTAGTCAGGACCCCAGTGCTCATAAGTTTGTGGCCTATATGTATGTGTTCCCTGTGTGGTGCCTAACTGTCTCACTGAGGCTCTGCTAACCAGAACCTCAGTGGTTATGCTCTCTCATTTCTTTCAAATTGTCACTAACAGGCTAGTGACCAATTTTACCAATTTACATTGGCTTACTGGAACACCCTTATAATTCCCTAGTATATGGTACTGAGGTACCCAGGGTATTGGGGTTCCAGGAGATCCCTATGGGCTGCAGCATTTCTTTTGCCACCCATAGGGAGCTCTGACAATTCTTACACAGACCTGCCACTGCAGCCTGAGTGAAATAACGTCCACGTTATTTCACAGCCATTTTACACTGCACTTAAGTAACTTATAAGTCACCTATATGTCTAACCTTTACCTGGTAAAGGTTAGGTGCAAAGTTACTTAGTGTGAGGGCACCCTGGCACTAGCCAAGGTGCCCCCACATTGTTCAGGGCCAATTCCCCGGACTTTGTGAGTGCGGGGACACCATTACACGCGTGCACCACATATAGGTCACTACCTATATGTCGCTTCATAATGGTAACTCCGAATATGGCCATGTAACATGTCTATGATCATGGAATTGCCCCCTCTATGCCATCCTGGCATAGCTGGCACAATCCCATGATCCCAGTGGTCTGTAGCACAGACCCTGGTACTGCCAAACTACCTTTCCCGGGGTTTCACTGCAGCTGCTGCTGCTGCCAACCCCTCAGACAGGCTTCTGCCCTCCTGGGTTCCAGCCAGGCCTGGCCCAGGATGGCAGAACAAAGGACTTCCTCTGAGAGAGGGTGTTACACCCTCTCCCTTTGGAAAATGGTGTGAAGGCAGGGGAGGAGTAGCCTCCCCCAGCCTCTGGAAATGCTTTCATGGGCACACATGGTGCCCATTTCTGCATAAGCCAGTCTACACCGGTTCAGGGACCCCTTAGCCCTGCTCTGGCGCGAAACTGGACAAAGGAAAGGGGAGTGACCACTCCCCTGACCTGCACCTCCCCTGGGAGGTGTCCAGAGCTCCTCCAGTGTGCTCCAGACCTCTGCCATCTTGGAAACTGAGGTGCTGCTGGCACACTGGACTGCTCTGAGTGGCCAGTGCCATCAGGTGACGTCAGAGACTCCTTCTGATAGGCTCCTTCAGGTGTTGCTAGCCTATCCTCTCTCCTAGGTAGCCAAACCCTCTTTTCTGGCTATTTAGGGTCTCTGTCTCTTGGGATTCCTTAGATAACGAATGCAAGAGCTCATCCGAGTTCCTCTGCATCTCTCTCTTCACCTTCTGCCAAGGAATCGACTGCTGACCGCGCTGGAAGCCTGCAAAACTGCAACATAGTAGCGAAGACGACTACTGCAACTCTGTAACGCTGATCCTGCCGCCTTCTCGACTGTTTTCCTGGTGGTGCATGCTGTGGGGTAGTCTGCCTCCTCTCTGCACTAGAAGCTCCGAAGAAATCTCCAGTGGGTCGACGGAATCGTCCCCCTGCAACCGCAGGCACCAAAGAACTGCATCACCGGTACCTTGGGTCTCCTCTCAGCCCGACGAGCGAGGTCCCTTGAATCCAGCAACTCTGTCCAAGTGACTCCCACAGTCCAGTGACTCTTCAGCCCAAGTTTGGTGGAGGTAAGTCCTTGCCTCCTCACGCCAGACTGCATTGCTGGGAACCGCAACTTTTGCAGCTACTCCGGCCTCCGTGCACTTCCGGTGGGAATCCTTTGTGCACAGTCCAGCCTGGGTCCACGGCACTCTAACCTGCCTTGCACGACCTCCTAAGTTGTCCTCCGGCGACGTGGGACTCCTTTGTGCGACTTCGGGTGAGCACCGTTTCACGCATCCTCGTAGTGCCTGTTTCTGGCACTTCTGCGGGTGCTGCCTGCTGCTGAGAGGGCTTCTTGTCTTGCTCGACGCCCCCTCTGTCCCCTGACGCAATTGGCGACATCCTGGTCCCTCCTGGGCCACAGCAGCATCCAAAAACACTAACTGCACGATTTGCAGCTAGCAAGGCTTGTTGGCGGTCTTTCGGCGGGAAAACACTTCTGCACGACTCTCCACAGCGTGAGAGATTTGTCCTCCAAAGGGGAAGTCTCTAGCCCTTGTCGTTCCTGCAGAAACCTAAGCTTCTACTGTCCAGTAGCAGCTTCTTTGCACCCACAGCTGGCATTTCCAGGGCATCTGCCCATCTCCGACTTGCTTGTGACTCTTGGACTTGGTCCCCTTGTTCCACAGGTACCCACAACTGGAAATCCATCATTGTTGCATTGTTGGTTTGTGTCTTTCCTGCAGAATTCCCCTATCACGACTTCTATGTCCTTTGGGGAACTTTAGTGCACTTTGCACTCACTTTTCAGGGTCTTGGGGTGGGCTATTTTTCTAACCCTTACTATTTTCTAATAGTCCCAGCGACCCTCGACAAGGTCACATAGGTTTGGGGTCCATTCGTGGTTCGCATTCCACTTTTGGAGTATATGGTTTGTGTTGCCCCTATCTCTATGTGTCTCCATTGCATCCTATTGTAACTATACATTGTTTGCACTGTTTTCTAATACTATTACTGCATATTTTGGTATTGTGTACATATATCTTGTGTATATTTGCTATCCTCATACTGAGGGTACTCACTGAGATGCTTTTGGCATATTGTCATAAAAATAAAGTACCTTTATTTTTAGTATATCTGTGTATTGTGTTTTCTTATGATATTGTGCATATGACACTAGTGGTACTGTAGGAGCTTCACTCGTCTCCTAGTTCAGCCTAAGCTGCTCTGCTAAGCTACCATTATCTATCAGCCTATGCTGCTAGACACCCTATACACTAATAAGGGATAACTGGGCCTGGTGCAAGGTGCAAGTACCCCTAGGTACTCACTACGAGCCAGTCCAGCCTCCTACAAGGAGCCATAGAAAAGGCGCTGGTATCAGCATTGGAAACTGGCTATTAATCCTGCTGCTTCCTGGTGCCAAAGAAGGGCAAAGCCGTTTGTTTCACACTAGACCTTCGTCCTCTCTGTGCCTTTCTGGAGTGGGACAAGTTCAAGATGCTCACCCTGGTCCAGGACTTGTCTGCCCCAACCCTGGAGATTGAATGGTAGTGTTGGTCCTACAGGGCGCTCATTTGAATTTCCTCGCCCTACAGGCCCACAGGTGTTACCTGTGGTTCACAGTGAGACTGTAGCATTTTCAGTTCGCTGTGCTCCCCTTTGGCATCACCAACACCCCTCTGGTGTTCATGAAATACTTTTTTGCTTCCATCCTCCATACAAGGTCAACAGCTGCAAAAGTGTTGTACTTTTTCTTTAGTTGCTCTAAACAATGTAGGTCAATGATTTAGTTTGAGGGTCTGAGGGAAGCCCCTCCCTTCCCCACCAAAGACATCCTCTTGTATGGGTAAGAATATGTGAGGGGTGCTTCTTCTGCACTCACAAAAAGGCACACATATGGTGTCTTGATGGTGAATTTTCGAACTATGTTGTACTGGAAAAGACCAGCATCTTACGAGGAACTGGCCTTCTTCCAAAGGTGGTCAATAAAAAGGCTGAATTGCTGCCTGAATCTTCTTTGGCATCATGTTGACAACCAAAATAAAGTATTCATCAACTAAGACCTTGTTGAGGTCCGTCCTCATCAACTATGATCCCCATTGACTCTTCATTTTGAAGCCTCAACTGCTTACTTGGGACCTTTCGAGTTTTCTCTGCCATACTTTTTCTTGCTAGTGTTGTTGACATCTGTGCAGCCAAAAACTGCACAGCCGATTGTTGTAAATTCAGCGATGTACCAGTCAACACCCATTTTTCAACAGTTGGCGATGGTACAATCTCTCTGTGCATGACTTATGACAACACAAACCATGGCAATATCATTGAACACATAACCGTTGAGGACCTCTGTAAAATAAATAAGTAAGAAAAAGAAAAAAGGGTGGAGGAGTTCAAAGATGCTGCAATCTGCTACAGTTCCAGGGCAAAGATGTCTAAAATTATGTATAATGGTCCAGCTATCAGGAGAGGCTATCCAAAATCTGAATCTGGTATTTCAGTGGTAGCTCACTGTCTCTAAAGGAATCACAGTTCCTTTGTCACGTACTGGCCTGCCAGACCAGGTGGCCATGGTGACCAGATAGACACATCTGGCAAAAGTCAGAGATATGACTGCAAACTTCATTAAAGCAGCAAACAGGTTAAGAACAGTTCTATCCAACCAATCAAACCGGGACTCCCAGCACTTGAGGAGAAAAGTGTGCAGGAAAATACTGAGCTTATGAGAAAAAATATGTTTTAACTGCTTCCTGAAACTAAAAAAAATGTTTTTACGTCTCAAGTTAAGAGGCAGAGAGTTCTAGAGCTTCAGAGAAAAATAGAGAACAACCTTCTACTGCATCTGGCTCAAATTATTCTGGGCACAGCCAAGAGACCAAGATTGTTAGATCTACGGACCCTTTTCGGTTGATAAGGTGTAATCAACTGATGAACTTTGGGGCCCACCTTATCTCTGGTCCAATGTACCAGGCAAAGTGCCTTAAACTGTACTCTAAGACTTATGGGCAACCAGTGGAGGGTTTTGTAGGATGCCCGGGATCACTTTGATTTTGGAATATATAGTAATAGCCAGGCTGCAGCATTCTGAATAATTTGAAGTTTTCCGATCACCGCCTTCGGACTCCCCCGGTAGAGAGAATTGTCATTATCGATGAGTGAGAGAATCAGCCCTTGGATCACTATCCTTCGAGGCTCGACAGGGAGCCATTTTAGAATTTTTCTAAGGGCTCTCAGGAGACCAAACCAACTATCTGCTGCCTTGTTAGCTTGTGAAGCCATATTGAGCTGATTGTCTAGGGTGAAGTCTAAGCTCTTTATCTCCAGTCAGAACAGCGGGCAAGAACTGTTATCAAAGGGTTGAGAACTTCATTGGCTGTTATGAAGGCCAACTATGCAAGACTTATGGCACTTTAGGACACCAAGATTGTTTCATGAGTGCCTCCTTTACAACAGAGGTGCAAAAATAGTTTTTTACTTATCACATGATGGCAAATCCATAAATGTCCAGCATGTTTATGATGTTCTGCATCACCTAAAGGCAGACAGACATGCTGGTTACAAACTTAAGTTTCACAAGGCATAGCCCTTTCATGGTGCCAACGGACATAGCGGGCAGACACTTGGAGAAGGATATCAATTTCAGTAGCAGCAGCAGTACCACATGCATCCATACCTATATTAGCAGTACTCCAGTTATTGGCCAGATGTTGAGGTGGCCTGCAGACCAGACCACAAAAGGGCCAGACATCCTAGTGCAAACTGAGCTCTTTCTCTTTTATCCTCAACCAAGAAAATAAGTGTGTATCTTGCTAGTTGCATATGTTTCTTGAGGGCTATCCTCCAAGATAGAGGGGGCTATCCCCTTAGTCGGCATATTTCTGCCTCATCAGAAGGTTTAAAAAATCAGTGAACCCATTAAAGACTGAAAAGATGGTGCACAAGTTCAAGTTCTTTCTGAAGCATCTTGCATCCTTCTCACACAATTTTGCTTTTTCTGCATATATTTAGTGCAAGAAAGATTGGATGTTGTCTGGATAAGGGCCACAGTGACACAAGATCACATGGTCTGCATTCCATCACTCCTGAAATAAAAGCCCTCGGTGTCATTCAAAGAGCTACCTCGAAGTTTGTCATGACCATTTGGATTTATTAGTGCAGTAGGGGTTGAAAGACAGTGAACGTTGGTAGCCTGCAGACAATCAATTACACACTAATGTCTTGGAACTGTGTATGATACGCCTGGGTTCCAGGCCTTTCATCTCAGAATAAACAACTCCTTTGGTTGCATCAGAATGGATAACAACACTTCAGTCTATTACACTAAAAAAGCAGGTGACCCAGGATCACACTCCTGTGGGAGGAGGCTAAGACCCTCTAGCCTGGGACATTTCCTCAGGAGCCAAGGGATACCCAACAGTTAGGCATATGCGCTCAGTAGGACAAGTGGCAACATTGTGAGCGGGAGCTTCATCCAGACCAGACCTTCAGAGTCTTCATCTAGTGGGGAAATGCTGCAATTTGACCTATTTGTAACCTAGAAAAAAACAAAAATTTGTCACAGACTTGCATTTTCAACCAGGGTGAAGTGGGAACCCATTTTGATGAGCTGATACCGGATATTTGAACATACTTTTCCCCTTATCCACAGTGTGCTTCACAAACTCAAGAGGGAACCTTCCACAATACTCCTCATAGCGCCTGCATGACTTACAGTATTAGTCCACAAAACTCCACTTACTGTCCAATGGCCAGTATGTCTCATTAGCCAGCAATCCTCTCTAGGCAATGGTGTCGTGCTCCCGCACAATTGTGTGTTTGTCAACTTGACTGCACGGTGCCTGAGCACATGGAATTTACAGTAACGTTATCATGAAAAGTAAAGCTATCATGGGGTACGTATGGTACCCAATTTGTCTACCGCTGGCCATCCTTAATAATGAAGCACTTAGAAAACCAGTAAACCGAGGGAACCGTGATGGGGCTCTCAGATGAGGTACATTTCCACTGGGCCATTCACCGCACTGCAAAGCCATACTAATGGTAAGCAGTGCTTTGCAAATCTGTTGCATTATATATTATTATATATCACTGTCCTGCTGACCAGCCAACAAAAGTAAACAATATGAGACTGGAGAACATGCAGGAAAGAATCTATATACAAGATGAACACTGTGGCACCACTATAGATATTATTGGAGAAGGTATTGGCACTAGTTATCATCTCTGCTAGACCTTGGTACATTGCACACGTAATAATACAGGAGATGAATGACAGGCAGTAAAGTACCAGGCCTTATAAAATAAATTCTTAAGCTTTTCAGAATGATCAGGAGTTTTTGAAGTTATAATCATTACGCAGTAAGTACCCAGAACATTGGTGCACATTTGACAGGGCCCATAGAGAGCCTTGGGAGACCATATGCACTACAGCCATACTCAACTTAAGATCATGACTAACCTACTCCCAATTTCCAGGAATGAGAAAAAGAGCAAAGTTATTTGTCACTTTGCTCAGACAAGTGTCCACACTTATTGCAGATATTGGAGCTTTGCTTTAGAAGTGCCAAATGCCTATATCACTTCAACCTGGATTGGTTCCCATATCAAGACAAAATTATGTTCAAAATGTACAGATCTGCACATAGTACACTAGTTTTCTAGAAACAAAATCAATAATTGGTGTGGGGTGGACGCACCAGTTAAAACCGTTGCCCATTTGCTTTCTGCACTAATGTCCTAGCTTTAAAAAGATGCACTCGAGGCATCCTACTCAATTCCTGAACTTTCTCATTATAAAATAAAAAATTGCTTGGAAATTGTTTATTCTGATGGATACTTCTAACTGCAGATTTCTCACCTTGTGAATCTTGCCCCTTCCCCCCCGCTTCCCCAGCCACCCGACTGGATACTGAGATTTTTCCGAGTAATGCTCGCACGGACCAGCAGATAGCGTCATACTGCTCCGTGTCTGCCTCATCCTGCCCTGGAAGTGGCGTTGGCGCAGCATACAATTGCCACCCCTGTGCTTTGATTTCTGTTTCTTTATTCCATACCTTCAGATGCAGGTTTCAGAGCTTGCTCCCAAATGCTTTTCCTTGTCTTTGACAAACTTTCTTCAAATTATTTTCACAGTATACAAGGGAACATGCCCCCACCTACAAACACAATGTTTAAGACTTGAAGGGACTGTCACAAACAAATGGCTGTGTCAGATCATCATGAGGTATGTGTTTGATATTTAAGGTCTGTGCAGAACTCTGTCTTGCGAGCACTGTGCCCTGATGAATCTCAAGGCATTCAGGGATCGCAGAGGCAAACTATGTTGCAGAACACCAATGAAAGTCTGGTTTGATGGCATTCTTCTTTTTGCAGAATAAGCAGATTCTGCACTAGAATGTTTCAAAGCAAGCGGGGCCACAGCACACTCCTTCTAACTTTCTGTTCCCTTGTGACTGTATCCCCAACAATTCTACTCCTTTCCCAGCTTCCGAATGTGTACAGTGTACAGAACAAGTCAAGGCTAATAACCTCAGCAGCAGACACTCTAGGCTAGCAGGGACAACATTCTACCTAGTCTCCTGCCCCTCCCGCTTTAGTTTGTCTTTGGCAGCACATGCCCACTATCCCTCCGTAGAAAGCAGGATAAATGATTACCTCCAAGGTTGGTAGAGGATTACATCCAACATGTGGGTCCTTCAAATAGTGCTGTCGGAGGACGGTCTTCCTCAACAAGCAATGCCCAGCAGATCACAAATGGCAATTATACCTGAGGTGGTGCAAGGCATCTTCAGCAGTGAGGAGAACCCTGGATTGATCTTTTCGTCACCCCAGAGAACGTGCTACATCAGCACATTGCACTCTGGGAAAAGACTCCCTCTCAGAAATGCATTCCACCTAGAGTGAGGCACAGGACTTCTGTATGCCTTCCCACCTCTGCTTCCTGATCAGAGTTGTGAAGATCAGGAAAAACCATGCCCAAGTCATCTTTGTGGCTCCGGGTTGTGTCAGGAGAGTGTGTTACTCAAAACATCTGGCAATTAGCTTCTGTCCTCTAATTCTGCTGCCACATCAGAAGGACCTTCATCACCACCTCCACCATCAAAAACAGCAAGATTGAAACCCTGTAAGGATTTCCACAAACAGATGTTGGTGACGGAACCCCATGAGGTCTTCTTCTGGGCTCTTTGCTTTACTCTAAATCGTGTGATGAATGAGCTCGGATGAACCTTAAGGCCATCCAAGACCGTGTGGCGAAACTGTCGCATAATACAGCAGAAAAGCATACAAGTCTTGGTCGAAGTCAAGGGCACTGACAAGTTCTCGCTCCCATGATGGGTTTCGTGAAAGTTTGTCATCCATTCCAAATCCTAAGGTAAGTCAAACTCAAAAAAGGAACATAAGTCGAAGTGTGACGTCTCTTGTCATGATCATTAAGAAAAGTAACATGGACATAAGGGTATGCCATGGTCTCAGTCCCGATCTCCTTCTGCAGAAACCTATTCCCAGTTCCATGTGAATTCCCGGGGCTGTTGGTGACACCACAGCAGATACAAGCCTTAAAAAAGGCTATGTTGTATATTTTTGGTACTGCTCCAGATCACTCTGGCACTTCTCTGGGCCCCAAACATCCAAGGACACCATAAGCCATATTACTGCCTGCAGATCAGTCTCTGATCATGACTGTGCTTCTCTATCCTGTTTGTGCGTCCGACTGACTCTCGCTTCATCCGGTGCCAAGATCTGCACTGGCTTTGTGTGCGTCGACCTTGGCACCAGTGACGCCAGAGGAACATCCTATAGTGCCATTAGACTCTGAATCGAAATCACTGCGACCTCGGACGAAAACATGCCGATCTCAACCCCATCAGACTCTGAAGGCACGGTTCTGTTTGCACAATGTTTTTCAGATTCTGATGTTTTTCAGGATGTTCACGGAGATAAGTAGAGCTTATTTTTGAACCTCAAGAAGGCCATTGGCCTGGATACAATCCCCAATACTGGTCTCCATACACCACCTGGCCCATTCATAGAGAAATCGGCATTGTTTGCCATAGTGATCAGAAGAGCAATAGATGTCCTGTACTTCCATCTACCTTCAGTAGAGATCAAAACTAATTTCCTCACAGAGGTCCTGCAGCCAGGGCAGACCTCGTCAGAGTCTGTCCTCCCCTTTAACGAGGCCCTAACGGACACAGTAGGCAAAACCAGGGTCTTGCCACCCTGCCAACAGGCAGATTGTTAAGATTCATAAATCGGCTTGGGGGGGGGGCTTTCCTTCTCCAACAATCACACCAGAATGTCTTGTGGTACAAGATTCCACTAGCATATTAAGCCCTAATTGCTTCCCAACTACACCTCCAGACAGAGTCCGAACGCATGGAGACCTTTGAGAAAAGGATCTTATCCTTTGTCAACCTCTCCCTCAGATCTGTGGACTCAAGTTGCCAGGTGTTGTGGGACATGTTGAGGGACATCTTGCCTCGCGGACACTGAGTACCTCCAAGCCAGTTTGCAGCAGATAATACAAGGGAACATGCCCCCACCTACAAACGCAATGTTTAAGCCTTGTAGGGACTGTAACAAAGAAATGTCTGTGTCGGATCATCATGGGGTATGTCTTTGGTGTCTAAGGTCTTTGCAGAACTCTTGTCTTATGTGGACTGTGCCTGGATGAATCTCAAGGAGTTCAGGGATCGTAGAGGCAAACTCTGTTGCAGAACACCATTAAAAGCCTTGTTTGATGGCATTCTTCTTTTTGGAGACAAAGCAGACTCTGCACTAGAATGTTTCAAAGCAAGCAGGACCACCACATTCCCTCTGCCTTTCTGTTCCCTAGTGAGTGTATCTCCAACAATTCCACTCGTTTCATAGCATTATAATGTGTACAGTGGCCAAGATGTGGCAAAGTACATCATTAGGTCAGGCCTGGACATTACGGATTGTTTGAGGAGGATAGTTATTACCATTGTGGTGCTCCCAGCCTTGCATGGATTAGTTTCCCTGTCTTCTCCAGCAGTGTCAAAGCATCACAAAAGGATATGCCATTTGATGGTGCCAGTCTCTTCATAGACAAGGGACTCTGCCCTGGCAAACTTAAAAGAGAGTATGGTTGCAGTGTTCTCCCTCATCCTTTCAGTGCCTCTGCAGCAGTTTCCCCAACAATAGAACCCTTTTCAAGGGTTTCAAGGAAGGAGCACTCCGCAAAGGCAATGCCAATACCTGCCTCATCAACAGATCTCCCAACCCTTTTGTGGTAAAGATTGTGGCTCTGCCGTCAACGTCCAAGCCCTCATGGGCAACACACTACCCAATCCCATGCCGCTGCAAAACTCCTTTAGATTGCCCTCAGTGGCACACTGTCCCCCTGTTGGAGGCAGGATACGTTATTTCCTCCACAGGTGGCAAAGCATCACATTGCACAGATGGGTGCTTCATGTCAACTGGGATGGTTATATCCTATCCACCCCTCCAAACACGCTACCTGCACTTCAATTACTTCCAGAAGACCATTTGTCCATTCTACGGATGACGTTCAGTCTCATTTGAACAAGGAAGCCGTAGAAAGGGTGCCAGCGTTAGAAATCGGGACTGCTTGCTACTCCTGGTACTTCTTGGTGGCGAAAAAGACAGATGACTTCATCATATTTTAGATCTCCGCCCTCTGAACGTCTTCCTCAAAAAGAACAGGTTCAAGATGGTAACTCTAGCACAAATTCTGTCTTTCCCACATCCAGGCAACAGCTTATACGTGTTGGGTTTGCAGGACGACTATTTTCACATCCCCATCCTGCCGTACCACAGGCGCTGCCAGCAGTTTGAAGGAGGTCATGAGCACATCCAGTTTTCAGTGCTCCCCATTGGTCTCACCAAAATGATGGTGGTGGTCACTGCACATCTTTGGAGGTTGGAAATACCAACCCTCCCATACCTCAATGACTGATTCCAGAAGCTGGGCTCACCTCAATCAGTAATGAACCACCTCAAGACCACTGCCAACCTCTTAACATCCTTAGCTTTCTCCTTCAAGTGTGACTTATTCTTGGAGACTCCAATTCACTGGAGCCATCCCAGACACAGTGCTATTCCAGGTTTTCCCTCCATCTTGGGTCCCCGACATTCGATCTAGGATATGGATGTTTCAGTCTTTGACCTGGGTCTCAGTGAGAGCAGCTCTGAACGTTCTTGGACTCTGGGCCTCCTGCATCCTGCTGGTAGAAAAATCCAGGTAGCTCTGCAATCTGAGGGCTCAGCACCAGGGAAACTTGTCAGATTTTATCCGGGTGTCAGTGAAGACTGCAAATGACTTACAGTGGTGGTTTTTGGATCCTAATTAGACTGGCAGCAGACCTATTTCATTACCTCTCCCAGAGCTCAGATACATGCATCCGTCATGACTAATGCATAGTTGCTGGGTTGGAGAGGGAATCTGGGAGAGGTGGAGAACAGAGGACTCTGGTCTCCGGCAGTAACCATTCTCCACTTGTAAGTGTTAGAGCTGTGGGGGAGAGCAATTCTTTTGGCAATAAAAGCCTTTCTTCTGACGATCAAGGAGGAACGGATGCAGATCCTCAAGGACATAGGGTCATGATTACTGTGCCAGGAGGGTATTTGCCTCTAGAAACTTGCCACGTCATCAGGGTATTTCTCATGATTGTTCAACACCTGGAAGAATCGTTAAATGCCAGGAAGGACTAACTCAGCTAGCATTGCCTAGCAGATCATGAATGACGAGTGACCCTCCTTAATAACTGTGTGACTAGATGTGACTCAGTTTTTTTCCCCGTAGGGTATGTATTGAAATAGAGGACATTTCTTATAAGAAGTGTATAATCTACAGCCAATACCACATGCATTACGCATTAGTGAGTGTGATTGCATGGTTTGAGTGAAAGTCAATTGCTAGTAGATATGCAGTTCTGAAGAAAGACGTGGACTCCTTAGGGTGGCCGTAGAATTGGCTGAAACATGTTGACCAAAGGGATATGGGAGCAATAATTATTCCAGTTATCCCGGCCTGTTGTTTTTAAACATCCTTCTAGAAGCCCATAATAAACTCACATTTATTTCTTAGACAATACTTGGTAGATAAGATGCTGGAGAATGAAAATGTACATGTACATTGATTTCAGAAATATGGATATTTCTTAATTTTCATTATGTCCGTCCTTTTAAAAACTTTTTGTAAAATTGGGTAGTGTCATGCCTTACTCGAAAATTGCAGCATGAGACTATGGGGGGCCCAGGGATGAAACATACTTTTAAACCCCCCGAGCTGTCGTCCTGCCTGCTGCACAGCTCCAGGCGTTACACGTTCAAGCACAGAGCCACGCAATTTTATGATCTCAGTTTTACAGAGTATGACAGTAAGAGTGAACTTTGCATTACAAGGCACAGGGTAACCTTGTGTTACAAGTAAGTTAATACCTTCTCTCCACAGATTTGAGGCAGAGTTTAGCTACACAGTTTCTAACCTCGTTCTTTTCTTCTCTCATTTAAAATGACTTAGGCAATGTTACATGATGACCCTTGTGTGTACGACTGAAGGATTGTACTGTTCTTACATCTCAAGTTCCTGGCCTTTCAACTGTCTTCATATGTTCCCTGTACTCTTCTCTATGTGTAATGATGCACAGGAGACCTAATGTGTGTGCCCCGGTCTGTCTTGTCTTTGGTATCCTCATCTCCTTTCTCTGTCCTGGTGTGTGTCTGCATCCCTGCTTCCACTCCATGTCTTCAAGGGTGATTTTGCATGGATTGACCTTGCACCTGTGTGTCAGTTATCTACACCTTGGCGTTTTAAACACCCTCAACATGCTTCAATAGATGTGTGCTATTTCTGCCTTAATACTAAATTCAGTTTTGCCTTGGTCCCTGCACACCATTCTCTCCTTTCATGGCTTGCCTATTGTGCCTTCTTATTTTCACTTTTGTGTTTTAGTTCCAGTCTGGAAAAGGCAATCCTTGTCCAAGAGCATGAGGTGATGACTTCTCGCATGCTCCTGCACCCCCATGAGAGCCTGGGCCCTGAGTTTGAGTTGATAGTGAAGGAGTACACACGACTGAAGGAGGAGATTGCCACCAACAAGTGGTCCCTTGAGGAACTTTGCAAGTCCAATCAATGAGGAAATTAGCATTGTGATATGGACCACCTTCTACAGAACAAAGATCTAGAGAAGGTCCCTCTCCTCAAACCCATGGACAGCAATAAGGATCCGGATACATGGGAATTTAGAGATGGGACTCAGGTTGCATGGGCACGAGCTCCTCAGCAATGTTTGACTTCTGAATGTGTATACTGCTGGTTTACACATACACAGGTATGAGGAGGCCTTCAAACTGTAAATAAGTGGCAAGCATCTGGAAGTACAGACAGTGAGAAAATGTACAGTTTGTTGATTGTTTTGCAGTACCAGTTCTTATGTGCCAGATCACTTCAGTCCAAATGTGCATTTTAGAAAAAAACATTATTATCATTATGTAAGATCCAACATATGTTGTCGAGTCTGTCCTGCATTACGTTTTTTTATTTATGTTTCCAGATTTAAAGACTTAGGACCTGGTTTAGAACTTGGCAGATATGTTTTCAGTCACAGCGGTGACAGATATCTTGTCCGCCGAAGCCCAAATCCCATTCTATCCTATGGGATTTAGATTTCGGCGTTCAGGATATCCATCACCCTTGGGATGCAGTAACCCGTTCACTGAGTTCTAAATCAGGCTCTTAATCTTATAAGCCCTAATATTGGAGTTTGTGGTGTTCCCATTGTGTTTACTAAACATAAATATTCCAGAGTACAGCTGACATGCTTTTGCAGCACGTGGATTGACTCTATAGAGCCTTTTCTCGCCTTTTATGGTTGACCAAGTCAGCAATACGGTGGAAGGAAGCACAAAGAATGTTTTTTTTTTTGTGTGGATATTTAAGGGAAGTGTAGAAAATAATAGTGAGTCAGGTGAGCATACAACAGGATTTTGATGAGCAGGATATTAAAAGTTGTGTCTGTTAATCTGTATGACATAAGTTACAATTCAACTCATGTAGCTTTATGTCTGATCACGGATTTCTCTTGGCTTCTTTAGCTCACTACCAGTTACTCCTAACTATTTAGTCTCTGACCCACTCCTACATGAAGGTGTGTGTTCCTCTTTTCCACACTGTTGCTCTAGGTTTTTTGTACTAAGCACTATCCGTTCTGTATTTCAATATTAATTACTGGTTTCTTTAGCTTTTCATGAGTCCAAAGACATTAAAGGTGCCTTTTTTGTTTACATACATGGTTCAACCTCACTACTATATTGCCTTTTACAAGCGTTTTGTGTTGCGCATACTCATCACAACGTTATGGAGTGCTCATCTGACTTAGTTACTTATATGCTAGAGCACTAAAATTAAACCTTGTTGTATAGGTTTGCTTGCTTTCACTTTTTTCTTTATCCGTCAGTGTAAACTGCCTTGAAGAAGCACTAAAGGAACATTTTGCCTTGAGCGTGTCTGCTGTACCTCAGAATATTTATACCAAGGAAACGTAATGAAATCTGCAATAAAAGGCCATACATCGGAACACATAATAAAACAATACATCCAAGAAGGGACTGGTAGCATATACATTGAATTATACATACACATTGAATCATACATATTGCAAAAACATTTCTAAATTGATTGCATTGGGGGAATGGAAATTCCCCTGCATGGAATAATTTGCATTGCATAATAAAGCCATATATGGTACTGCAAAATAAAACAGTACATTTTTACAAAATAAAGACCTGCCTTTGAATGTGATTTTTATACTGAACTTTTCATCTGGTTACCTTAATTCACACATTGCATTGCACGAAATCTACTTTTCCTTTCAGGGGAAAGGACAACTCCTGTAGAACGTTCCACCATTAAGCACTCTTAATTCCTGAGGAACAGGAGTTACCAGATTACCAAAATTTCTCAAGCGCTGACTGGCACAATGTATACGGGGTACAATGGCCTCGCTGTTAGAATTTATAGCTCATCTAAAGGTGTCTTAAGAATGACTATCAATGGTTCGAAAGTGAACATTTCCTGGATTGAGAAAAGGAACCCACAAATAGTGGACACTTTACCTGAAATGTAATTTTAAAACAGTTGCCCTTAACTCAAAGGCAGCTGTAACAGATAATGTGAACTACACCATTGTGAAAAGTAATGGTGTGCTGGCAGGTCTAGCGCTGAGAAGTAATTTTAACAACTGGATAAGAAACCAGTCTGCTTTTTATAGGTGTGAAACGAACCCTTACTGGTTTGCACCTCTCTGTGCTACCTTTTGTGCAGGTGGGAAGGTAAATATTACGGCAGAGGGGCAGCATGTGGTACCAGAACAAAATTGAGAAGTTGAAGTTCCTTAACCCTACAATAGGACCTTCATCTTCAGTGTACCATACAAGCAGACTGTAGGGACATCTCCAGTGCAGTCTCCCTATAAATCCGTATGTTCTTAATGTCGAGCAGTGTGTGTAAACAAAAAGAATAGTTAGTAGAATTTGTACATTTTCAAAGACAGTATCGTAATTTCTAATAAAACTGAGGATACTGAATCTCACAAGTATACATCGTGTGTGTTTTTGTTTAAATTCTTGCTAGCATCAGTTTTCCTCACCAGCGACACCTCTAGTTGTGGTTGACAGGGCAGTGTTGGGGTGTCTCTAGATTCATGACCAGTGGTATGCGGTGGACTTCATTATGTCCTCGAATTGGAAGGTATTGTCAGCCATTCTTTTTTCCTTCATTCTGTTTCCTTTATCAATCCATGATCATTCAGTAGTCTTCAAAGAGTATGTGAACAGACAAGGGGCATGGATTCCAGGTTTCTGTTTTCAGTGGCATTGCACACATGATTTGTGCAACTCTGTCCTTGAAGTCAGTCCACATCAAAGGCGGGTGAAAGTATTCAGGACTGTATGAGAAGGGTTTTCCCTTGTCACTGGCATTCTGTCAAGTAAAGAAGGACTGGTATGAGGAACTTGATGGAGGTAATGCTTCCCTTACTGATTATCCCATTACATTTTGTCCCTCCCCTTGAAATCCAGCCTAAATCCAGATGTTTTGTCTTGGAGCTTAGATAGTCTACAGAGACGTTGTGGTGATGTTGGCCCTATTCTTGTAGTGGAACTTGCAGCTGTGATCATTGACAGTTTAGCCGGACTTCCTCTACTACCACTTTCCCCTTCTCAAAGAGATGAGCCAGCGATTAGTCTACGCCTTTGTAGTTTGCACCACTTAACTCACCTTGCAAAGGAAAATCACCATCCTCAAATGTGTGTACCAATCAACACACCCATCAGTATTCAAAATAATCTGTTCCAATGCTTAATCAAGATAAAATCTACCCAGCACAAACAGCAGCACTACAACGCCATACCATTTACAGTTGTGTTAGAAATGCTATTGACTTACATTTACACACAATCTACACGGAGGTTCTTGTCAAATTTGCCTTTTCGATAAAATGCTGGCCATTAACACATTAGAAAAAATTTGCTTTTACATAGAACTTGCTGGCTTTGGTATAAACTATTTTTCCATCTCATTGCTTCTGTGTGAGTGAACTTTATAGCTGGATAGTTGGAAATGAATTAATTTTTCTAACACAAACAGAAGTCCAGAAAAGGATGTCAATAATACCAGTCGTGTTAACGCTTGCACTATAAGCTAGCAGAGTGATGTGATGCGATGCTCAGGTATTATCTTTGTGTGCACTTCTCTAAGGCCATTGATATGGTTGACCAGTTGCTGCTCAGGAACAAACTGGTTAACTTTGGTTTTCCTTCTCGTTAATATCTATACTGAATAACTTACATATTAACAATTGAGCCATGGTCAAGAGGAATGAAGTCCCAACTGATGGGAGGAGCACACCCAGAACACAAAAGGTGGGTACTTGCACCAAATCGTTTTTTAATTACTTATAATCTTCATTTAGATTTTGAAAAGTTAAGTGCTACAAGTTTGCACCAAATCGTTCTATTATCTCCTTGAACAATCTTGAGTTTCCATTATCAGCAAACCATTTTTCTCCTAGAATCAGAAGTATACAAACGTGCACTCTGTTATGTAGCTGGTTGGGTTTCAGCTGTCTCTTTGATATCAATGTTATCCCCTAGTATTTCAAGATTACCTGTAGGAAACGTATGTTATGCTATTGGTAGAAGCACAGTTGGGAGTCCTTAAATAAGGGGCAAAACCCCTCTGTAATGCATAGATAGAAGAAAATATCTTGATTATAGTTTGTTAAAAAAAATATCTTGAGAACCTTCTATGTTTACACTGAGTGCACTGGCACAAAACGAGGATAGTGTCCAAAATAAATTCAACAGTAAGTATGGTGGCTATGCTTCACATCACTTAGATTGGGTGTCATAATGCAAAGCAAATACTTGTCTTAACATATGGCACTCAGATGCCATTTTCAAAATGGCATTGTGTCACTGAAGAAGATAGACTTCTTTAATTGTCCATATTTGGCCTACACTGTAAATAGGCAGGTCTTAATATGTTTCCTAAATATACAAGGATTAGTTGGGCTTCTTAGTTCTAATGGTAGCAAATGCCAGGCTTTGGCTCCTGGTAGGCAAATGATCTTCCACCTTGATCAGATTTATCTATAGAGTTTGTAAGGAAAAAAGCTGAAGAGAAGTGTTGTATCTCGGAGGGGAGGGTACCAGAATAATAGCTGTTGAAGGGTTAGTGGTCCCAGATTATGCAAGCCGCTAATTGCTAAGGGTTTCTAATAAATATGTCTGCTAGATCAGCAGCCAGCGCAAATACATAAATGTTGAGTAATTTAGGCAGGCCAGTAGTGCTATTTTGACCAGTTCAGTCAATCAATCAATTTGTAAAGTGCGCTACATACCCGTGAGGGTTCCAAGGCGCTGGGGGGGCAGGAGGGGGAGGAGGGTGCTGCTACTGCTCGAAGAGCCAAGTCTTGAGGAGTTTTCTGAAGGAGAGAAGGTCCTGGGTCTGTCGTAGATCAGACGGGAGGGTGTTCCAGGTCTTGCCGGCGAGGTACGAGAATGATCTGCCGCCAGAAGATTTGCGCCGGATGCGGGGGATGGAGGCGAGGGCGAGGTTGGCGGAGAGGAGCTGCCGGGTGGGGGTGTAGAAGCTGAGTCTGTTGTTCAGGTGTGCTGGTCCGGTGTTGTGGAGTGCCTTGTGTGCATGGGTGAGGAACTTGAAGGTGATCCTCTTGTTGACGGCTGAGCCAGTGCAGGTCTCTTAGGTGGGGGGGTGATGTGGCAGTGGCGAGGGATGTTGAGGATGAGTCGGGCAGAGGCGTTTTGGATGCGTTGGAGGCATTGTAGGAGTTTGGATGAGATACCGGTGTAGAGGGCGTTGCCGTAGTCGAGTCTGCAGCTGACGAGGGCCTGGGTTACTGTTTTTCTTGTTTCTGTTGGGATTCATTTGTAAACTATTCGGAGGGTGTTGTAGCAGGAGGAGGAGATGGCGCTGACCTGCTTTGCCATGGAGAGCGAGGAGTTGAGGGTGAAGCCGAGGTTTCGTGCGCTGTCTGTGGGAGTCGGTGGGGGACCCAGTGTGCTTGGCCACCACGAGTTGTCCCAGGCGGAGGGGGTGCACCCAAGGATGAGGACCTTTGTTTTGTCCGAGTTCAGTTTCAGCCGGCTGTCTTTCATCCAGTCGGCGATGGCTTTTAGCCAGTTTAAATCCATTGGATAGTATAAACATGGAGACCAAATCAAAGAGCATTAGAATAGGCAAGTCAAGCTCCTACCACGGAGTGTATTAGATAGCAATAAGTTGATTTATGAAGAAAGTGGGGCATTTGCCTTAAGATTTTCAAATATATAGCTGTAAAGTTTCAATCAGAGAATGAAATGACCACCTCTTCAAACACGAACCTTACGTTTTCCATAGACTATTGTAAACTATTTTTGTGAAACTCCCTGTGATACATAATAAGCATGATTAATCTATTTCAGAATTAACATTTAATTTTATATCTAATTGTGTGCATTTAGTACTAAGTGTGTTGTGCATTTTTTTAATAACCAATTAACCAACATTGCAGGTGAATCAGATGCTGGACAAGGTTAAAAGGCACAGACATAGCTAAGGTGATGGGTGCTTTCCAGACATCTTCTCCCCAAGTCTCCTTTCATAGGCCCAAATACAGTGGAGGTAGCAAGACCCCTTCCCAGACTCCCCTGCCTCTTACCAACAGCAGCAGCAGACAACCCGGGGTTCCTCTAGAGATGATGTCTGAGGTAACGGTAGTAGAGGCCTGGCCAAAGGAGGTGCAGCCAAGAGAGCCACCTCTGCAAAGCAATGACTCTCTCTTTCAACCCCTTGATCGCACCACACCTATCGGGGGTCGGTTACAGGGGTTTCTTCCTCCCACCAGTGGGTTCTTTCCATCACACAATACAGTTACTGTCCAGAGCTCACTGCATCCTCACCAAACATCCCACCCTGCAAATGTACTCTGCAGAATATCAACACCTTCTTTTAGAAGAGGTACGGGTGCCTTTTAGCAAAGGAGCAATATAACTTGCTAGGCACTAAAGTATTCTCCCTGTACTTTGATACCCGTAGAAGATGGACCCTAAGGCCTATACTCAACATCAGGCCTCCCAGGGAATATGTCCTGTCAGACCATTTTCCTAAGATCACACTACAAGATTTAATCCCTCTGCTGCAACAAGGCAACTTTATGACCGCTCTCAATCTGAAGGACTCCTATTTCACATACCCATCCATCCTGCTCAATGCTGCTACCTGTGGTTGGTGGTAAATGGCCAGCATCATCAGTATAAAGTGCTGCCCTTTGGGTTCACTCCAACCCCCAGGGTATTTAATAAATGGCTTGCTGTGGTAGCCACTCGTATCAGGAAGAGCGGGATCCACGTGTTTCCTTACTTGAACTATTGGTTGATAAAGAGTGCAAACAGGCTACCCTGTCAGCCACACACACCAACCACAATAAACCACCTACACAATCAGAGGTTCATAAATAAAGTCAAACTTATATTCAACCCTTGCAGGTTAAGTACTTCTTGGATGCATTGCAGTCACCAAGAAAACGTACCCATCCAAGCACGGGTACAAGCTTTCAAACTTTTACTGCCACTTTTTCACCTACATACTCACCTGATGTTCACAGCAGTAATGCACTTCCTAGGCATAATGGCCGTTTGCATTGCCATAGTTCCCCCATAGAGGATTACACATGTGTCCCGTACAGAAGTGCCTAGCAGCACAGTGGTCACAAGTGGAGGATCAATGGGATGAGCTGGTGCTGATACAGACCAGCAACCATTGCTTCCTGCAGTGGTGGAACAGCAATAAACTGTTGCAGGGCCAGCTCTTTCCAGACCCAGGTTCTGTAGGTGAATATTACAACAGGCACCTCGGGTGGAGGGTGCGTGTGCAGCAATTGACCATGAAGTGTATGTCGACACTGCAACAACAGGACTTTCACATAAACTACCCAGAACTACTGGTCATTCAGCTAACATTCAAAGTCTTCTCTCACTAAGTTCAGTACAAAGTAGTCTTTATAAAGACAGACAACATGATGTTCGTGTATGACCTTCAAAAGCAGGGAATCACACACTCCCCCACAGCTGTCAACACTGGCGCAAAGCATTTGGTGTTGTCCACTTCACCACAAGATACATTTCCTAGCGCACTACCTGCCTGGAGTTGACAACTTTGCAGACCTACTAATCAGGATGCAGCAACATGTTCATTAGTGTGAACTCATCTCACTAGTCCTTCTACTGTACTTCCATCATTGGGGGTTTGCCAACATCAAGCTATTCACCACTGCCCAAATCGGAAAATACCAAAACTTCACCTCCGGGTTTGGTTCCCAGAGTCAATGGGCATTGCTCTATGGATGAACTAGTCGGGGGTATTTGCCTAAGCTTTTCCATCTCTCCCACTCCTTCCAAACATAGGCCCTCATTCTGACCCTGGCGGTCAAAGACCGCCAGGGCGGAGGACCGCGGGAGCACCGCCGACAGGCCGGCGGTGCTCCAATGGGGATTCCGACCGCGGCGGTAAAGCCGCGGTCGGACCGGCACCACTGGCGGGCTCCCGCCAGTGTACCGCCGCCCCATTGAATCCTCCACGGCGGCGCAGCTTGCTGCACCGCCGCGGGGATTCCGACCCCCCCTACCGCCATCCAGATCCCGGCGGTCCGACCGCCGGGATCTGGATGGTGGTAGGGGGGGTCGCGGGGCCCCTGGGGGCCCCTGCAGTGCCCATGCCACTGGCATGGGCATTGCAGGGGCCCCCGTAAGAGGGCCCCTACATGTATTTCACTGTCTGCTTCGCAGACAGTGAAATACGCGACGGGTGCAACTGCACCCGTCGCACAGCTTCCACTCCGCCGGCTCGATTCCGAGCCGGCTTCATCGTGGAAGCCTCTTTCCCGCTGGGCTGGCGGGCGGTCTGAAGGCGACCGCCCGCCAGCCCAGCGGGAAAGTCAGAATTACCGCCGCGGTCTTTCGACCGCGGAACGGTAACCTGACGGCGGGACTTTGGCGGGCGGCCTCCGCCGCCCGCCAAGGTCAGAATGAGGGCCATAGTTCTGAAGTTTCTGCAAACATCTCTCTCTCTCTCGTCCTGGTGGCTCCCATATGGACCAGACAACCCTAGTTCATGACCCTTCTAGAGCTCTCAGTGCCTCCCCAACAGGCTGAACCTCCTCAAACAGAACCATAGCGCAATCAGACATCCAAACCCTAGGCAACTCATTCTAGTGATCTGGCTCCTAAGGTCCTAGAATTCAGTTACCTTAAGCTATCTCAAGAATGTATGTCTATCATTAAAGAGGCACGTAGACTTACCACACAAGCCTGTGATGCGGGTGAGAGGAAACGGTTTGTCCACTTTTGCCTTCCCAAGCACATAGACCCACTCAGGCCCTTGGTCTAGGATATGGTTTGCTACCATTTTCATCTTTAGAAATTAGGCTTAACTTATACTTCCATATCATTACGGTGTTCATGGAAGGACTCAAACAAATCATCCATCCCAGGGTACCTCTGGCCCCTGTTTGGAACTTCAATATTGTCATTAGCAGACTCATGGGCCTGACTTATGAATCCTTACACTTGCGCTCACTGAGATTCCTGTTCTTGAAGGTTACCTTCCTTGTTGCTATCACGTCTTTAAGGCGCTTAGTGTAGTACAGGCTCTTACCTTCAAGGAACCTTTCTTAACAAGATCATGCCAACAAGGTTGTCCTGAGGATCAACCTAAAGTGAATCCTATTGGTTCATCCCATTGGCAGCGTCTATGGCTTTCCTGTGCTGTATTCCCATAAATGGCATTGTAAGGCAGTTATGTGGTCCAGTCCACGCACATTCATCAAACAATACTTTGTGGCTTTCCAAGCACACCAACAATCAAAGGTTGGCCAAGCTGTTCTACAAACTTCATTTCAATCCTCTGCAACATCCTCCAGCTAACCACTGCTCAGTGGGGTACTGCTTCTCAGTCTGTGCAGAACATGTGTATTTAAAGCTACACAAACCACAGATGGAATATGTTACTTACTGTATAAGCATCTGTTTGTGGTGTATAGTGCTGTAGATTCATTTGCACCTCCCCGGAAGCCTTTGATAGTTGCAGACTTATTTTTGCTTTCTTAATTTTGCATGGTCATAAAACCTTCCTTTCCTGTGCTCCATCTTCATCCTCACCCGTGGTATAGAAAACAGTCTTATTATGGAGCCAATGCCTATGCGCCCTACCAACCATAGGAGTCACTATATATTGTGACTTGAAAGACTTCTTCAAAGCAAAAAAAGTTGCAAACGTCTGAGCCCAACACTAGATGACATGAGTATGTAGAACATTTGAATGTACAGCGCTACATGCCAGAAACCAATGCTTACAAGGTAACATTTTCCTTATCTTTTTAAAAGCCCATGATTTTGAAGCCAGCGGCGAGAGGTCTGAGAGCAGAGTGCTGAACAGAGGCTGCTTGGAATGATGCCAAATGGAAGCTGTGGAAACCTGCATCATTTACTGGTGCGTATTTTTCCTGTTTTGGCTGCAGCATCTCAAGCCAAGGACGTGAGAGATTGAAGACAATTTTGATAGCCATCAAGCCTGTCATGAGATGTGAAGGAGCTTGAATGACACAATCTTGGTCACACCTGTACACCTGCAATTTTCAAGCATGTGAAGGTTTTTTTTTTTTTTTTCTTTGCTTAGTGCTTGTTGCCTTGGGTTGTTAATCATCCCTTATATTACTGATAACATTTGATTAAGAATTAGAGTGGAGGCTAGGCGGAATGGGGTCTTAGTTTCTTGAGATAAACTCAACCAATGAAAGTTTTTTTCTATTTTTAATGACAAGTGTCATCATTGTTCTTCATTTTATTGTTTGTTAATGGGTATAATTTGTATCATGCATCTTGCAACAATGTTAGATGATCTTAAAGCTATCTAGAACTCCCCTGAGACTTGCATAATAAACATACACAAAATATTGCTGTGTGGGCTTAATTCTGGAAAACACTGATGAGGCACTGAAGTACATTGGCAGATGGATAGTGCCTGTTCTGAAGGATACTTCAAATCGCAGATTCCTCACCTTTTGGATATACCCACGTTCGGGAGGAAAAGTCAGGGTAGGTGCCGACAATCGGACTGCCACTGCCATAATAGTGACAATCCTAGGCTTACACCTCCCATGGAGCCCTTCCTACTGCTGGGGATGGGCGACCTGATTGTTTAGCGACCTTTTGGACAGTACGCTTCAATGTAAGTGACTGCTTGGTATTAGTCTGACGATTTGTTTGACTTTTTGTATTAAAACAGATTTTGAAAGGGATATTCCCCCCCCCCCCCTTGATTTTTGATTCAGGAGAAGTTTATAATCAATAATGGTCCTGAAGAAGCGTCACCGGATCAGTCATGACCGCCAGACGCGAAACATGTTTACCAGTCTTTAGAGGTCCAGTGATAGTGTCCGCTCCTCTCCTTTTGAAAGTGTTTGAGCATTATCTCTCAATTTATCACTTTCTTATTACTGTTTTTAATCTTGGTCCGTATCCTTTGTTGATTATTAAACAATAATTCCTGACGGGGTACTGAACCAATTTTAATTCTTCTCTCCTGCCATTAGTCTGCCAGTAGGTACCAATTTTCCATTTTCTACCACAGTAGTTACTCTAAAAGATCTCCGGCAAAGAGCCCCCTTACGGGGAGGGGAGCCCGTCAGACATTGCAGCACCGGTCTGACGAGGAGCACCCCAATGATGAAGCATGACATCCTAACGGATGGTTGAGGGCTCTTGCTCATAACCAATACGTTTCCCTTCCTATATGTTCCAGGAACAGTGCACCCTGCTTTTTGTTTAGTTTATACCCAAGACACCGACTTGGAATAGGCAGTGTCCTGCTCCCACACAAACAACTGCCTAACCCCTTGTAGTAAGTCAGGTAGGAACGCAAGACCTCTGTGCACTTCAAAGGCTCAACTGGGTATAAGAACTGAACAACTGACCCTGCCAAGCCAGTACACTTCCGGACCTGGGAAGTATTCTGCCAGGAAGAAGGACTTCTGTGCTGCTACATGGACTGCCACTCTGGACTGCTGCTCTAGAAGAACTGCTTTTCTGCTGCGCCGCTTAACCATCTGCCCTACTGAGGAAGGACTGGGCTCATCTCACTTGAACCGAGAGTGAATTCCAAAGGCTTGCTGGCTTGTCTCCTGTTCTACTGAAGTCTCAGGGACACAAAACACTTCCAACACAACCTTCAACAACACCCGGACTTTGCTTGCTGCAAGTCTTGCCCTTCCAAGTGGTGCCATTGGAAGTGGGTATAAAGTGCTGCAATTACAATAATCCATCCTTCGCTGTTATTGCGCAAGTCGGAACCAAAACATTTATTTTGTGTTTTGGGCTTGTTTTGTTTATTAAATTAAACTCTATTTTTCTAACCAGTTGTGTGTGTGTGGTATCTTTGTTTGCTTTCACTTTTTTACTGTTACAAGTGTTGCACAAATACTTTACACATTGTCTCCTAAGTTAACCCTGCCTGCTCTGTGTCAAGCTACCAAACGGGGAGAACAGGTTAATTCATGGTGTGTAACTGACTTACCCTGAATAGGATTGCTGTCTCTACTTGGACAGGGTGCATACCTCTGCCTCCTAGAGACCCAATTTCTAATAAATTATTTTTACCTAAAACTTTAAAATTGCATATTTGTGGTTCAGCTGATTGGATTTCTGATGTTTTGAGTTTGAGTACATCAATTTGTAAAGCACAAACACATGCCCAGTGGCATCTCAGCGCTGCCTCAAGTGCCTAGGATTGAGATCTACCACTTGGTGCTAAATATAGAGTGATTGAAAATCCACAGTTAATGTGTTTCCTAAGAGAGCCAAATTATCTGATTTCCCAAGTGAACTGCTGCTTAGGCTACATAGAACAATTAAAAAGCCATGTTCTGATGGATACAACTATCTGTGGATTCCTCACCTCATGAATACTCCCATGGCGCCAGCATTCGACGGAAATCTTTTTACTAGTCTCTGCACGTCGACGAGGACGTCACTCTAGCCCACGCGACGCCGTCTGACGTCATACAGGCAATAAGAGGTCCTCGACGACGTGCGGACGTCAGTTCCCTTTTTTCCGTGCATTCGAAACGGTTATCTTCGAGGGAGCAACTGTTACTCTTGCGGTTACAGTGTATATCTTGCTGCGTAGTCTTTCGCTGTGGAAATAATGTCGCAGAGAAAGTCTGGATTTAAGCCTTGTCGTGAGTGTGGAGGCAAGATGTCGGTGACGGATCCTCATTCCGATTGCCTTTGGTGTTTGAGCTCCGACCACGACGTCTCGACTTGTGATTCATGTCAGCACATGAATCCAAAGGCCCTCAAGGAACGTGAGGCGAAGTTGTTTATGGCCAAGTCAAAGGAGAAACATCACAAGAAGTCTTCTTCCCCAAGACATCGGCGTCATCGAGACTCCCGGCGCCGTAGAGAATCTCGGCGTCATTCAAAGGAGACTCGTTCCAGGTCTCCGGATCGGCGCCGAAGGACATGGGAGGTCAGTCCCACGGTTACGCCGCATCCTTCGACGCCGTTGCCCTCTCCGGCGTCTCCAACTTCACCTGGACAGGCGTCGGTGATTGAGGTATTGGAGCCTCAAGTGTTTTCTCCGGCGCAGACGCCGAGGCCGGCGTCGGGGTCGCCTCCGAGACAGGCACCCCAGTATCCGGCTTTTCCCACCCCTGGAGCCGATAGTTCCGCATTCTTGAATGCGATGTATGCCATCTTCCAACAGATGGCTCCAGGGGGTGCTCCGGCTGGGCCTTTGGCCTTTTCTTTGGGTGATCCTGCGCCTCTTCGGCCGGCACCCTTTATGCCCTTTCTCCCGTTTGGGAACGTGTGCTCGGCGCCAGTGTCGGCGCCGGTGGCCGCTCCGGTGGCTTCGGAAGGATTGGCCCCGGGGATTTCCATCCCGTCGACGTCGGGATTTCGGCCTGTGACTCCGGTGGGTCCATCTGCTTCAGCTGCTCTTCCGTCGGCGCCGAAGTTACCTGTGGCGCCGGATGCGGCGTCGGTGGCTTCGGAAGATCGGCGCCGATCTTCGACTTCGGCGGAGGCATTGTCGACTCCGCGTATTGAGCAACGACTTCATTCAAGGAGACGTGCTCTCCGGGTATTAGAAGAGCAGGAGTACCAACGAGCCCTAGAGGAAGGAGAGCTAGAGGACTCGGGTGATGGGCTGCGTGGACTGGAGTCGGCCAGTGGGCTGGACACTTCCCCTGAGTGGGACCTTTCGTCCCCGGGGAATATACTGAGGAGGCTGCTTCCTTTCATGCAGTGGTACGGAAGGCAGCTAGTTTTTTGGACCTGCCTTTGCCGGTGGTGGAGGCGAAACAAAACCTTTTGACAGAGGTGTTACATCCGGCCTCAGCCGCGGCGGAGCCTCTGTTACCATTTAATGACGCTCTGCTGGATCCGGTGTTAGAGGTGTGGAAGAGGCCGGCATCTTCCCCAGCAGTTCACAGAGCCGTGGCCAGGAGGTATCGGACGGCTCCAACTGACCCTGGTTTCCTATCTAGGCACCCTACGCCGGAGAGCTTGGTGGTGCAGGCCTCCTGTTCGTCCAAGTCAGCGCCTGGTTCTTTTCCGACGGTGCCTGGGGACAGAGACTCAAAGAAGCTAGAGGCGCAGTCGAAGAAGATTTTTTCGTCCTGCAGTCTGGCGTTAAAAGCCACCAATGCAACCTGTATCCTGGGGAGGTATATTCATGCTCTGATGGATGACATTTCCTCTTCGTTTACAGAGCTTCCCCAGGGTCTTTTGGATCTTGTCTCAAATGCCCAGGCTGCTGCGACCCAAATTATCCAGACGGGACTGGATACCACCGACTCGGTAGCCAGGGCAATGGGCACAACTGTGGTGGCAAGGAGACAGGCCTGGCTCCGTAACTCGGGCTTTTCGGCAGATGTACAGTCCACATTGTTGGATCTCCCGTTTGATGGGGACAAACTGTTTGGAGCTAAGGCTGATTCGGCCTTGGAACGTTTTAAGGAAAGCAGGGCCACGGCTAAGTCGTTAGGGCTCCAAGCTCCTTCTTCCACGGCCTCTTCCAGATTCTTCAGGAGGTTTCGTGGATTTGGGCGTGGCTCTTCCTCCTCTTCCTTTCGGGGGAGATATCAGCAACCTGCTTCTTCCCATCCCTATAGATCTTTCAGGGGGAGAGGTAGGGTCCGCACCAGAGGAGCCTCTCAGCAGCACTCTGCCTCTTCCTCATCCTCTGGCGGGGTGCAGCAGGGGAAGCAGCCTTAGGCTTCCACCATTTCCCACTCACTCCTCTCCTGTAGGGGGAAGATTACAGCATTTTCTCACCAAATGGAAGACTGTTACATCGGACACTTGGGTTCTCAGTGTTGTGGGAAAAGGCTACACCCTTCCCTTTCGGGAGTTCCCGCCCCTCATCCCGCCCCGCCCTTCGTATTGTTCAGAAGAACACCTCCTGTTGCTAGAACAGGAGGTGCAAGTCCTCCTTTCAAAGGGCGCGGTGGAGTTGGTCCCGGAGCAGGAAAGGGGTCGAGGAGTTTACTCAAGGTATTTCCTGATTCCCAAGAAGGATGGTCGTTTGAGACCAATTCTGGACCTGAGGATCTTGAATTGGTTCCTCAAGCAGGAAAAGTTCAAGATGCTGACCCTAGCACAGGTGCTTTTGGCGTTGAACATGGAAGACTGGATGGTGTCTGTCGACTTGCAGGATGCTTACTTTCATATCCCGATACTCAAGTCACACAGGAAGTATCTCCGGTTTGTGGTGGGATCGCAACACTATCAGTTTGCGGTCCTTCCGTTTGGTCTTACTTCAGCACCTCGAGTCTTCACGAAGGTGATGTCGGTGGTTGCGGCAGAACTCAGAAGGAAGGGGATAGCAGTATTCCCTTACTTGGACGACTGGTTGATCAAAGCCAAGTCCCCGGAGCTTGTGTCGCATCATCTGCAGTCAACAACCCAGTTGTTGTTCGACCTGGGTTTTTCGGTGAACGAGCCCAAATCTCACCTAGAGCCCTCTCAGCGCCTCCTGTTCATAGGGGCAGTACTGGATACAACATTGGGTCGGGCCTTTCCTCCGCCTCAGCGGATTCAAGATATTCAGGATTTGGTTCCAATGTTTCGAAATGGAGCGGTAGTTCCAGTCCTCAAGGTCCTTCGTCTGCTCGGTCTTTTTGCCTCCTGCATTCTGTTGGTCACGCATGCTCGCTGGCACAAGAGGGCTCTTCAGTGGTGCCTCCGAAGGCAGTGGTCTCAACACAGAGGGGATCTAGAGGGTACTGTCAAGATCTCCAGAGATGCTGCTGTGGATTTGAAGTGGTGGATTGCAAGCAACAATCTTTCACAAGGAAAGCCGTTCCAGTAGTCGCCACCAGTGGCCACAGTCATAACGGATGCTTCCACTCTAGGGTGGGGAGCTCATCTGGGGGATCTGGAGATCAAAGGTCTTTGGTCTCCAGAGGAACAGATGTTTCACATCAATCTGTTAGAGTTACGGGCTGTACATCTGGCTCTCAAGGCCTTCCTCCCTTCCCTTCGTGGTCAGTCGGTACAGGTCCTAATGGACAATACTACCACGATGTGGTACATAAACAAGCAGGGAGGAGTGGGGTCGTACCTTCTCTGCAGAGAAGCTCTTCGACTATGGTCCTGGGCAAAGGACCATCGAATTTGCTTGATAGCAAACCATCTGGCCGGAGTTTTGAACGTGCGTGCGGACAGTCTCAGTCGCCACTTCTCGGCAGACCACGAGTGGCGTCTCCATCCAGATCAAGTCCGTTTAATCTTCCAGAGGTGGGGGTTTCCTCGGGTAGATCTGTTCGCCACTCGAGAGAACGCACATTGTCCGTTGTTCTGCAGCCTTCAGTATCCGATGCAGGGAGCGTTGGGGGACGAGTTTCAAATAACCTGGTGCGGCCAGTTGCTTTACGCGTTTCCTCCCATACCCTTGATTCCTCGAGTATTGAGGAAGATTCGCCAAGACCGGGCTCTAGTAATCTTAATAGCTCCGGATTGGCCAAGGAGGGTGTGGTACTCCGACCTTCTCCAACTCTCAATGTGCCCGCCGCTCCGTCTCCCTTTCAGGGCAGACCTCCTCTCGCAGTCGCAGGGGCAGGTTCTACACCCCAACCTCCAGAGTCTGCACCTACATGCCTGGAGATTGAACGGGGCAACCTGAGTTCCTTCTCTCTCCCGCCTGAGGTAGTGGATGTTATATTAGCGGCCAGGCGACACTCCACTAAATCTATCTACGCTAATAGGTGGTCTAAATTTGTTGCGTGGTGTGGAGAGAGGCAGATTGATCCTTTGCATGCTCATCTATCGGACGTTTTGTCTTTTGCTCTATCTCTGGCGCAGAAAGGTTGTGCAGTGGCTACCATTAAGGGTTATTTATCGGCCTTGTCAGCCTTCATATGTCTTCCAGACCAACCATCTTTATTTAAATCCCCTATTGTTATCAGATTCTTGAAAGGTCTTCTAAATCAATATCCTCCAAAGCCATTCGTTATGCCGCAATGGGATTTGTCCTTGGTCCTGACTTTCCTTATGGGGTCCCCTTTTGAACCTATGCATTCTTGCCCCTTGAGGTATTTGGTTTTAAAAACAGTCTTCCTGATAGCTATAACATCAGCAAGGAGAGTGAGTGAGTTGCAGGCCTTATCAGTAAAGCCCCCTTATACAACTTTTTATGGGGATAAGGTGGTGTTGAGGACCAAGGCTGCTTTCCTCCCGAAGGTTGTTTCACCCTTCCATTTGGCTCAGGCAATTACTTTGTCCACGTTCTATCCTCCGCCTCATCCTTCCAAAGAGGAAGAAAGACTGCACCGTCTGGATCCAAAGAGAGCGTTGAGCTTCTTTATTGATAGAACAAAGGATTTCAGGCTGGAGGATCAGCTGTTTCTTGGATACGTGGGCAAGAGGAGAGGAAAGGCAGTCCACAAGAGAACACTATCCAGGTGGGTTGTTCTTTGCATTAAAATATGTTACTCTTTGGCAAAGAAGGATCCTCCTGAGGGCATTAGAGCTCATTCCACCAGAGCTAAGTCGGCCACTTCGGCCTTGGCCAGGGGTGTTCCTGTGGTCGACATCTGCAAGGCCGCAACTTGGTCGTCCCTTCACACTTTTGCAAAACATTACTGTTTGGATTCTGAGGTTAGAAGGGACGGCCATTTTGCACGGTCAGTGCTGCAGGATTTCTTGGTTTGACCATTTAGGCACCCACCGCCGGGCGTGGTACTGCTTTGGGACTCTATTCATGAGGTGAGGAATCCACAGGTAGTTGTATCCATCAGAAGAACGAGTTACTTACCTTCGGTAACGACTTTTCTGGTGGATACATTAGCTACCTGTGGATTCCTCACGGTCCCACCCGCCTCCCCGTTGCCTTTCTGGTCTTACCAAGTAATCCTTGAGTGCGCTCCTCTTGGTCTTTGAGGGTGCAATAGATGTGTATATAATATATATTTATATATATATGTATATATGTATATATCTTTGTGTATATACTTGGTGTGTGTATATATTTTAAAAGAGAAAGTTTTATATATATATTTATATAAAAAGATTTACAGTCATTCATACAATGTTGTGTATTTTTACAATATAATGGGATGTTGCCTTGCTCTTTCATTGCATTGCCTGGTTGTTCTCATGCACGTAAAAAATGATTGGTACTGACGTCCGCACGTCGTCGAGGACCTCTTATTGCCTGTATGACGTCAGACGGCGTCGCGTGGGCTAGAGTGACGTCCTCGTCGACGTGCAGAGACTAGTAAAAAGATTTCCGTCGAATGCTGGCGCCATGGGAGTATTCATGAGGTGAGGAATCCACAGGTAGCTAATGTATCCACCAGAAAAGTCGTTACCGAAGGTAAGTAACTCGTTCTTTAAGGAGTTTCCTGAAAGATAGCACATTTGGCTGGTTTCTTAAGTGAACAGGTGGCAGGTTAAAAAGGTGAGAAAGTGTAGTGGGAGAAACTCCTACCACCCCAGGGTGATTAACTTTCTGGCAGTTAAAAATCTAAGGTACCAAGAAGGAATGTGCCAGACGATCCTGTTTTTGAGGGGAACCGAGCTAGTCTGGAAGAGGTATTTATGTGTGATGCAGAGTGATTTAAAGGCAACTTTTTTGCTGATGGGAAGCCAATTAAGTACTTCTCCAGCCTTTTATACCGAGTCAAGTTTCTTCAGGCTTTTTAGTAACGTACAGCCAATTATTTGCAATTTATTTAAGATCCCTGTTTGGGTTCCAGCATATGGGGCATTACAGTAGTCAAGTTTTGGATGGACTAATGATGTGACAACAGTTTTCTGTAGCTCGTGAGGTAAGAAGGGAAGAATCTTTTTTTTTTCTTTTTTACTGTTTTCAAAGTAAAAAAGCCAACAATGTTAACTGATTTGTGTGGTCTAAGAAAGAGAGTTTAGAGTCCTAGCTTTAGTTATTGGGATAGGCGGTGGTCCCAGGTGGTGTAGCCACCAGTCATTCCATTGCGAGGCTTCCAGACAAAAATGGAGGACTTCGGTCTTATTTTAGCTTTAGACAGTGAGAGCCCTTCCAGTTGACAATCGCGGACAAGCAATTCTCAAAACGCAGGTCTTTATCACTGATTTTATCAGAAATGGGGACCACAATTTGAGTATCATCTGCATATGAGACTGTAAGGAAATAAAAATCCATTATCAGTTTCAAAAGAAGGGTTATATAAATGTTAAACTGAGTGGGGCTTAAAGTATGCCCTTGAGGAACTCCACATGACAGGGCAAATGGTTTGGAAGTGAAGTCTCCCATAGCAACTGATTGCATTCTTTCGTCCAAGAAAGAGCAAAGCAGGTTCAGAGCCGAGTCCAGAGTCCACCAAACGTCTCTTTAGGATTGAGTGGCTAACTATCAAAAGCAGCAGATAGATCCAACAGGACCACTGCTGCCTTTCCACCTTTGTCTGTTTGGAGCCAGGTGTATGAAGCATGTTTGTCGGTCTCAAATGGCCCATTGGTGACCGGATTTTTTTTTTTCTAGGTACCAAAGCAAAATGCAGATCTGTAACTTGTTTACCGTATTGCGTTTTACATTTGCGATTCGGTATCAGGGAAAAGGCGTGTTTAGGGTGTCCCTTCCAAATACTTACACACTAACATATAGGAATGTTTTGCGACTGTGAATGCGGTTGATAACATTTGCAGTTACCACCAACTTAAGTTTGGTGGTAACCAATTTGCATATGGGAAGGGGTCCCCAGGGATCTCTTCCCCTTTGTGAATGGAAGCGTAAATATTTTTTTCAGAGCAGGTAGTGGTCCCATGTACCACTGCCTACTCTGAAAAAATTCAAAGAAAACTTTTAATTTTTTTTGTGTGATATGCATCCTGTTTTCCTTTAAGGAACAAGGGCTGTATTTTTTTTAAAAACTGCTGTATTTAAAAGCAGGCACAAACATGGTGGTCTGACCCTAGCAGGCCACCATCCCTGTGTGGCCATTCCCAATGGGGTCCCAAATGGTGACCTACCTCAAGAATATTGATGTGGTAGGTCTTTGTGACCTCATTGGGAATGGCTAAATGTGTCTGAGACACATTTGAACATTTCATTTTGCAAGTCTCTGATTGCGACTCGCAAAAAGTCACAGTTAGAGAATCTCAAAGTGAAATGGACATACATCTAGCCCTTGATGTCATTCTAGGACCTTGGCCATCAATGGGAGTCACGAGATTGGGAAATAGTTTTTTATCTTCTAGGTGGTCTAACATGTTTTCTTTTTTTTTTTTCTTCAAACGTGGGAAGAATTGACGCTATTTTCCACTCCCAATGGTATCATTTTATTTATCATTTTTTCTTCTAAATTAGTGTGATTTTTTTTTGTGTTTTAACTGTATTACTGTTTGAGTGCTACATACATCATTTACACAGTGCCTGTAAGTTAAATCAGACTGCTTTTGTGCCAAGCTACCAGAGGGTTAAGTACAGGTTGATTTAATTACCTTTGCCCTGGGTGTGGCCACCACCTGAAGAAAATGGTTGCCTAATCGGAGAGCTCTGCCATGCTGAGGTGACAATAACAGCCCGCTCTGCTGATACACCGCCTCCACTGACATTTTAAACAGTGTCCAGCTTATAGGTGCTTTCGATGACTTACAGAAACACCTCTTATAACCAAGTGATTAAAAAGCTGCCTCACAACGCCTTACTATAAAATGGCCAACACCAGGATTCCATGTGGATGAATCTCTACTCGACTACTCTTGTGTCACTATGAACATCCTAGCCCTAGAGTTGAGCACTTAGTGGCACTACTCTACAACACTCTATAAGGGTAAGAACCTATCATACAGAAAACTAACCTACTGACCAGAGCAAATATGGCACAGGCCCCTCCCATCCCTGACCCTCAGATAACTACCTCCATTTAATACAGCTGTCTAAAGCATGCTCCAGAACTTTCTTACTTCTAAATTACACACCTTGGAATCCTGAATTTCTCCATCTCAACAGCAAATCGCATTGCTTTCAGGAGGTGGCTGAGAATAATCCCTTACACACCAAAGTGCTGTACCTTGCTATTCAACAATCTGCATTGCAGCTCCATTTAAAATTATTTATGTGTTACTAACCCAGGAAGGATACCGACTTCTGCACCTCACCCTACCTCCAAACTTTCGGTGCCTCCGTCTCACATCTCAAGGCCTACTGAAATCCCAGTCGGTGCACCCAATACAAAGTATACAGTAATGTCCACTCAAAATGTCAGACTCCAAACGGCACAACCCTAAAGAAGCGATGGGAGGTCTGAAAGACCCTAAACCAGCACAAAAGAGACACAAGCAGGACCCCTCGGCCTCACCCCCCCTCTAAAATCAAAATCTGAGAACTACACAACTCTGGGCCTAGTTATACAGAAACTCAACATGCTACACGTGCTTGCTCAGTTGACAAAATCCACTACAGAAACAGTACAAAGCGACTTTGCACCTTTGAAACAGAAAATGATACACATGGGTGGCAGAGTCTCTGAAATAGAATCACGGATATACCTCCTGGAAGACCACATACACAACTCTTCTAAAACTTTATCAATCACCACTGGGAGACTGGCTCGACGATAGAAATAGAAGGGGCAACTTGCACATTTTTGGGATAACCATGCTCCTTCCTGTGCAATCTTCATTGAAAAATGGATCCCCCCCCCACCCTCAAGTACTTAATATAAACTTAGACAAGGACTTTGAAATAACCTGAGCGCACAGTGTGCCCACACATAAGCCTGCAAGCAGCGAAGCTCCAAGATCACTCCTTTTCAGACCCCTCCGCTACTCACATACTGAAGCCATCCTCACACAGATGAAGAAAATACAGAGAATTAAGTCGCAAGGCGCCTTCATTGGGATCGCTCAAGATTACACTAAATACACTGTCAAGAAACGAAAGGCATTTCTTTCCCAAAGGAAAACTCTTAAAGATCTGTCAATACAATTTTAATTTATTGGTCCTGCACAAATAAAATAACTTAAAATGGCAAAGCAATCATTTTTGAAGACCCTTAGGAACTGGACTGCTATGTTGTGGAAATCCAAGGCCTGTTGGTCTTAAAAACTCGGAAGGAATGGTTAACACTTAACACGAATCCTTCCTACTAACTTTCACTTACTTTCTACTCACTTAGTAACATACAATAATCAAGGCTGCCCACAAACGGCCTAAACAAAACCCAAGTCACGGTCTTCCTATAACAATGCAGAACTCTGTATCACCCATGGGATCGACAAATGGACATACAAGTTCATTCTTCCATAATAACTTTGACAGGCTGAAATATTTGTTTGAGTTGCTTCCACTTCTTCAAACCGAGACAGAATAAATAAAGTGGTCAGCAGCCTTAACTAGACTAACTAACTAGCACCTGCTATCAACCTAACAACCAACTGTTAACTGTAAGGAAATGCCTCCTTGGCATGGTTGCCCCCTGACTTTTTGCCTTTGCTGATGCTATGTTTACAATTGAAAGTGTGCTGAGGCCTGCTAACCAGGCCCCAGCACCAGTGTTCTTTCCCTAACCTGTACTTTTGTATCCACAATTGGCAGACCCTGGCATCCAGATAAGTCCCTTGTAACTGGTACTTCTAGAACCAAGGGCCCTGATGCCAAGGAAGGTCTCTAAGGGCTGCAGCATGTCTTATGCCACCCTGGAGACCTCTCACTCAGCACAGACACACTGCTTGCCAGCTTGTGTGTGCTAGTGAGGACAAAACGAGTAAGTCGACATGGCACTCCCCTCAGGGTGCCATGCCAGCCTCTCACTGCCTATGCAGTATAGGTAAGACACCCCTCTAGCAGGCCTTACAGCCCTAAGGCAGGGTGCACTATGCCATAGGTGAGGGTACCAGTGCATGAGCATGGTACCCCTACAGTGTCTAAACAAAACCTTAGACATTGTAAGTGCAGGGTAGCCATAAGAGTATATGGTCTGGGAGTTTGTCAAACACGAACTCCACAGCACCATAATGGCTACACTGAAAACTGGGAAGTTTGGTATCAAACTTCTCAGCACAATAAATGCACACTGATGCCAGTGTACATTTTATTGCAAAATACACCCCAGAGGGCACCTTAGAGGTGCCCCCTGAAACTTAACCGACTGTCTGTGTAGGCTGACTAGTTCCAGCAGCCTGCCACACCAGAGACATGTTGCTGGCCCCATGGTGAGAGTGCCTTTGTCACTCTGAGGCCAGTAACAAAGCCTGCACTGGGTGGAGATGCTAACACCTCCCCCAGGCAGGAGCTGTGACACCTGGCGGTGAGCCTCAAAGGCTCACCCCTTTGTCACAGCCCAGCAGGGCACTCCAGCTTAGTGGAGTTGCCCGCCCCCTCCGGCCACGGCCCCCACTTTTGGCGGCAAGGCTGGAGGGAACAAAGAAAGCAACAAGGAGGAGTCACTGGCCAGTCAGGACAGCCCCTAAGGTGTCCTGAGCTGAGGTGACTCTAACTTTTAGAAATCCTCCATCTTGCAGATGGAGGATTCCCCCAATAGGGTTAGGATTGTGACCCCCTCCCCTTGGGAGGAGGCACGAAGAGGGTGTACCCACCCTCAGGGCTAGTAGCCATTGGCTACTAACCCCCCAGACCTAAACACGCCCTTAAATTTAGTATTTAAGGGCTACCCTGAACCCTAGAAAATTAGATTCCTGCAAACTACAAGAAGAAGGACTGCCTAGCTGAAAACCCCTGCAGAGGAAGACCAGAAGACGACAACTGCCTTGGCTCCAGAAACTCACCGGCCTGTCTCCTGCCTTCCAAAGAACTCTGCTCCAGCGACGCCTTCCAAGGGACCAGCGACCTCTGAATCCTCTGAGGACTGCCCTGCTTCGAAAAAGACAAGAAACTCCCGAGGACAGCGGACCTGCTCCAAAAAGACTGCAACTTTGTTTCGAGGAGCAGCTTTAAAGACCCTGCAATCTCCCCGCAAGAAGCGTGAGACTTGCAACACTGCACCCGGCGACCCCGACTCGGCTGGTGGAGAACCAACACCTCAGGGAGGACCCCCGGACTACTCTACGACTGTGAGTACCAAAACCTGTCCCCCCTGATCCCCCACAGCGCCGCCTGCAGAGGGAATCCCGAGGCTTCCCCTGACCGCGACTCTCTGAAACCTAAGTCCCGACGCCTGCAAAAGACCCTGCACCCGCAGCCCCCAGGACCTGACGGACCGGACTTTCACTGGAGAAGTGACCCCCAGGAGTCCCTCTCCCTTGCCCAAGTGGAGGTTTCCCCGAGGAAGCCCCCCCCTTGTCTGCCTGCAGCGCTGAAGAGATCCGTTGATCTCTCATTGACTAACATTGCGAACCCGACGCTTGTTTCTACACTGCACCCGGCCGCCCCCGCGCTGCTGAGGGTGAAATTTCTGTGTGGGCTTGTGTCCCCCCCGGTGCCCTACAAAACCCCCCTGGTCTGCCCTCCGAAGACGCGGGTACTTACCTGCAAGCAGACCGGAACCGGGGCACCCCCTTCTCTCCATTGCAGCCTATGCGTTTTGGGCACCACTTTGAACCCTGCACCTGACCGGCCCTGAGCTGCTGGTGTGGTGACTTTGGGGTTGCTCTGAACCCCCAACGGTGGGCTACCTTGGACCAAGAACTGAACCCTGTAAGTGTCTTACTTACCTGGTAAAACTAACCAAAACTTACCTCCCCCAGGAACTGTGAAAATTGCACTGTGTCCACTTTTAAAACAGCTATTTGTGAATAACTTGAAAAGTATACATGCAATTGAAATGATTCAAAGTTCCTAATGTACTTACCTGCAATACCTTTCAAACAAGATATTACATGTTAAATTTGAACCTGTGGTTCTTAAAATAAACTAAGAAAATATATTTTTCTATAACAAAACCTATTGGCTGGATTTGTCTCTGAGTGTGTGTACCTCATTTATTGTCTATGTGTATGTACAACAAATGCTTAACACTACTCCTTGGATAAGCCTACTGCTCGACCACACTACCACAAAATAGAGCATTAGTATTATCTATTTTTACCGCTATTTTACCTCTAAGGGGAACCCTTGGACTCTGTGCATGCTATTCCTTACTTTGAAATAGCACATACAGAGCCAACTTCCTACATTGGTGGATCAGCGGTGGGGTACAAGACTTTGCATTTGCTGGACTACTCAGCCAATACCTGATCACACGACAAATTCCAAAATTGTCATTAGAAATTGATTTTTGCAATTTGAAAAGTTTTCTAAATTCTTAAAAGACCTGCTAGGGCCTTGTGTTAGATCCTGTTTAGCATTTCTTTTAGAGTTTAAAAGTTTGTAAAAGTTTGAATTAGATTCTAGAACCAGTTGTAGATTCTTAAAAAGTATTCCAACTTTTAGAAGCAAAATGTCTAGCACAGATGTGACTGTGGTGGAACTCGACACCACACCTTACCTCCATCTTAAGATGAGGGAGCTAAGGTCACTCTGTAAAATAAAGAAAATAACAATGGGCCCCAAACCTACCAAAATACAGCTCCAGGAGCTTTTGGCAGAGTTTGAAAAGGCCAACCCCTCTGAGGGTGGCAACTCAGAGGAAGAGGATAGTGACTTGGAGGAAAATTCCCCCCTACCAGTCCTATCTAGGGAGAACAGGGTCTCTCAAACCCTGACTCCAAAAATAATAGTCAGAGATGCTGGTTCCCTCACAGGAGAGACCAACACCTCTGAAATCACTGAGGATAACTCCAGTGAAGAGGACATCCAGTTAGCCAGGATGGCCAAAAGATTGGCTTTGGAAAGACAGATCCTAGCCATAGAGAGGGAAAGACAAGAGATGGGCCTAGGACCCATCAATGGTGGCAGCAACATAAATAGGGTCAGAGATTCTCCTGACATGTTGAAAATCCCTAAAGGGATTGTAACTAAATATGAAGATGGTGATGACATCACCAAATGGTTCACAGCTTTTGAGAGGGCTTGTGTAACCAGAAAAGTGAACAGATCTCACTGGGGTGCTCTCCTTTGGGAAATGTTCACAGGAAAGTGTAGGGATAGACTCCTCACACTCTCTGGACAAGATGCAGAATCTTATGACCTCATGAAGGGTACCCTGATTGAGGGCTTTGGATTCTCCACTGAGGAGTATAGGATTAGATTCAGGGGGGCTCAAAAATCCTCGAGCCAGACCTGGGTTGACTTTGTAGACTACTCAGTAAAAACACTAGATGGTTGGATTCAAGGCAGTGGTGTAAGTAATTATGATGGGCTGTACAATTTATTTGTGAAAGAACACCTGTTAAGTAATTGTTTCAATGATAAACTGCATCAGCATCTGGTAGACCTAGGACCAATTTCTCCCCAAGAATTGGGAAAGAAGGCGGACCATTGGGTCAAGACTAGGGTGTCCAAAACTTCCACAGGGGGTGACCAAAAGAAAGGGGTCACAAAACCTCCCCAGGGGAAAGGTGGTGAGACAGCCAAAAATAAAAATAGTCAAGAGTCTTCTAAAGGCCCCCAAAAACCTGCACAGGAGGGTGGGCCCAGAGCCTCTTCACAAAACAATCCTGGGTACAAGGGTAAAAACTTTGATCCCAAAAAGGCCTGGTGTCGAAACTGTAGTCAGTCTGGACACCAAACTGGAGACAAGGCCTGTCCCAAGAAAGGTTCCACTCCAAACTCCAATCCAGGTAACACTGGAATGGCTAGTCTCCAAGTGGGATCAACAGTGTGCCCAGAGCAAATCAGGGTCCACACTGAAGCTACTCTAGTCTCTGAGGGTGGGGTGGATTTAGCCACACTAGCTGCCTGGCCCCCTAACATGCAAAAATACAGGCAGCAGCTCTTTATTAATGGGACAAGTGTAGAGGGCCTGAGGGATACAGGTGCCAGTGTCACCATGGTGACAGAGAAACTGGTTTCCCCTGGCCAATACCTGACTGGAAAAACTTATACAGTCACCAACGCTGACAATCAGACTAAAGCACATCCCATGGCAATGGTAACTTTAGAATGGGGAGGGGTCAATGGCCTGAAACAGGTGGTGGTCTCCTCAAACATCCCAGTAGACTGTCTGCTTGGAAATGACCTGGAGTCCTCAGCATGGGCTGAGGTAGAACTAAAAACCCATGCAGCCATGCTGGGTATCCCTGAACTGGTGTGTGTAAAAACAAGAGCACAATGCAAGGCACAGGGTGAAAAAGTAGAGCTGGAGTCTGGAAAAATGGCCCAGCCTACCAAGAGAAAAGGAAAGTCAGTTGGGAGACCAACTGCAACACAGTCAGAAAAAGAGAACCTCTCTTCTCAGGAAGAAGTTCTGCCCTCTGAGGGAACTGAGCCTTTGGAGCTTGAACCTTATCAGGTTGAGCTCTTAGGCCCAGGGGACCCTCAAGGGAGGAGCTGTGTAAGGGACAAGAAACCTGTCCCTCTCTTGAAGGCCTTAGGCAGCAAGCTGCTGAAGAGTCCAAGGGCAAGAAAAATGGAACACATAGGGTCTATTGGGAAGATGGACTCCTGTACACTGAGGCCAGAGACCCCAAACCTGGTGCCACTAGGAGAGTGGTAGTGCCCCAGTCGTTCAGAGAGTTTATTCTGACCTTAGCCCATGATATTCCCCTTGCTGGGCATTTGGGACAAACCAAGATGTGGGAGAGGTTAGTCAACCACTTCTACTGGCCCAATATGTCCCAGAAGGTTAAGGAGTTTTGCCTCTCCTGCCCCACCTGTCAATCCAGTGGTAAGACAGGTGGGCACCCAAAGGCCCCCCTCATTCCACTTCCAG
This sequence comes from Pleurodeles waltl, assembly GCF_031143425.1. Lineage (NCBI taxonomy): Eukaryota > Metazoa > Chordata > Amphibia > Caudata > Salamandridae > Pleurodeles > Pleurodeles waltl. The sequence continues at coordinate 342,653,134 of NC_090445.1, forward strand.
TGGTGGGGGTCCCCTTTGAAAGAGTGGGTGTGGACATAGTTGGTCCACTAGAACCTCCCACAGCCTCAGGAAATATGTACATCCTAGTAGTAGTGGATCATGCTACTAGGTATCCTGAAGCTATTCCCCTTAGGTCGACTACTGCCCCTGCAGTAGCCAAGGCCCTCATTGGTATCTTTACCAGAGTGGGTTTCCCTAAGGAGGTGGTGTCTGACAGAGGTACCAACTTCATGTCAGCATACCTAAAACACATGTGGCATGAGTGTGGAGTGACTTACAAATTCACTACACCATACCATCCACAAACTAATGGCTTAGTTGAGAGATTCAACAAGACCTTAAAAGGCATGATCATGGGGCTCCCAGAAAAACTCAAAAGGAGATGGGATGTCCTCTTGCCATGTCTGCTTTTCGCTTACAGAGAGGTGCCACAGAAGGGAGTAGGATTCTCACCCTTTGAACTTCTGTTTGGTCACCCTGTAAGGGGACCACTTGCTCTTGTTAAAGAAGGCTGGGAGAGACCTCTTCATGAGCCTAAACAAGACATAGTGGACTATGTACTTGGCCTTCGCTCTAGAATGGCAGAGTACATGGAAAAGGCAACCAAAAACCTTGAGGCCAGCCAACAGCTCCAGAAGTTTTGGTATGACCAAAAGGCTGCACTGGTTGAGTTCCAACCAGGACAGAAAGTCTGGGTTCTGGAGCCTGTGGCTCCCAGGGCACTCCAGGACAAATGGAGTGGCCCTTACCCAGTGCTAGAAAGGAAGAGTCAGGTCACCTACCTGGTGGACCTGGGCACAAGCAGGAGCCCCAAGAGGGTGATCCATGTGAACCGCCTTAAGCTCTTCCATGACAGGGCTGATGTGAATCTGTTGATGGTAACAGATGAGGATCAGGAGGCAGAGAGTGAACCTCTCCCTGATCTTCTGTCATCAGACCCAAAAGATGGCTCAGTAGATGGAGTGATCTACTCAGACACCCTCTCTGGCCAACAGCAAGCTGATTGTAGGAGAGTCCTACAACAGTTTCCTGAACTCTTCTCCTTAACCCCTGGTCAGACACACCTGTGTACCCATGATGTGGACACAGGAGACAGCATGCCTGTCAAAAACAAAATCTTTAGACAGTCTGACCATGTTAAGGAAAGCATCAAGGTGGAAGTCCACAAGATGCTGGAATTGGGAGTAATTGAGCGCTCTGACAGCCCCTGGGCTAGCCCAGTGGTCTTAGTCCCCAAACCTCACACCAAAGATGGAAAGAAAGAGATGAGGTTTTGTGTGGACTACAGAGGGCTCAATTCTGTCACCAAGACAGATGCTCATCCAATTCCTAGAGCTGATGAGCTCATAGATAAATTAGGTGCTGCCAAATTCTTAAGTACCTTTGACTTGACAGCAGGGTACTGGCAAATAAAAATGGCACCTGGAGCAAAAGAGAAAACAGCATTCTCCACACCTGATGGGCATTATCAGTTTACTGTTATGCCCTTTGGTTTAAAGAATGCCCCTGCCACCTTCCAAAGGTTGGTGAATCAAGTCCTTGCTGGCTTGGAGTCCTTTAGCACAGCTTATCTTGATGATATTGCTGTCTTTAGCTCCACCTGGCAGGATCACCTGGTCCACCTGAAGAAGGTTTTGAAGGCTCTGCAATCTGCAGGCCTCTCTATCAAGGCATCCAAATGCCAGATAGGGCAGGGAACTGTGGTTTACTTGGGCCACCTTGTAGGTGGAGGCCAAGTTCAGCCACTCCAACCCAAGATCCAGACTATTCTGGACTGGGTAGCTCCAAAAACCCAGACTCAAGTCAGGGCATTCCTTGGCTTGACTGGGTATTACAGGAGGTTTGTGAAGGGATATGGATCCATTGTGACAGCCCTCACTGAACTCACCTCCAAGAAAATGCCCAAGAAAGTGAACTGGACTGTGGAATGCCAACAGGCCTTTGACACCCTGAAACAAGCAATGTGCTCAGCACCAGTTCTAAAAGCTCCAGATTATTCTAAGCAGTTCATTGTGCAGACAGATGCCTCTGAACATGGGATAGGGGCAGTTTTGTCCCAAACAAATGATGATGGCCTTGACCAGCCTGTTGCTTTCATTAGCAGGAGGTTACTCCCCAGGGAGCAGCGTTGGAGTGCCATTGAGAGGGAGGCCTTTGCTGTGGTTTGGTCCCTGAAGAAGCTGAGACCATACCTCTTTGGGACTCACTTCCTAGTTCAAACTGACCACAGACCTCTCAAATGGCTGATGCAAATGAAAGGTGAAAATCCTAAACTGTTGAGGTGGTCCATCTCCCTACAGGGAATGGACTTTATAGTGGAACACAGACCTGGGACTGCCCATGCCAATGCAGATGGCCTTTCCAGGTTCTTCCACTTAGAAAATGAAGACTCTCTTGGGAAAGGTTAGTCTCATCCTCTTTCGTTTGGGGGGGGTTGTGTAAGGAAATGCCTCCTTGGCATGGTTGCCCCCTGACTTTTTGCCTTTGCTGATGCTATGTTTACAATTGAAAGTGTGCTGAGGCCTGCTAACCAGGCCCCAGCACCAGTGTTCTTTCCCTAACCTGTACTTTTGTATCCACAATTGGCAGACCCTGGCATCCAGATAAGTCCCTTGTAACTGGTACTTCTAGTACCAAGGGCCCTGATGCCAAGGAAGGTCTCTAAGGGCTGCAGCATGTCTTATGCCACCCTGGAGACCTCTCACTCAGCACAGACACACTGCTTGCCAGCTTGTGTGTGCTAGTGAGGACAAAACGAGTAAGTCGACATGGCACTCCCCTCAGGGTGCCATGCCAGCCTCTCACTGCCTATGCAGTATAGGTAAGACACCCCTCTAGCAGGCCTTACAGCCCTAAGGCAGGGTGCACTATACCATAGGTGAGGGTACCAGTGCATGCGCATGGTACCCCTACAGTGTCTAAACAAAACCTTAGACATTGTAAGTGCAGGGTAGCCATAAGAGTATATGGTCTGGGAGTTTGTCAAACACGAACTCCACAGCACCATAATGGCTACACTGAAAACTGGGAAGTTTGGTATCAAACTTCTCAGCACAATAAATGCACACTGATGCCAGTGTACATTTTATTGCAAAATACACCCCAGAGGGCACCTTAGAGGTGCCCCCTGAAACTTAACCGACTGTCTGTGTAGGCTGACTAGTTCCAGCAGCCTGCCACACCAGAGACATGTTGCTGGCCCCATGGGGAGAGTGCCTTTGTCACTCTGAGGCCAGTAACAAAGCCTGCACTGGGTGGAGATGCTAACACCTCCCCCAGGCAGGAGCTGTGACACCTGGCGGTGAGCCTCAAAGGCTCACCCCTTTGTCACAGCCCAGCAGGGCACTCCAGCTTAGTGGAGTTGCCCGCCCCCTCCGGCCACGGCCCCCACTTTTGGCGGCAAGGCTGGAGGGAACAAAGAAAGCAACAAGGAGGAGTCACTGGCCAGTCAGGACAGCCCCTAAGGTGTCCTGAGCTGAGGTGACTCTAACTTTTAGAAATCCTCCATCTTGCAGATGGAGGATTCCCCCAATAGGGTTAGGATTGTGACCCCCTCCCCTTGGGAGGAGGCACGAAGAGGGTGTACCCACCCTCAGGGCTAGTAGCCATTGGCTACTAACCCCCCAGACCTAAACACGCCCTTAAATTTAGTATTTAAGGGCTACCCTGAACCCTAGAAAATTAGATTCCTGCAAACTACAAGAAGAAGGACTGCCTAGCTGAAAACCCCTGCAGAGGAAGACCAGAAGACGACAACTGCCTTGGCTCCAGAAACTCACCGGCCTGTCTCCTGCCTTCCAAAGAACTCTGCTCCAGCGACGCCTTCCAAGGGACCAGCGACCTCTGAATCCTCTGAGGACTGCCCTGCTTCGAAAAAGACAAGAAACTCCCGAGGACAGCGGACCTGCTCCAAAAAGACTGCAACTTTGTTTCGAGGAGCAGCTTTAAAGACCCTGCAATCTCCCCGCAAGAAGCGTGAGACTTGCAACACTGCACCCGGCGACCCCGACTCGGCTGGTGGAGAACCAACACCTCAGGGAGGACCCCCGGACTACTCTACGACTGTGAGTACCAAAACCTGTCCCCCCTGAGCCCCCACAGCGCCGCCTGCAGAGGGAATCCCGAGGCTTCCCCTGACCGCGACTCTCTGAAACCTAAGTCCCGACGCCTGCAAAAGACCCTGCACCCGCAGCCCCCAGGACCTGACGGACCGGACTTTCACTGGAGAAGTGACCCCCAGGAGTCCCTCTCCCTTGCCCAAGTGGAGGTTTCCCCGAGGAAGCCCCCCCCTTGTCTGCCTGCAGCGCTGAAGAGATCCGTTGATCTCTCATTGACTAACATTGCGAACCCGACGCTTGTTTCTACACTGCACCCGGCCGCCCCCGCGCTGCTGAGGGTGAAATTTCTGTGTGGGCTTGTGTCCCCCCCGGTGCCCTACAAAACCCCCCTGGTCTGCCCTCCGAAGACGCGGGTACTTACCTGCAAGCAGACCGGAACCGGGGCACCCCTTTCTCTCCATTGCAGCCTATGCGTTTTGGGCACCACTTTGAACCCTGCACCTGACCGGCCCTGAGCTGCTGGTGTGGTGACTTTGGGGTTGCTCTGAACCCCCAACGGTGGGCTACTTTGGACCAAGAACTGAACCCTGTAAGTGTCTTACTTACCTGGTAAAACTAACCAAAACGTACCTCCCCCAGGAACTGTGAAAATTGCACTGTGTCCACTTTTAAAACAGCTATTTGTGAATAACGTGAAAAGTATACATGCAATTGAAATGATTCAAAGTTCCTAATGTACTTACCTGCAATACCTTTCAAACAAGATATTACATGTTAAATTTGAACCTGTGGTTCTTAAAATAAACTAAGAAAATATATTTTTCTATAACAAAACCTATTGGCTGGATTTGTCTCTGAGTGTGTGTACCTCATTTATTGTCTATGTGTATGTACAACAAATGCTTAACACTACTCCTTGGATAAGCCTACTGCTCGACCACACTACCACAAAATAGAGCATTAGTATTATCTATTTTTACCGCTATTTTACCTCTAAGGGGAACCCTTGGACTCTGTGCATGCTATTCCTTACTTTGAAATAGCACATACAGAGCCAACTTCCTACATTAACCCTAACCAATGGTAAGATTTCTCTTCTTCAGTGACTGGTAATGTATCTCTATAACGACCTTCAGCCTGCTCTGGTTAAATTGGATGTTTTATAACTGCCTTCAACCTGATGACGGATTTATTGCAATGTTTCATCTTCTCACTTTCAATATAATTTAGATGCATCAAATCTCATATTGACAATCAATATTGATACCAGCCTCACATTGATGATAATATCATACAAATCTAGTGCCATCCAATGGATACTTATCTGTTGTCCAACTGATTTTGAAACTACGTTTTGACCCCAGGCTGGTCAATACAAAAATTACTATTGTTTGCCTACACTACCTGCAATACAGTAGCTTGGGGTCACTTGACCGACTCACTTCAATATGTGTTGAATCTATGTTGAGAAAATGCTGGCACTGTAAGAGCTTTGTGATGGTACGATGTTTGATAAAATGTTGGTTCCAAGTAGACACCTTACTGATAAATCATTGAAACTCTGTTGGCTCTATGTTGAAAATATGTTAGCACTATAATGAGAGTAAGTGGAGAATTCACTGCACAGTGTACATTGTACTCCATAATTATGAAATACATCGGATACCATTTTTCACAACCCTAACTCTTAACATAAAACCTTAACTCAGCAGAAATGACACGTGTCACCAACTAACACCCATCCCACAAACAGCCACCTCACTCACTACAAATATTAGACCTCCTATATATATTACACCTACTATATCTGCGAGTACATTAATATAAACAACAGAACACATGCTAATATCCACACCCACTAAATGGCAACTAACTCACTAGGCACCACTACTGACACCACACCAGGCACTCAAGCCACCATACATTATAGGTAAACATACCATACTTAGACACTGCCATGATTCTTGATACACACCCCACTCTATACAGGGCACTGCAAGACTGCACTGCGGATCTAGGCTCGACCACTCGTGGTCTCCGTCGCCTCTCCTCAGTTAGATTTTGTCAGATACCTCTCCATGGTATCATTCTCATCACAAATATTTATTCAATCACTATACTATTATTTCCTTCTCCATTTTCTTTTCACCTTTCATATCTTTCCTCCTGTCCTGTACTATGCTACTCTACTATCTCCTTTCCCTCCTCCCTACTCCTCTCCCACCCATTCTGTTTCCCCTCACCCATGCAATCCCCCTTTTTACCCCGCCTCAGCAGCAAAATAACTTGCATTTAGCTTGTTGCATCAAAGAGAAGACACCTGAAAGCAGAACATACAAATACGTTCCCTTGATGTGAAGGGTCTAAATCACCCAACCAAATGGCAGAAAATCCTAGACTATACACACAAACTTAAAGGATACCTCATTCTTCTTCAAGAAACCAACTTGGCCATGAAAGGGGCAAAAAAGCATGGGTTAGTGACTTATGAGCCTCAGCCACACAAAAAACAAAATGGGCTGATCACCCTTATCTCGAAAGCCTCTGGCCTCACTATCCTGTCCTCAGAAGCAGACACCTATGCCCCAAATAACAACACCCTTACCTTTTGGATTCCTCTCAATAAAAAAAAAAAACTCTGAACTTTACCTCCCAACTGCAGAACTATTCTAGGGGGAGATTTCAATTTACCCTGGGATGCCACCCTTGACAGGAATTCTACATGTCACTTTAAACCCAGCAAATCCCATAAACAAATGCTAAACGTGCCATTCTCTTAAACTTAGACATATGGAGACTATTCAATCCCACATGGGAAAATTGCTTATTTTTCTCCCATCCACACAATACATTCTCTCGCATCAATTATATCTTAATTGACTAAACTCATGCCCCAGCCACCTCTTCTCCAACCATAGAACCTATCCTAGTCTCAGGTCATGCCTATATTGTATTAATCTAGGAAATCACTTGCAATACATCAGGAACAAAAACATGGAGAATGAGTGGCCTCCTCATGGAGGAATCCTCCTTCAAGGAAATACTCAAAAAAGAGATCAATGAATAAATAGAACTCAATAGATCTTATGGTCCAAATACACAAATAATCTGGGGCTCCCTGAAATGCACTATCCGCATGCACATGATTAAACTTATGTCAAAGAAAAACAAACTAGACAACAAAACATTAAAAAGAATTGAGCTAAAAATAAAACCATTAGAGAAAGAGCTCAAACGTGCCAAAGACAAAACTCAATTAAACAATCTAATTAAACTCAAAAATGAATACAAGAAGATAGGGGGGAGGAGCCAAGATGCCGGCCGGGTCGGACGCCTAAGCTGTGCGCTCCGACTCGGGCCCAAAATAACAATCCTGTAGGGCACTCCCGACGGGTAGATTGAAGCCCTGAACTATACAACCGGCCCGGGTCAGTTGCGGAGCCGTGGGGCCGAGCAGAGAAGCGCATGAGCTGGGGACGTTCGGGCACCGAGGCGCGAGTGAGGCCGTGGCGGTGCGGCGCCTCGGAGACCCGAGCTTCCGAAGACGTGGATCTGAGTGCCCCGGTGTCCGAGGGATGGAGGTAAGAGGCGGGGGGGGGCCTTGGCGAGGGGGAGGCCCTGACGAGTGGGGTCCGCGCATCGGAGCGGCTTCTCCCCTCGTCGCTGCGCCCCCCCTCCGGCGGGCGCTAGCAGAGCACGCTGCGGGCCCAGCTGGATCGGATCTCCTCTGCTGGGCGGGTCGCTCCCGCGGAGTGCGAGGGGGAGCGGCAGCGCGGTGGTGCTGCGGCTGAGCGCCGGGGACGGCCCAGCCGTGCTGGGCACTCAGAGCGGCAGGGACAAGTGGTGGGGGGAAGGAGAGGGCTGCAGAAGCCGCATTGGATTTGTGGGCGCTCACCCGACCCAAGGGTGCAGCGCCCAAGCACTTTGGGGACACCCCCCCCTCATCGCTCAATTAAGAAATTAATGCCTCCCCCCCAGCAAACTAAGGGGGGCAGTGAAAAGGGGGCAACAATATGGGCTGCGGAAAATAGGCGAAGGGGCAGATTGGCCAGGAGACGACCCCCCCCCCGCACCGTCGCCTTTGACAAAGCCAACCTCCTCTGTAGGCCTCCCTGCATTACGTTGACAGGTGCCCATGGACACGCGCAGGAGATTAGTAATTTAGAAAAGGAACTGAGAGCACTTGAAACAGCGGTGGCAAGGAAGGAGACACCCTACACCGCGCTAAAAGAGGCGCGCATAAAATATAATGAAGTAGACTCTCGCCTTCGCAGACACGACCACAAATATCATTTAATGCGCCTACAGTCGGAGGGAGACAGATCAGGCAGGCTGCTGGCATGGCTCCTACAGGAGGACCGACAGCAGTCTCCAATGTGGGCTATAAAACTAGACGACGGTGAGACAGCCACCACACAAGAAGAGATAAATGGGGCGTTCAGGGAATACTATACGAACCTCTATGCCAAACGCTCGGCCTGTACATCCGCACAGCTTGCATCCTTTCTTGCAGGATCTCAATTGGCACAACTATCTCAGGTAGATGGCGAGAAACTAGAGGCCCCTCTGAGCGCAGAGGAATTGGATGTAGCACTAGCACAGATGCCCAGGAATAAAGCGCCAGGAACAGACGGCCTCCCACTAGAATACTATGCGAAGTATTCAAAGCATTTAAAGCCTCATCTGTTGAAAGTATTTGAGGAGTCTTGGAACCACAAGGCATTGCCCCCCACGCAGAGAGAGGCTATGATAGTGCTCCTACCCAAGCAGGGGCAGGACCCCACAGATGTTAAATCCTATAGACCACTATCACTCTTAAATACTGACTGCAAAATCCTGGGTAAAATATTGGTTAATAGGTTAGCACCCATCATACACACTCTGATACACGACGACCAAAATGGTTTCATCCCCAAACGTAACAACTTTTTAAATATCCGCAGACTATTGGGTGTGCTGGGGGGCACTCCACCGGAGGCGTATGAGGAAATGGTGCTTTCACTAGACATTGAGAAGGCATACGACACACTAGGGTGGGACTTTTTATTTGCCACTATGCGGAAAATGGGAATCAGCCCTAATTATATACAATGGGTACAGACATTGTACTCTAACCCACAAGCTAGTGTGAAAACGGGGGGAGTTGTATCTGATAGCATCCTGATTGCTAGAGGCACCAGACAGGGATGCCCCCTGCCCCCCTTGCTGTTCGCAATAGCAATGGAACCATTGGCGACCCGCCAACGGATTATGGAGGGCAGCTGGGGTATATTTAGGAATGGGGCGCACCATATAATATCTTTACAAGCAGACGACGCCCTAATATACGTGCAGAAGGGAAGGAAGACGATTCTATTAGCAATTTCACTCCTGACCGAATTCGGAGAGATATCAGGACTGGTGGTGAATTGGGAAAAATCGTGCGTGTTCCCATTGACCGTATGGCCCCTGTTAAACAGAGAAACAACCCCGACTGGGCACCTGAAATGGTGCTTTGACTCGTTCAAATACCTGGGGGTGCAAATATATCACAGACCAGATGATCTCAGAGATAGAACTTTGGGGAGAGCATTGGCTTCCATAAAGGGGTAGTTAACGATTCTGGAGTAAATTACCACTGTCACCGATGGGCCGAGTGGCGATAGCAAACATGCTGATATTACCCAGGCTTCTATATTACTTTGCGGCACTGCCGCTCTTGATCCCCAGGAGTTTCTTTCGGGATTTGAGCGGAACCTTGCTGCAGCTCATATGGGGAGGGGGTAGAGCGCGTGTTGCACTCACTACACTGCAGCGCCCAGTGAATGCGGGTGGCCTGGGTGCCCCCAATTTTGAACTCTACTACGCGGCTGCACAGTTACAGTGGATAATGAATTGGATGCATAGACCCACACAGATGGAGTCTGCCTGGGTACTGCTGAGTTTGTGCGGTGAACCCTTGGTCACTTGGCTGGCAACCAGGTCTCCGAAGGGGGCATCTGATAAGCCGCTTATGCTAGTGGTGCATGCCTGCTGGAAGAAATATATCCCCTACTCGCCGCTCATCCAGTTAGGACTGGTCCCTGGATGGGACAGAGGGGATAGAAAGCACTCGTTAACGGCCTGGACAGAGGCGGGCATAGTGACAGTAGGAGACTGCTTTGAGGAAGGAACATTAATGTCTTTTAAATCGGTACGGGCCCTCACATCAGTAAATCCTGGGCAATTTATGGCATACTACGCCATATGCCATTCAATCAAGAAGACATGGTCGCCAGGAAACCAAGAACCAACGATCTCCCCTGCACTGCGCCACATGCTGAAATATGATAATCAGACAAAGGTTGTGTCAAATCTATATAAAACCCTGAATAAATACCCCGCACCCAACCTGGAGAATGTACGGGGAAGGTGGAACGCTGTTCTTCCAAACCCAATTTCACAAGAGGAGTGGCCGAACGCTTTACATCACACACAGGGGGTATCGAGAAACCCGAGATTACGCTACACTCAATTCAACTACACACATCAAACGTATCTCTCACCAGCCAGGATCAAATGCATGCTCCCCAGCTCGGACCCAACCTGCCCTAGCTGTAAGGCCCCACTGGCACACTTCTACCATATGGTTTGGGAATGCGCCCAGGTGCACAGGGAGTGGAGCGGAGTGGTGGAGAGGGTTTCGGAATTGACGGGGCTGGCGCTCACAGTGGACCCTAAATCCTGCCTGCTGGGCCTGAGACAGAGAGATAAGAAACATAAGCATCTACACAAGTTCACAGACCTAGCATACGTGATGTACAAAAGACTGATAGCGATGAACTGGAAAGCGGCCACAGCTCCAGATCTGAAAACCTGGCACAGCATGACACTGCGGCGGGCTGGTGCAGAATCACTGGTACTGCGAAAATCAGCAAGGGAGGGCCAACAACATACAGGAAGCGAGGTCTGGGAAACTTTAATAAGCAGACTAGAGGCCAAGAGCGATGAGAAACCGCCATGAATTGGAACATATGGCGACCCCGAGATAATCATACTTTTACCTAACTAATCTTAATACCATAAGTAAGCTGGACAGGACAAATTATAAAATTAGAGAACGCTCACGCGCCCACCTCTTCCACCTGATGCAACCCATAGTGATCATTAAGTGCGGATCTAGTGCCCAGCACAGGAACATTAAGTCAAGGGGACCCTTGCACCACAAACTGTCACTAGACTGGGCCTCTCCCACCAAAGCAAATAACTGCATAGCCCAGGGAAAGAGCATTACTAAGCCGGGGCACACAAGTCCACTAAAGCCGCATGGTTAATTTGATTATCCAGAAACCGCACCTGAACACCTTCTGAGTATAATGACAAGACCTAAGTTAAGTTTTATTGTTTATTTGTATGATAATTGCATAACAGATCTACCATATCCTGAAACTGTAAATGTCAAATGTTGGAAACAGATCTAAACTGAAAATTCAATAAAAAAATATTTTTAAAAAAATGAATACAAGAAGATTCTGAGTAACAAAGCCCATCTAAATATATAAAGGTGTGACTTTCTGTGTACGAAATTAAGCTGGCAAAATACTTTAAAACAGTCCAGCCAGAAGACGAGAATAACCCAGGGCTGGCTTTACGACTGGTGGCGCTATGTGTAGCAGTTTATTTTGGTGCCCTCCACCCAATTACCCCCTCCTCTGTTTCACTCACTACCACCCGGCAAATGTGGCTCTCATCTCTCCATCGCTCCTCTTTCACATACATTCATGCGTTTTAAAGCACTTGTAAAGGCTGGCTTTACTACTCCACTCAGCTATCCACATAAAATGTAGGGGCATATTTAAGAGCCTCTAACGCCACATTAGCGTTTTTTTTTTTACCCTAATGTGGCATTAGAAGGCCAAAAACGCCGTGCCATACTTACCAAGTGGCGCACTTTGTAACCCTTTGTGCTACATTATGCCTGCGCCAGGCATAATGTATGCAAAGGCGGAATTCGCCCCGTTAGGGGGGCCAAAAAAATGGCGCAAAGAAATCTAACAGATTTCTTTACGTCATTTGTTTCTGACACTTTGAACGCCTGCTCAGAGCAGGCGTTAAAAGGAGGCTTCCGTTGGCTACAGTGGGCCTCTGGGTGCTTTGCAGGACTAGCATAATTTTTTTACGCTAATCCTGCAGAGCGCCTGACTAACGTAAAAAATTCTGCCGATAGTCCCCTAACTACCGCCATTGTGTGCTGTATTTTAAATACAGCGCACACATGGTGGCGTTAGAGGGGCGCTAAGGGGCACAAGAAAAGTGGCACAGCACTGTGTGCAGCGCCACTTTTTATAAATATGCCCAATAGGGGCATATTTAAGAGCCCCTAGTGCCATTCTAAGGCAACAGTAGTGTCATTTTTTTTAATGATAATGTGGCGTTACTAGGCCAAAAATTCGACGCCATATTTACAAAGTGGTGCAATTAATGCACTGTGCCACTTTGTAACTCTTTGCGCTACATTATGCCTGCCCCAGGCATAATGTATGCAAAGGGGGCATCCCCCCGTTAGGGGGCCAAAAAAAGACTCAAAGAAATCTGTCAGATTTCTTTGTGTCCATTTTTTCTGGCACATTTGACGCCTGCTCAGAGCAGGCATTGAAAGGAGGTTTCTATTGGTTTCAATTGGCCTCCGGGTGCTTTGAAGGATTAGCGTCAAAATGTTTGACGTTAATCCTGCAAAGCGCCGGACTAGCATAAAAAGTTCTGACGGTTGTTCCCTAACTACCACCATAGTGCGCTGTATTTTAAATATGACGCACACATGGTGGCGTTAGGGGGGTGCTAAGGGGTTTACTAAATATCCCCCATAGTTCTGTTTTCTGCAGCAGGCATATTAACCCTGTATGTTACTTTATTTTAAGTCAAAGCTGCCGCTAGGCAGAACTCCCATCTCTCTCCCTAGCAGGAACATTAATCACAACATGTATCTTGACTTCCTGAAGGCTGGACGCACAAGGAACTTTTCAGCAGGTGCTTTTAAATCGCAAGTTTCGGAAGTTATTGCTAAACGCAGTGCCCCCGAGGTCAGTGCCTGGTGCGGCCACATCGCTCGCACCACACAAAAGCCGGCCCTGGAGTAACCTCTATAACCAATGAACATGGCGTCACATCAACAAACTAGAACGACATCCTAAATAACTTCGAAAAATATTACCATACCCTCTACTTCAAAAGTAATAACACATCTTATGACATTTAAACTACCTCAACAAAATGAATGTAACTAAGATAGCTGAATCAAAGGAATCACTAGAACAACTGGTAACTCACAAAGAAATCATAAACGTGATCAAAACAGTGAAAGCCAGGAAGGCTCCAGGCCCAGGCGGCTTCCTGGAGTCATTCTATCAAACTTGAGGTACCACCCTTATCACGCCCTTAAAAGACTCATTCGCCCACTTCTCCTCCACTGGCTCCATTGAGGGCTCTGCCATGGAGGCAACCATAATTTTTATACCCAAAGAAACGAAAGACCCATCCAATCCCAAGAACTACCGAACCATATCCCTCATAAAAACAGACTGCAAAGTATTTGCAAATATCCTAGCTCCCAGAATAGAGCCCATTCTCAAAAACATAATACAGCCCTCTCAATCAGCATGGATAATATCAGACTTTTTAGCCATGCAATTGAAATAGGCAAACTCCTGCACCAACCAGCCTGCGCGATAGCATTAGATGCAGAAAAGGCCTTTCATAAGGTATCATGGACCTTCCTCCAAGCTTCACTCACCTCCCTCAAGTTTGGCCCTGCTTCCTCAAAAATGATCCTCACTCTACACAAAGAACCGGAAGCTAGAATAAACATCGATGGAAAGTTGTCTAATCCCTTTTACCTCCAACAAGGAATCAGACATGGGTGCTCTCCCCTCCTACTATTTCTATTAATGCTAGAACCCCTACTCACACTAATCAAAGAAAATCCATTCATCCCTAGTATCCCTTTCTCATCAGGCCCACAAAAACTAGCTGCCTACACGGATGACATTCTCCTTTTTACCACCCATGCAGACTCAGCCTTGCTGCACATCACATCCACCATCAACAACTACGGCCTCAATAAGGAAAAGACAAAGGTTCTTCCTCTCAATGTTTACAACACATCAGCCCTTCTGGACTCAAATACCCATAACATGAAAGACTCAATCGATCTCAATGAGAAAAATATGCTAGATAACATTAAAGATAGCCTAGACAAATGGTCAACCAGGTTCGTTACTTGGTTGGGTAGAGTAGAATCTATTAAAATGAGGACTGCCCCCTCATTAACATTTTTTTAAATTAAATAAAAACTTTACTTACCAAATTCCTCTGGAAGTCTAAAAAGCCTAGAATTGCCCTAAAGAAACCGAGACTTCCTAAAAAACTTGGCCTAAACTTACCCGACTACCGGAGATACCAACATGCCTTCCTAGCGAAACAGGGGAGCCACTGACTCCTAACCACCACCAACCCCTCGCTGCCATGCTTCCTATTACACTCACCCTTGCTAAACCTTTATCCCTCTCTTAATTTCTAACCATCAAAAAAATTCAAACACACCACTCTATATACATTCTATCCAGCACAGCACAGGCACTCCCACAAATTGACAACAAACTACCCTATAAAAATTAAACACTCATGTCTAGCTTCACTATGGCACAATAATAACTTAAAACTAGAAAGGAGAACGATGTATATAGAGAAATGGGCAGAAAAAGATATTCTCCTGGTGAGAGATATGGGCAGCTCCTCAGAACCCAATTCGTTCTCTTAAATTAAAGACAAATTTGACCTAAGAGACCAGGGGCCAGATGTAGGAAGCACTTTGCGAGTCGCAAACGGCAAAATTTGCCGTTTGCGACTCGCAAATGCGTGTTTCCTATGCAGAAATGCATTTTGCGAGTCGTTACCGACTCGCAAAATGCATTTCCGAATCGCAAATAGGAAGGGGTGTTCCCTTCCTATTTGCGATTCGCAATGGTATGCAATTCCATTTGTGACCGCTTATGCGGTCGCAAATGGAGTCGCAGTTACCATCCACTTGAAGTGGATGGTAACCCATTCGCAAACGGGAAGGGGTCCCCATGGGACCCCTTCCCCTTTGTGAATGGACCCCAAAACATTTTTTCAGGGCAGGTAGTGGTCCAAGGGACCACTACCTGCCCTGAAAAAACACCGAAACAAAAGGTTTCGGATTTTTTTTTAAGTGCAGCTCGTTTTCCTTTAAGGAAAACGGGCTACACTTAAAAAAACAAAACTGCTTTATTTAAAAGCAGTCACTAACATGGAGGTCTGCTGACTACAGCAGGCCTCCATGTTAGCGAGTGCCCATAGTCGGTATGGGGTCGCAAAATGCGACCCACCTCATTAATATTAATGAGGTGGGTCTTTGCGACCACATACCGACTCGCAGAAGGTGTCTGAGACACCTTTCTGCATAACATTTTGCGACTTGCTAATTGCGAGTCGCTAGTGCTCGCAATTAGCAAGTCGCAAAATGTTATAATGCTACATCTGGCCCCTAGACTTTTACCTTTTCCTTGAAATAAAATCACTCATAGCCAAACATAAACCTCCAACCCCCCTGACCTACCCAACACATTAGAAACATTTACCAAGGGCGGTCGTCTATCATTCAAGTTGTACTCCCTCCTGTCCCACACAAAAACCTCACTAAATAAACCAACACAAGACAAGTGGGAAACTCTACCTTCAAACTTCAACAGGACTCCAAAGGTCACACTGGACTGGCCATCTACCTGAAGTTATCTCACTTCCAACATAATAACTCCATCACTAGCACAAAGCAGATACTGGATTGCCAATATGGCCCACTGGACCCTAGCCAAACTTTAAACGGCCTCTGATCCTCTGGCACATGCTGGAGCTGTGAGAACGATACAGGAGACTTAAAAACATTCTAATGGAGTGCACCTCCACCAAAAGGATCTGGCAGGACACCAGTAATACAGTATCTCAAATACTTCATGCACAATTGGACTCCTACTTTAGCCTCTATTACACTTAGCATCCTCCCCACTACCATTAAACAGGCATTAAACAAAGAAGACTGTCTCCTATGGGATATTCTAATCACAACTGGCCTTAAAGCTATCCTCAATGAATGGAAAGACTCATTCATACTATCCCCCACACATGGTGGGA
Organism: Pleurodeles waltl; assembly: GCF_031143425.1. Classification (NCBI taxonomy): domain Eukaryota; kingdom Metazoa; phylum Chordata; class Amphibia; order Caudata; family Salamandridae; genus Pleurodeles; species Pleurodeles waltl. The sequence continues at coordinate 342,669,357 of NC_090445.1, forward strand.
ATGGGTCTAATTCACCTGAACTGCCTGTAACTCACTAAACGTATACTTCTAGACAACACCAATGAAGAATGGTAAACTCTGGTGCAAACTGGACACCTTTATGTCTCACTCATCTATGTACCCATGACCATCTGATCACTCATGCATTCACTCACTCATTCTCCCACCCTCTCCCGCCCCTCCTCTCCCTACCTATCCCCCTTCCCCATATACTCCCTACTATACTCCCTACTATACACCCTCTATCACCTTCTTCTTCTCTCATCTCTGCTCTTTTACTCTGACTCATTCATCTACAACTGAGGTACCTTAATCATTCACCACAGCATCAAAAAACACTCTGTCACAATACGTTTCACTGATTAACCTCACCATTGCAAACAAATACACTTATCTCTACCCTCTACATTTATAATCGTAAGCCGACTCCTCATGCTATATCCTAAACAACTGTTACCACTTGATTTGATGGTACCACGCAATGTATTGTTTCTTTTCATTTGTGTTATTTAATTTTCCTGTTGTTTGAAATCCCAATAAAACACTTTTGAAATAAAAAAAATAAAAAAATTACTTTTGTCCTCACAAATTCTGTGGCTGCTGCTTGAGTAGTTTTCAACTCCATAAATCAATAAGCCAGTTTCTTACAACTATCTACCTGGTGCAAGGACTTAGGCCCATATTTATACTTTTTTTAGCACCGCATTTCTGTCATTTTCTGATGCAAAAGCAGCGCAAACTTACAAAATATAATTGTATTTTCTAAGTGTGCACCGCTTTTGGATCAAAAAATGACGCAAATGCAACGTTAAAAAAAGTATAAATATGGGCCTTAGTTCAATGCACCAACTTGAATTAAAAATCCATTCAGATTGCGACCCATACTCAACCCTCTAAGCAATACTGTGTGGATGGAGTTTTCTGGTTACGCTCAGTCCTCTAGATGAGTTCAGGGACACAGTGGAACTTCAAACCCTCAGAGATGGGGATACATTTTAAAAGGTCTATTTCTAAAACCCATGTCTAGTGCATTAAATGTGAAGGGTAACACACAGTATGAGGAAATGAATGTAGCAATGCATGACCTGGCCACAGAAAACAATATGAACATTCCTAACATGGTTAGCAAGTTCCTAGCATCCTCACACTCAATCTTCCTTTTAAGTGCTATGCTAAAATTTAGCAGAAGTTAGAATAGCAAGCCTATAAATTGAGTAAGATGGATCACACAACATACCTTTTCAGTAAAAAAAAAAATATATATATATATATATATATAGCTGTTTAGATATTCTCTACCACATCCCTTGCCTCAGTACTATAAGTAGTGCTGTGCTAAAGGTCACTTCTGTGCACCGCTTCTGGGGCCCAAGAGCAGCCCTCAACTAGGACTGATTTGTTGCAGCAAACATCCTAACCTTTGGCTTGATAGTTCAGTCACAAAGCCTCTCCCTTTCATGGTCAGACAGTTGAATTTTTATAGTATCTGATCTTCTGAAAGAAACTTCTAGCTGGTGATTCCTCACCTTTCTAATACTCCCCACTGACGCCGCTCCGGAAATGACATGCAGAGTCAAAATAGGTCCCACTTGCATGCACGGACATCAGTCCCTTTCCAGGAGTCGTTAAAGCAGTTCATGGGGCTGTTCTTTGTTGCAGCCTAAATAGCTTGGTAAGTCCAAAAAGACACATAAGAAATCTTAGTGGGACTTGGCCCCCTCTCGCCACTCATTTTCCTAAGCAGGTGCAACTCCATAAATCTAGTACACACTCCTAGACTTGTCTCACTTTAGAGCTGATCCACAGCTGGTTCATGCCCAACCCGAGTTTCTGGGGCCACCTACTTCCGCATAACAGTTTGAAAAGTTCCATTCAGATGTGTTCTGGCTCTTTGGCTTCTTACCAACTCCTGGCTTGCCTTCAGTACCACCTACTGGTTTACCCTTGGTGCTAGCTGGACCCTCCGAGCCCGTCCTGACGCCTCTGGCCACAGTCTGGACCATGCCTCCTGCACTGCGGTCCATGCCAGTCCCTGGCACAAAATTGCAGTAGTCCTGTCAAACTAAGAGACTGCTGGTCCACCATCGCCTGACGGCAGTTGAGGTGCCACTTCCTCTGTTTGCTTTGCCACTGAGAGAGCGTAGTTTATACATTACATATTCTAGATGTGAAATGCTTATATTTAACGATGCTGCATTAATATTATTTGTTGAAACTTACTTTATAACGTGGAAGAATTTTCATGCATAAACTAATGTCGACTGTGAGAAATAATTGCTTGTAGTATGACTAACTGAGAAAGATGTTGAAACATATAAAGATTGCATTTACTAGAATCCATAAGCCTTAAGTTAGCGTGAGTCGAAAACTAGCTGTGTAACTCTCATATTAAAGCGTATTTTTCTGTTTCTTCAGTGTGCTGACTCGCAAAAGGCCATGAACCAGCAATTGTTCTTTTCTCCATTATGTGTAACATTGCTTGATTTTCTCATCCGCATACTAGCAGCTTTAGTTTATAAAAATGTAGGCTTTGTAACAAACATAGATGCTTCCAAGGACATCGAAACGCGTAGAAGAGAACTCTTGACCCGAAGAAGGTGCCAGAAAATGTAGTAACCCCGGATGTGCCACCTACGAAAAACGTCAATTATGAAAACCAATCGAAGCGTAGGAAATTATCGTAGAATGACAAGTGCATTACTTAATGTATAATTTGATAGGTTACAGATAGTGGGGTGAAGTGACTGTCCAATAGAAATTTGGGGGAAGGTATCCTCAAAAAGGGATAAAAACCCATGACACGGGAGACTCGAGAGACCTAGGTAGGGAATGATATCGATTGCATCCAGAAACTCTGTCATTCTGTTCGGTGACTTGAGACTTAATGAACCATCCTCGCCCTTAGTTGCCCCGTTTACTTTCTTCCTTATGAGGGAAGTGTTCTTGTCCTTAGACTAGATAGATTGACGGTGATCTAACTGATGTCCTGAAGACAAAGACTGATCCTGTATGCTGACCTATCCTGGAGGGTAATTATAATGTGCTATTGTAATTCACTTACTTGCCTTTTCTTTCTAGGTACCAACTGCTGTATAATTTTTGATTAGAGACCTTAGCTAGATGTTTTCCAAATTGGTGTTCTAAATTGTTTTGCATGAAGCCCAACATGCCGATGCTAATTAGTGGGTAGATGAGGCATTCATCTTGACTGACAGAACTGACGAGACTGACTTGATGTTTTGCTGAACTAAATACTTACGAGGTCTTGTGCGTTAGATTTGTTAAATCCTTCATGTTACTATTCTTTGTTGGAGATCTTTGCATTATTATCGCATTATGATTATGCCTTTGTTTTTTGATTAATTCATTTGCTACTAGATTGTAATCAATAGGGAATAAAACTCACAAAACTTCAATAAGGTGTGGTTATTCATGGCTGAAAGGTCATGGTTGCGTCGAAAAGGTTTAACTAATGTGTAAAGTGAAATATACTGTGGTGATATATGTTGAAAATGTTATCAATGTATTGATTGGTATATTAATCAATTATCTCGTTTTAAGGTGTCTCACCACTGGGTCCAAAGATTCATCGGCCTAAAACGAGTCCTAATGTGTATAAATTAACATAAAGGGACGCGTTAACACCACCTTTACAAGAATGACATAATTTACATTCTCTTTTTGGCACGGACTTGGATAATGAATATGATGTGGGTGATGAGTTTGTCAGCCCTTCCACCTATCAAGTTGGTATGATGACTTGCAGGAGGTGAGTAGTCTTGATACCTCCCCTGAAACAGGCCTCCTCTTACCCCACAGACAAGCCACTGAGGAATGTGCTTCCTACTACATACTAATATGCATGGCAGCTGAAGTTCTTGACCTCTACATTTCCACCTTGGAGTTCAAAACTAACGTATTGATGGAAGTTCTCCAGCCAGTGCCAACATCTTCCATGTCCCTCATACCATTTAATGAGCCCTAACAGACACCTTATTATGGGCATGGACAAAACCTTGCTCTGGTCCACCAGGCAACCACCAGATTGTGCAATTGCATTGCCCCGCCCTGGGCAATTCTGCTTTTCTGTCTCAGAACCCTTCCACTGAGAGTTTGGTAGTGCAAGTGTCTGCAAGTAAGACCAATCCCAACACGTTTCTGATCACTACCCCTGCTCCCCCATCAGAGCTGAAATGTGTTGAAGCCTTTGGCAAACTTATTTTCATCTACCAGCTTGCCACTCAGGTGTGTGAACATCAGGTGCCTACTGAGGCACTATTCCTATGCTCTATGGCACTCCCTGGGTAAAGTCCTCCCAGGTGCCCCTGAAGATCTCTGACCTATCCTTACCCAAGCTATTTAGGACAGCCAGTATGCTCCCAAGTTAATGATTCAGTTATGGCTTGGCCACAACAGATTCCAACAGGCCATTTGCTGCTATGCTTTTGTTGCAGTCCACCAGTTTTTCAGGCAATATGTTTCATCCCTCATGGACAGGCTGTTCGATGGGACTTACCAGTTTGGGACAAGGTAGCCTCTGTCCTTTAGCGGGTCTAGAAAAGCAGAGCTACAGTACGCTTGAGGCTTATCTACCACAACTTGCTTGCTGCATCAGCCTTACCGCTCCTTTTGCGGTTTAAGCAGACGTACCACATATCGCCAGCTAATCAGTCCCCAACATGGTGCCCACCAGGTTCATAGTCTCAGCCATGGTGCCCACCATCCCATAGTTAAGGTCAGTGGACCACCCAGTTCACTGCCCCCCTCCTGCCCCCACAACCCCATCCACAAATCCCCTCACCGAAATATGGGGTTTTGATCTATTTGAATATGTATTAATTTTCTTTTTATTTATCACGAGCACTCTTTCTCACACTGCCTGCCTTTCGGTGTGCTGTTTATTAGATGGGTTGTCGGTAAAGGATGAATATATTAAGATGTTTATTAGATGTAAGTACATGAATGAGAATATATATTTACATGAATAAATAGTTTTTCACCTCTGTTGTTCTATGTTGTATAGATCATTTTGTTGGCCTTTCCTTTTAAGGGCATTGTTGTATGTAATGTTTATTCTCTACCCATCCCTTTGGGTTTATGGGTTACCCTCATTGGTTTATAAGTATTTTTAGAAAGTGGCCATTTCTCTGTGCTTATAGCTCTAGTGCTTTGCATCAGGACACTAATCCACATCTGGGGCAGAGTGACAGCTCCACTTGGTGCGTACTTTCCAGACAGCCATCACACAGGAGGGTCTGGGTGTGACAGAAGAGGCATCTGCATACTGATAGTCATCCTGGGCTGGAAAGAGGGAGGGTTGTTCATCCATTACATGTGAATAGGCTGTGTCCGGCCCCCACAAAATGGACTGATTACGCTCTACTGATTTCTGGAGACAGGGATGAGTTGAAAGGGTGTTGTGCTTCGCTTGAAATGGCTCTTTTGTAGTTACCCCCTAAACAAAGGCCATGTTGGAGTATAAGTAGAAGGGCTCTGGCCCCATGATTCAGAGAGCACTGTGGAACTGAGACTGAACCTCTGTCACAAGGACTGCTGAGCTGCAAAAGGACTCATCTTTAAAGGAATCCCTGGATTGTTTTTCTGCTTGTTGCCCTGCTGCTCCCTGACTTGGCTCTCTGAAGCGTGTGGTGCTGCCAGGGGAGATCGCTCAGAACCTCTGGCTTGGATGCGCTGGTCTGTCTGGCCAATACTGTCTCTTTTCTGTACCCCACCATTCTTCTCAAAGTAGGCCGAGCGCTATCCCAATTTCAGGATATTAACCCAGATCAGTGTGTGTGCGGCACGCTGAACTCTGCAGCGCTTGTTAAGCGTGCTCACACCCCTCCCTCAACACACCAGTGTGAGGCCAAGCACCTGGAGCTTTATCCCACAGAGTGCTCTCCAAGGACCAGGGGCCAGATGTAGGAAACACTTTGCGAGTCGCAAACGGCAAAATCTGCTGTTTGCGACTCGCAAATGCGTGTTTCCTAAGCAGAAATGCATTTTGCGAGTCGTTACCGACTCGCGAAATGAATTTCCGAATCGCAAATAGGAAGGGGTGTCCCCTTCCTATTTGCGATTCGCAGTGGTATGCAACTCCATTTGCGATCGCGTACGCGGTCGCAAATGGAGTCGCAGTTACCATCCACTTCAAGTGGATGGTAACCCACTCGCAAATTGGAAGGGGTCCCCATGGGACCCCTTCCAGTTTGAGACTGGACCCCAAAATATTTTTTCAGGGCAGGGAGTGGTCCAAGGGACCACTCCCTGCCCTGAAAAAACCGAAACAAAAGGTTTCGGATTTTTTTTAAATGCAGCTCGTTTTCACTTAGGGAAAACGGGCTACATTTAAAAAAAAAAAAAAACTGCTTTATTTAAAAGCAGGTCGCTAACATGGAGGCCTGCTGACTACAGCAGGCCTCCATGTTAGCGAGTGCCTATACTCGCTATGGGGCCGCAATTTGCGACCCACCTCATTAATATTAATGAGGTGGGTCATTGCGACCCCATAGCGAGTTGCAGTCGGTGTCCTCCTCCCCCCTCTCGTGCCCCACTCCCCCAACAAGCGCACACTGCCGTCTGCTTGTGGACGTTTTGTTTAGCGCACCTTAGCCTCAGTGCATGACTATAAGCCCGATGCTCCTGTCTGCAGGGGAGTAAGCGGGCAGCGTCCTTCCGGGTCTCAGACCAGAATGTTATTAAAACAGACATTTAAAACAGTTCCTTTTCGGGCCCTGTATCTCGTCCTAAACTGTGCAAGCTAAAAAGCCTGATTGATTTCCAAAACGGTAAGGCAGTCCATGTCGTCTACAGTTTCTATTTTCATGCGCTCAAAAGGGTCTGCAAAGCCCACAACGTAATGGTCAGCGTATGGCTGTTACAATTGGAGCACGTCGCCCCTTGGTTTGCATGTGTACTTTGCCGGAAAGCCCTAGCTAAGAGCTGATTTACTGTTTGACTAAATCTAAGAGACTCTGATCCAGTCAGAGAAGCCGTCATAAGTTATGGCCAAATTTTACCTATCGCCTCCATCGGTCGTTCTGCCAACAGGGCAGAATGTTGTTAAATATATACGGTATTTCCTCGTTACTGATGCATCCTGCGAGTTCACCATTTGTTACTGGAGCATTCTGAGTGTGGCTTTTAGCTACGTTCTAGGGAGCATCAATCTCCCATGATACCCTGCGGTGTACAGCTCCACAGCTCCGCCCCAGAAGTGTCTTTCAGTGGAGGGCCAGTGGCGCAATGGATAACGCGTCTGACTACGGATCAGAAGATTCCAGGTTCGACTCCTGGCTGGCTCGATTGGAAATTTTCTTTTAGCATCTTTAGAAAAAGTCAGAGTTTATGATAAGGGGTAACTAAATATACATCTATAAAACATTAAAGTAGTCTCACCATTTTATGTAAATATGTCATTACACACCATACGGTGCATCAAGAAAGAGAAACCGTACGTTTACAATTAAAACACAGCTTCCGGGGACGAAAAATACTTTTTTTTTTGTTTCATTACCCTCCCTATATTTTAATTAGATTGCAGAGTTCTTAACGAAAGCAGAATTGTCATATTATTTTACACATATCTGAGCTTTATTGTTAAATTAACAACATATTATTTTTAAAGAGGTTAAAAAGCACGGATCGAGCCAGCCAGGAGTCGAACCTGGAATCTTCTGATCCGTAGTCAGACGCGTTATCCATTGCGCCACTGGCCCGACTTTCTAACGTTTTCAACTATGGGATTCAGATTCACCGCATCAGTCTCAGTTTTGGGGTTTGTAGTGTAGAGCCTTAAATTCAAAAATACAACCAGTGAAAGAATAGACAGACATTGCTGCGGGAACGGGGGGAGTTCGCAGCACGTGCCTGCGGCGGGGCCACGATGCGGCCCGAGCAGCTTTACCATTCATTTCACCCAGATGACATTCTGCTGCAGCACTTATGGAGAGGCTGTTTCTCTCTATAGAGACTAACAGTTTAATGAACTTTTGTGGCTATTTTACTATACAAAAGTCTTCGCAGCCTTCCGTAATAATTGTAATATTGTCAGGAGACTTGGGCATGGTGCCTCTCTAAAACTGACAGCAAAGGAAACAAACTGATGCGGAGTGAAAGATGCCGCTGCAGTTTATCGTCATAACATCGATTCGCATTAAACACAGACCGTACGCGTTTCTTTGCAAGTCTTGAGTAGGTGCCTTGACATAAGCACCAACAGCTGCCCCATCTCGTCAGCAATCTAGTACGGATCGGGTGTTTTACATAAAGGATCTCTCCACGTCTTGTTTCTTTTCGGTGCACTAAAGGATTCACCACACTCGGATGAGTAAATATGTAGCTATCTACCATGGTGTCCTTAATACTCTGTCACACCATGCCATCCTTCGCAGTAGCGGGCCAGTGGCGCAATGGATAACGCGTCTGACTACGGATCAGAAGATTCCAGGTTCGACTCCTGGCTGGCTCGTCTATTTCTTTTAGCACTTTCAATCATTTAAACATTTATGTTTTTTCCCAAATGCTTTCATTAAAAAAAACGTGAATCAGACCGTGTTTAAAATTACATCTAAATGGACAAAACAGCTATGCAGGTAAAATTGAAATAACTTTTCAGTGGCATCTACTTTTTATGTATTGGTGTGTTATAAAAACTTTGAAAATGATCCTAAATATATTCATGGAAATGCACATAACTGAGTTTCCTTGGTTACTCAGTATTTTCATGGTAAAATGGACTATTTATTTAAGATCACAGCATGGTTGGGGCACTAATTTGACGGAATAATGAATACTTCAGAATTTGTCAACAATATATTCTCTATAGAAGATCGAACTCACAATAAGTCCAGTATTTTCTGCACGAAAATAAAATAAAATGCTTTGATAAAATGCATGATTGGAAAAATATAATATTTCCAATAAGGCAAAAAAGCGGAGAATGTCCCATATATGATCGTTTTGAACTGTTTTATATATAAACCCTAGCATTTGGCAGTGATATCGTGCCCTGGTTGTGAGGGTGAGGTCTTATTCAGTATTATTAACACTTTAGTTATTTACCAGTAAACGTTCATTACCCTGAGTCCTAACATTCCTCGTCACACTGTGTGTAAGGGAGGAGGGGAATTCCATACCTAGTTAAAAGGACACCCCACTTATACTTTGAAAATATTTTTTAGTTCCTTCCCTTGTCCTCATTGTACGGACCTCTGACATAGAAATGCCTCTTTGATGCAAAAAGTCAGAAGCACTTTGGCTCTCTTCGAGAAGGAGTGGCGATGCTACTTTGTATACTTTGGCCGGAAATCATGTTACCTGCTCTGATTGGATCAACGTCCTTTAGATTTGGTCAAATAGCCATTCAGAACTCGCGACTTAACGAGCTCTTTTCAGCTGCAGTGGACTTGCATAGGACGTTGTGGCGGGAAATGCAACTGTTTGCACACAACATAACAAGATGCATTGCTACTGTAAAGGAGGACTCTTCCCCCGACACAATAACTTTCAGTTATTTATTTTTCTGCAACAGTGGCCACCATACACCATGTCTGCGAGGCCGCGCAATTTGAATCAATTTAAATTGAAAAATTCGCTAGCAACTGTTTCCGTGACAGCCATGACGGTCCGTGTGCACTTTGAGACCACGCTATTGAATGAGCTTTTTTCGAAAATCAACATTCATTTATTTGTCCATGAAAATATAATACCCTTTGGCAAGTCGACAGTTATCTGTTTGCAAAACTCATTTTTTAAATTAGTTTATTGTACCATCACCCAGGACTAAACTTTATGGTATAACTGACCTGATTTATTTTTTTATAATGTTTATACTTCGTTGCATTATTGAGATAAAAAGAAGTATAACCACAGTCGAGCCCTAACTGATGTGATTTTTTTTTTTTTTTTAATAATGTTCATCATTGAGATGCAAAAGGAGCGTCGAGCCAGCCAGGAGTCGAACCTGGAATCTTCTGATCCGTAGTCAGACGCGTTATCCATTGCGCCACTGGCCCGCATATCTGATAGATCCGCAAAATGTGGCAATTGTATCTGAGATATCCAGGAGCCACATGCACTATCTTTTCTTCTAATGTCCCAGCACTGAAGCCCGCCCCTAGGTGTGAGGAGCTTAAGAGTCTTTCTCGCTCTACTACAATGCAGCAGCGACTGCACTGGTGGGAAAAGTAATTCATGTCCTTGGTTGTTATGACTTCCAACTGCAGAAACACCACTGAAGACTGACACCTTGCAATTCCTTCCGTACTATAGAACAGTATAACATTTTGTAGTACTACAAATGTTGTTTTTTATGTTGGGGTAAATGGGACAGCTTTAAGGACGGAATGTACTTGGGAGTTCCATGTAGAATGTGGAGCTTGAGAGGGAATCACTTGCTGCTGTCGCACTATGGGGTTCAGTTATAAATGACTTGTCTGGAGATAATAAATCTAAATATATATACAATACCCATTCAAACCCATCTGGAAACTTTACACCTCTGCCTCTCTTTTTCTGTCCAGATATCTACCCCGACCACAGGCCATTGCGTGTGCTGCCTAGTATGTTCAGCCTAGAAAGGGACCCAAAATGTTAGTAAATTACTCCACCCGAAGCTCAAGTAAGTACAGCAACGAACATGATCAACCACTGACACTGCAACACCTTCCCACCTGCTTCTTGATTGTGAAAGTGCTAAAAAGGCTCTACCTTTCATTCCTCGGATAGTAAGACAGCTACTGATACAGTCACTGATCATTAGTAGGCTAGATGAGTACAATGCTCTGTTTATTGGTGTTCCAGTCTATCTGATACACAGACTGCAGCTAATTCAGAATGCTACCACAAGATTGATTCTGGACATTTATAACTTTGACAACAATTGCACACATCTTAAATAACTCCATTGGCTCCAAGTACAGAATATAAGCCACTTCAAGGCCATCTATTTCTGACACAAGGCTTTCTACCCCACCCATTGTCCTAATAACATTTCCCTTATTTTCAAAAGATATACCCCACCAAGACTGTTGTGATCTTGTTTGAATCTCATTGTCATGCCCAAATGATGCTAGTTCAAAGCATAGAAGTTACAGAGTCAGATAAATGAGCAATTGGTTAACAATAAAAAGTCCTGACCATTCTAACTTTTGATCAATCTGCCGATTTGAGAATATCATGCAACCCCGCCCCTGCCTAAAAAAGCCCTAAAGGCCACGGCCCCTGTGGCTGAATAGGGGCCAAAGGATCAGTATTAATGCCATCTAGACACATAGCCCACCTAACCCAGCGAGCCACGGTAGGAGCGGAGTAGGCTGCTGGAGTTTCTGACAGGAAATGAGTAACTGGGAAGCTCAAGGCGATCTCAGATCTGCAGTTTGTGAAACATACGTTTTCAAACAATTTCCAACACATAACTTTGGCTGAGAAGGGAAGAAAGAATAATGAGCAGACATCAAATTAATTTTAGTGCGTCTCGTAACCTGAAAATAAACACCAAGGGCAGAATAATGAAAAGAAGACATATCCACTGCTCTGGCATCAGAAACATGTTTCAAAGTAACCAAACACAAAAGCATAGTTAGCTTTGCAGATAACTGAGCAAAAGCTCCGCATTGTTTCTCTATGACAAACATATGTAAAATCTAATTAACATCCCACATGGTATTATATTTAGGACAAGGGGGATTAGCAAAACATTCTCCCTTTAACAGGCTACAGTTCAAAGGGCGCTAGCCAATGGGCCTTCCATCCACTTGGATGTGGTCAGCTGAAATTGCCGATCTGTAAGTATTAATGGTATGATTTGCTTTCCCGGAGAAGCTAAAGAAGCAAGGAAGTTAACTTCCAAGGTTACATTTGCTTAGAGAGGATCTGATCCCTGTCCGTACACCAGCTACACCAGGCCAACCAGCCTGATTTGTAAAGTTTTGCAATGCCAAGGGACCAGGATTGTTGGATGAGTCGTATTGCCTACTCTGAAATTCCTGTGGTGCCCCAGGAAGCCCTGAAATCCTCCAAGCAATGAGAGAAAGGGAGCCCTTAACAATTAAGTTGTGACGAAACCCCTGAGTATTGAGAAGCAAGTTGGAAAAGGGCGGAATCCAAACTGGAATGTCCGAAGCTAGTTCTACCAGAGAGGCGTACCAGAACTGAGCCTGCCAAAAGGTGATCGCTGTCTGCAAGCTTGAGCTAGGACACAGGCAATAAGGAGAAAGGGAGAAAGGTGTAGAGAAGAGCCTGAGGCCAGGACTTGAAAAACTCATCGGTGGCCAGAGCTAAAGGATCCGGTCTCCACTTAAAAAAGGAGGGAAGCTGAGAGTTGATAAAGGAGGCAAAGAGATTTGTTGACATGGTGCCATAGATTGAAGAAAGTTGACTGAATACAGAAGGGTGAAGACACCAATCGCTTGAATCCTGGAGATGTCAGGAATACTAGTCCACAATCACATTCAACTTGCCCGGACGATAGTCTGCTCTGACAGAAATGTTCCTTTGTAGACAGACTTCCCACAGACATTTAGTTAGATTTTGTATCCCTGAGACGGTTTATATATCTGACCGCCAACAGGTTGTCCATTTACAGAAGAATGGTGCATCTTCCTCTGTCTTTTAGAAAGGACAAATGGCAAAGGAATCTGCAAGCATCTCTAAACAATTAAGCCCTGATTTATACTTTTTGATGCTAAATTGCGCTAACGCAGTTTAGGATCAAAAAGTATATTTCTGGCTAGCGCCATTCCAAGACGCCGGCCAGGCGTCTTATTTATGGAATGGGGCAATCCGGTGCAAAGGGTGGGCTAAAGTCATGGAGAATGATGTTAGCCGGATGGTGGTGGCGGTATGGGAGGAGTGGATTTAGAGTTAAAAAATGACGTTAGGCTGGTTAGAGTAAAAAAAGATGACTCCAACCAGTCTAGCGCCATTTATTGATGCTAAACCTACCATACCACATGACTCCTGTCTTATAAAAGACTGGGGGTGAATGTTTGATTTGCTCTGCATTCTGTCCATTATCTGTTGTTTTTGCTTTTGTCGTCCCATGTGGGAATGGTATGCCCAGACGTTGGTCCTGTGCTTGCTATGCCACCAGATTTAAGAAAGCCTGGCTGATGAAGGATGATGCCCTGAAACCGGTCCCAAGATGCTTTTTTCTGGTCCAGGAAGGACCTGGCCTGGCTGTTCGGGCTGGACTGTTCCCCTGGGGAACAGGGTCAAGACTGATTTGCATATGGCTGGGTCCAAACTGGAATGGCATGGCAAGCAAAAAAACTGATGGATTAAACCCAGATCTATGACTGGGGGTGTGTTGGACCTGGCTTTTTGATGGGGTCATCCCCAAGCTTTTTGCCTCCTTCCTCCTATTCGTTTCTGACTTGATGTTGTTGGCTTTTGAACTCTGGGCACTTTACCACTGCTAACCAGAGCTAAAGTGCATATGCTCTCTGTGTAAGTTGTACTGTTGATTGGTTTATCCATGATTGGCTATTTGATTTACTTATAAGACCCTAGTAGACTGCACTATATATGCCTAGGGCCTGTAGATTAAATGCTACTAGTAGGCCTGCAGCATTGGTTGTGCCACCCACTTCAGTAGCCCCTTAACCTTGTCTCAGGCCTGCCATTGCAAGGGCTGTGTGTGCAGTTTCACTGCCACTTCGACTTGGCATTTAAAAGTACTTGCCAAGCCTAAAACTCCCCTTTTTATACATATAAGTCACCCCTAATGTGTGCCCTAGGTAACCCCTAGAGCAGGGTGCTGTGTGGGTAAAAGGCAGGACATGTACCTGTGTAGTTTATTTGTCCTGGTAGTGTTAAACTCCTAAATTCGTTTTTACACTACTGTGAGGCCTGCTCCCTTCATAGGCTAACATTGGGGCTGCCCTCATACATTGTTGAAGTGGCAGCTGCTGATCTGAAAGGAGCAGGAAGGTCATATTTAGTATGGCCAGAATGGTAATACAAAATCCTGCTGACTGGTGAAGTCGGATTTAATATTACTATTCTAGAAATGCCACTTTTAGAAAGTGAGCATTTTTTTGCACTTAAATCTTTCTGTGCCTTACAATCCACGCCTGGCTAGGTTTAGTTGACAGCTCCTTGTGCATTCACTCAGACACACCCCAAACACAGGGTAGTCAGCCTCACTTGCATACATCTGCATTTTGAATGGGTCTTCCTGGGCTGGGAGGGCGGAGGGCCTGCCCTAACACAAAGGACTGCCACACCCCTGGCAGACAGGATTGAACTGAAAGGGGACCTGGTGCATTTCTTAACCACTCTTTGAAGTCACCCCCACTTCAAAGGCACAATTTAGTATAAAACAGGGCCTCAGCCCTACCTCATCAGACACTTGCTGGAGAAGAAACCTGAAACAGAACCTGCATCCTGCCAAGAAGAACTGCCTGGCTGCCTAAAGGACTCGCCCGACTGCTTTCTACAAAGGACTGCTGCCTTGCTGTTGCCCTGCTGCCTTGCTGAACTCTTGTCTGGCTGTAAAAGTGATCTCCAAGGGCTTGGATAGAGCTTGCCTCCTGTTGCCTGAAGTCTCAGGACCAAAAAGACTTCTCTTTTTTATTTGGACTCTTCGTGCGCCGAAAATTTCGACGCACAGCTTGCTCCGCGGCGAGAAAATCGCGCACACCGACGCTGATCAACGCAACACCTTCGGGGCGACAGGAACTTCGACGCACGGCCTAGCAAGGACAACGCTGCCGACTTCCAGAGGGCAAATCGCTGCGACGTCTGCCGTGAGAACGAGAATTCCACGCACAGCCTCCCGGAACAACGCGCAGCCGGAAAACAAGCCGAAGAATCCACGCAGAGACCTCGGGACATCTGGTAATCCCGCAAACCACAGAAAGAGACTGTCCGCACGCCGGAAAACGACGCACGACTTCCCCGCTTGAAAAATAACGACGCAAGTCCGTGTGTGCAGGGGAGAAATCGACGCACACACCATTTTTCCACGTATCTCTTCTTCTGCGGCCCTATGCGGTGATTTTCCACTCCAAAGCAGGTACTTTGTGCTTGAAAGAGACTTTGTTTGCTTTTTAAAGACTTAAGACACTTCATATCACTTTTTCGTTATATCTTTACAAATTCATATTGCATCCTTGATCGTTTTGACCTGCAAATACTCAGATAAATATTATATATTTTTCTAAACACTGTGTAGTGTATTTTTGTGGTGCTATATTATGTTATTGTATGATTTATTTCACAAATGCTTTACACATTGCCTTCTAAGTTAAGTCTGACTGCTCGTGCCAAGCTACCAGAGGGTGGGCACAGGATAATTTTGGATTGTGTGTGACTTACCCTGACTAGAGTGAGGGTTCTTGCTTGGACAGAGGGCAACCTGACTGCCAACCAAAAACCCATTTCTAACAGGGTGAATGTTTGATTTGCTCTGCATTCCGTCCATTATCTATTGTTTTTGCTTATAAAAGACAAGAGTCATGCCCACCAACCCAAGGGCCAGCACAGGGGAGAAGGGTCCCCTGGGCATGGCCATTGCACCCAGTGCCATGTATTGGGGCCCATTTCAGGCCCCCCAACAGCACTTTTATGAAAATACAGAAATACTTACTTCTACTTACCTATACTTACCTGTGATGGGGCCCCACATCCTCTGTTGTCCCTCTGGTGTGGGTGAGTGTTTCCCTGGGGCCTGTGGAGGGCACCTGTGGGCTTATTCCATGGTGTTCCACCATGGAAATAGGCCCACAGGTCCCCTAACGCCTGCCCTGACCCAAGTGTTAAATAATGGCGCTAAGCAAGCTTAGCACCACTATTTAGGCCAGCCTCCCTCCTGTGCACAATTTTTGCACGGAGGATAAATAAGGCGCATGGGCCTTAGAGTCATTTGTTATTTCCTTCCCCGATCCTTGGCCTCCTGGCCAACCCAGATAAAACTCTCATAGCCCTCTCAGCACCTTGACTTGTCCATGGAAAACAGTCTTAGTCTGACTGAATCTATTTCCTGTTTATTTTTATTTTATTGTTTTAACAAAGCAATATGGAGATCGCATAATATCATTTCCTGTTTCAAAGATTCAAATGTTATAATTCCAGCAGGTAAAGCAGTAAAAAACAATACATTTTCATTGTACCAGAGTGATGGTACATGAATCCAGTTATCGAACCGTATAACCATCAACCTTCCTATAAACAGTCAGTTAAGAAATGGGTTTCTAAGTACAAATTCAGCCCTCGCCCAAGGTCTGTTACAATCTTACCAATAATTATAGTGGAAAGGTGAAGTGCCAAAGCAAGAGGTAAGTTTATGTTTGTAGTTGTTTCAAGTCAGGTACAGAATCTAGATTTCTTCAAAAATGTGCAGCCTGTTGTTAAGTTTGTACATTAAGCGAGCATTCATGGGAGGCCATTGCTGCGATGGCGTTACAACCAGAGGTGGGGAAAAAGGTGTCTTCTATCAGCAGAGTATTCATATTTTTGCTGTAGTCAAGGCAGAAGCTCACCAGCATCTTTTGTAGTTAGTTAGCTTGGAAATTTGGTGGATATGGCTAGCTCTATTGAGGGATGAAGTGCATGTTTGCTTGTTTGAGTCATTTTCTCCCAGACCTTTTTCCAGAATTCTTTAATGGATTTGCATGACCACATTATGTGTATTATTTCATCCCTGGGCTTGTTGCATCTCCCACAGACTTCTGTTACTTCTATGTACACGTGGCCAATGCCATTCGTAAAGCATTTTATAGTAGCTGAACTTCATTCTGGCCTCTGGGAAGCATTTATCGTGTGTGGTTAGAAGGTCTGCCCATGGTTTGCACTTCAGGGTAGTTTGCATATTCAGGCACCAGCTGTAGAACAATCTCGCTGATGTTGGTTTAGAGTACAGTTCTGAATCTGAGTCACAAGCAGTCTTTCCATTGATTGACACTATTCTTTTGTTTTTTTATTCCGAGATCATTCCTATCCAACAGCTGGTAGATGTCTTAGCCAAGTTCTTCGAAAAGTAAGCAATATTAAATCTGCAAGAGAGGTAAAACATGCTGATCTCCCTACAGATCCCTTCCCACTCATATTCTCTGTTGCCCCTCAACTTCTGCCATCGAAACCTTTCAAACAACATTCCCACGAGAATTCAGTAAGCGCTTCAATTTTTGTAAATTATGTGGCTCTCCCTTGAATACTTTTCCGCCCAAAATATACAAAGGTGTCTGTAGTGTAGTGACTCGGTTTCTCAGAGATATTTGAAATGCCTACTTTATGATGGGTTCTGTTCTAGCCTATTTCTAAAAAAGGTTGCAGAAGAAAACTTCTTTGAACCACAGTAACTTGGGTGACTTCTGAACTGTATTGCTTCTCCCTTTCCCGTCCAAGCTGCTTGAGAAATCACCCACTACACAACTACTTCATTCAAAGTAAGGTGGAGGGTCTTGTGGGATGGGGAAGGTTGGAGCCAAATACACAGCACACAACAACAAATTTCCACCCCAGCAAGACATATAAGTTTACTGGGAACAAAAGAAAATATTCTACTGCTCCATCATGTAGTTTACATACAATCATCAATTTTCAGTTCATGGATTAGTGGCATACAAAGTATGAGAAGGACACAACTTTAAAGCAGTATCTCAAACATCCCTTTTAACAAGTCAAGGATCAAAATACTTTAGTGCTGAGACAAACATCATCTTTGCAAATACTGTGCATTCGGTGGTAAAACTGAATCAGAAAGTTAGTTGGGCAAAAACACTAGTCCGCAAGTAATTGGTAAGTTAAGTGTTGGGCAAAATGGCATCCATGTATTGGTACAAGGAACGGAGGAAATGTTGTCCTTTGTATACTTTGTATGCCATTATGTATGAATTAATAAATTACTGTAAAATGTAGATTTTCCTAGTAAGTTATGACGGAAAGTCTTAATTTTATTAAAGACACGGAGGCGAATATTATGCGTTCTTTTCATGCTTTAATTTTAACAGCAGCAGTCAAGAAACTACAACTCCCAAGAAGTCCAGGATTGGACTAACCAATGGGAGCAAAACAATAACTAAAGTCGGACCAATAGGAACGGGCCATAAACCATAGAGAGCACCCTTGACTGCAAGCAGCCCTCTTTTCTTGAACGAGCAAGTCAAATAGAGTCATGAAACAAAGGGTAAATAAGACCAAGTATAGCAAAAGCCAACGAAATGGAGCAAAAGTCTTGCAGCAAAGTGACGAGCCGAAAGGATGATGGATGAGGAAACTGATCCTGGAAGGATTGCGATGACGCCTCCGGAGGCCTCTTCCTGAAAAAGGAACTGATTGAACTGGCGGCGTTATCCGGAAGCTGGAGGCAACGCTGGAGTCGCTGGGAGGGAAAGAAAAAAGTACAATTAATAAAAGTACTGTGGTGGGATAATATTCGCCTCCGTGTCTTTAATAAAATTAAGACTTTCCGTCATAACTTACTAGGAAAATCTACATTTTATGACAAGACCGGAGGCTCTATTATGCGCGTTTAAAGCTTATCAATAACCAACGAAGAAGCAGTTCTAACAGGTTTACATCAGAAAGTTTTGAAAACATTATCGTTTGACCAATCTGCTGACCTGAGAATGTCCTCCAAGCTGGACCCAAGAGCGAAGGCTTTGGATGCCATGGCTCCTCTGGAGGAGTGTGCTCCAAACACGGAAATATCAATACCAGCCAATGACATAATCATTTTAATCCAGCGGGCCAGGGTTGCCGAAGTTACTGGACCATGAGGTTTTCGAAAGGAGATCAATAATTGATTGGAAGAGGACTTTCTCAGGACAGCAGTTCTATTTTCATATTCTTTTAAACAAAGACCCACACATAACTTAGGTTTGTCAGGAAAGAAAGGATAGAAAACGGAGTGTAAATTAGTTTTGGTACGTTTGGAAATGTGAAAAAGGACCCCAGAAGGTAAGAATTGCCGGGCAGAAACATCTAAGGACCTAACGTCCGAAGTCCTTTTAATAGAAATTAAGCAAAGCAGCATAGTAAGCTTGGCGGAGAGCATCTTAAGAGAAAGACTTGGATTATCTGGCCATGAAAGGAAAAGATTTAACACGAGGGAAACGTCCCAGATATGAGAGTACTTGGCCGAGGGGGGTTTGGAGAGTTTGACTCCTTTGAGAAGACGACAGATTAGTGGATGGGACCCGACGGGGTTACCCTCAATGTTTGTGTGGTTCATGGAGATAGCTGATCTGTAAAGGTTTATAGTGCGATAAGACTTACCTAGACCCGCCTGAGCGGCTAGGAAATTAATAATTAGGTTCAGATCTGCTGAAAAGGGATTGGAACATTTTCCCAGACACCAGCTTGCCCAAAGAGACCAGGCTGATTTATAGGCTCGCCTGGTACCGGGTGCCCAAGCGTTGTTAATGAATTCTGAAGCTTCTGCCGAAATAGAATGGGTCTGCCGGGCAGACCGGAAATGAGCCAGGCCGAGATAGTTAGAGAATGGTCGAGGATGAGAGTGTGAGGGCGACCGAAAGGATCTTGAATAAGGGACGGAAAAGTCGGAAGTAAGATGGGAAAATCCACTGTTAGCTCGAGAAGGGGAGGAAACCAAACTTGAGATTGCCAAAAGGGGGCCAACAGGACGATGGAAGCTTTCTGACGTCTGACTTGGTTCAGGACTCTGTTGATGAGGATAAAAGGAGGGAAGGCATAATTGAGGGAACCGGACCAGTCTTGTAGGAAGGCGTCCGTGGCTAACGCTAGAGGGTCCGGGCGCCAGCTGAAAAAGAGAGGAAGCTGGGTGTTGAGTCTGGACGCAAAGAGATCTATGTGGAAAGGACCCCATTTGTGTTCTATCTGGTAGAAGACCGACTGATGTAATTTCCAATCGCTGGAATCCGAGAGATGACGGGAGTGCCAGTCTGCATTGGAATTTAGTGAACCTGGAAGATATTCTGCAAGAAGGGAAAATTTGTGGGACAGGCAAAATTCCCAGAGGCTCTTGGCCAGAAGTGCCAAGGGTTTGGATCTGGTGCCCCCTAAATGGTTGATGTAACGCACCGTTGAGATGCTGTCCATACGGAGCAGAATGGAGCAGCGTGCCCTGTTTTTTGTGAAGCTTTTGATTACAAAGGAGCCTGCAAGAAGCTCTAAACAGTTTATGTGCAATCTTGACTCCTCTGCGGACCATATACCGCCAGTCGATATTGACCCACAGCGGGCGCCCCAGCCCGTGAGACTTGCATCTGATTCTAACACAAGATCGGGCACAGAGGGGAAGATGGATCTGCCGTTCCAAGCCTCTAAATGGGATATCCACCATTGGATTTCCAACCGGGATTCCTGGTCTAGAGAGACAAGGTCGGAAAAAGCCAGACCTCGACGAAGATGAAGGATTTTGAGACGCTGGAGGGCGCGGTAATGAAGGGGTCCCGGAAATATGGCCTGGATAGAGGACGAGAGGAGGCCGACTATCCTTGCGAGAGCCCTGAGAGAAATCGTATCTTTTTGAAGAGTTAAGAGAAGTTCCTTTTTTATTGCGGAAACTTTGGAACGAGGAAGGAAAAGAGCCGCTGAAACAGAATCTATTTGGAAGCCCAGGAATTCTATTAGTTGACAAGGCAGGAGAACTGACTTTTCATAATTTATCAGGAAACCAAGATCTAACAGGAGAGTGGATGTTATCTGGAGATGGGTCAGTAGGGATGATTTACTCTGATGCATGATCAGAATGTCGTCTAGGTAGATAATGAGCCTGATACCTAGGGAGCGAAGGAAGGTGACGACTGGTTTCAATAGTTTTGTGAAGCACCAAGGTGCTGAGGATAGACCGAACGGGAGAGAGGAAAAATGATACGTTTTTGAGCCCCAAATGAATTGCAGAAACTTCCGGTGTGACGGATGAATGGTAAGGTATGCATCCTGTAAGTCTAATCTGACTAGCCAATCGAATTGGAGTAAAATATCCCTGAGATGGATAATGGTTTCCATCTTGAAGTGTCGATAGATGACAAATTGGTTGAGCGATCTCAGGTTGATGACCGGCCTTAACTTTTTGTTCTTTTTGTGAACGAGAAAAATGGAACTGATGAATCCGGAAGGGTCTGGAGAACAAAGGTGAATGGCGCCTTTTGCTAAGAGAGATTGAATCTCTGAGGATATAAGAGAGGACATTTCTAGAGAAAACTTTGGGAAAGGAGGAAGACAGAGTTGGACGGGAGGAGAGAGGAATTCTATCTGGTATCCCTGAACAGTGGAAAGAACCCAAGGGTCTGTTGAAATTGACTTCCATTTTGGAAGAAAGAAACGAAGACGCCCTCCCACGGGAGGGCCAGAAGGTAGGCTTACCTGGATTAGCGGCCGGTCTGGAGAAACGTTGGCCACGGTTGCGGAACCCTCTAGATCGCTGTGGGTAGAATTGGGGTTTGAACTCTTGGTAATATGAATTGAAGGAGGAATTGGTGGATCCTCTAGAGCCTTGGTTCCGGTATGTGCGGCCGGTAAAGCGGCTCCTACCTCTACCGGCCCGGGAAAAAACACGCTGGCTAAAGACCTTTTTGAGATTCTGTTGGGCTTTGTCCAAAGAAGAGAAAGTTGACACAAAACGACTGACGTCTTTGATGAAATTGTCACCGAAGAGTTTTCCGTCAGCTTGAATGCCAGGATCTCGAGAGGCGAAGTTGGCTAACTTGGGATCCATTTTAAGAAGAAGGCCCTTACGCCTTTCATGAATAATAGCAGCGTTAGCATTGCCCAGAAAACAAAAGGCTCTTTGAATCCAAAGAGAAAGATCCAAGGGATCAATTGACGAGTCCTCTAACCTGGCTGATTCAGCTAGATCGAAAATTCTTGCCAGAGGGCCCACCACGTCCAGGAGCTTGTCCTGGCACGTGGTCCAGGCCCTATCCACTCCTTTGCGAGGATCCTTACCGAATTTAGTAAAGAAAGTAATAAGAGAGTCATCGATAGTAGGTGTTGCAGTAATATTAGAATTTAAAGACGGTCTGGGGCATTCAGATTTCAACTTGGATCTTGTCTGTTTATCCAGAGGGAGACGTAAGCGTAAAGCAATGTAATCTCCTACATGGTCCAAAGGGAGCCATTCCGTCGAGTTCGGGTGGTGTATGAGAGATGGGTCGAAAATAGGAACACCCTCCGAGTCGACAACACTAGAAGAGGGACCAGCAACCGAAATTTTTCTACGCTTAGGGGAAGGGGAGGAAGGAGAAAAAACATCCTCAGGAGTATCGGACTGAGATAAATCATCCATGTCCTCGTCATCTGTGTCCAAAATTTTTGATATCACAATCTTTTTTGGCGCAATGATATGTTTTGATTTTTCTTTGCATTTGGATTGAGATGTCGTATTTTTGGAAGGAATCCCCTCCTTAGAAGGAGGCCTGGGAGGAACCAAGTCCTCAGTCTGGTGTGAGGAAGCCTCACCTCCTGTTTGTGCGCCTTTATTCGATTTAGAAGAGAAAAGTTTTCGTTTTCTGCTTTCCCCCGCAGAATGGGCCATAGATTTGGACACCATGGACATAACAGAGTTTTCAATATTCTTAGACATTTTGTCCATAGAAGCCTTCATAGCTTGCTTGACAGAGGACTGGATAAACTTATTAAGATCCTGTGTAAAGGATCCCTCATCCTCCTCAGAGGCAGACCTGGAAGGGGAACTCCCCAACTCCATAGCAGAAAAAGGCAGTATGCCAAAACCCAAATAAATAATTCAAACGAATATTGTGAGCAAAAGAGCTCTCACAGCAATGGTAATGAAAGGGTTAAACGAATTAGAAGGAGCAACACGCTCCCAGGACTGAAAATGGCTCCTCCCCTGGGCGGGGACTAAACGCTGCAAAACCGAGAAAGAATGAAGCAACCGCTGAGGAGCGGTGGGGTTATACGAGGCGCGCTAAGGAGAAGTGAAGAGTCTGGCCGCTGTCCGTGCCGAAACGAACAGAAGAGCTGCCACCGGCCCACCAGGAGTCAGTAAGTTATTCTGAAGCGACGCGCGAAGAAACGCGCTGAGGCAACACGGAAAGGAGCGCGATAGAACGCTCGCAACGGCGCGCGGCACCACAACGGTTGGAGCCCGAGTTGGGGGGGGGGGGAAACAAAGGTTAATAAAGCGAGAAATAATAGCCGCGAAGCGGCAAGAAACTAGGCGAAAACCACCGTCAGGCTGATAACAACAAAATACATATTCACAAAAGATAAATAACAATAAAACGCTATAAACAAAGCATTAAGTAACGAGAAAACCAAATAGAGTACTTATCTTGACTGCGAGCAGCAAGAAAAGAGGGCTGCTTGCAGTCAAGGGTGCTCTCTATGGTTTATGGCCCGTTCCTATTGGTCCGATTTTAGTTATTGTTTTGCTCCCATTGGTTAGTCCAATCCTGGACTTCTTGGGAGTTGTAGTTTCTTGACTGCTGCTGTTAAAATTAAAGCATGAAAAGAACGCATAATAGAGCCTCCGGTCTTGTCATAAAATTCAAAATAGATGAATGTGTATAAAATAAGTCACATGGAAGAAACTGAATGTTTTCTTTTGTTTTGGATGAAATTTTGAGGGTGGTAATTTTTTGTCGTGCACTATACAACTTCTGTGCTTCATGGAAAAAAACCTTCGACTACATTTGTTCCAAACTAGTTTCTGACCCTGACTGAGCACTGAGATTGTGGTCTTTTGGGTGTGGGTCACCTTCGCTGCCTGGTCGAATGCAGCAGTGTTAGCATTCTGATTTTGCTAGATCTATCTTTGGTATTCAACACAGTCAACCATAACATTCCTATCAACAACCTCCTCATCCTCCACATTAGTGGCAGTCCTGCTGGAGCTGGGTAAAGCTGATTTGCACATCGCTGTATGTAATTTGAGGTGGAATAGCAGACAAACAAATAATGGTCTGTTAGATGGTCCGAGTAATTAACGTTGGCTGAAATTAAGTCAAGCCCCTTCACTTTTTTGTTTGTGTTCACTGTGCTAAAGGAACTAAGCTGCATCCTACTGCAGAACCTCAACTAGGGTGAAACTAGTCCCAGTTCTTTGTGTTCCGGTTCAGAGACCTGGTGTTGCAGTTCGGGTTGAACTGCTTCCATTGGAGCAGAATCAAGGCTGATTTGCATATGGCTTGGTCTAATTTAAGGTGGCATGGTGGGGCAAAAACAATGAACTGAGACGTGGCCTGAGTACTTACCAATGGCTGATATTAATTCAAGCATTCCACCCATTATGTTTTTGTTCACATCAGTTAGACACTAGTATGGTCATGGCCAAACATTACAGTTTATTGAATCAAACACAGGAGAAGGTTTTGTGCAGCCTTTATCCTGAACTCATGTACTTCATGTGCTCTCATACGTGACAATGAAGAAAAAAGAATGAGTTGTGTAGGGTCACACAATTTGTTTAATCTGGGAAGCCAGGATTGGTCCCAGGTTTTATAGTTTCAGATTGTGCAATTCAGCCAGAAGTTGGGTACCAATTTCCCTCTCACTCTTTCCATTAAAAGGTATTAGTTTTCCATTAATTCTTGGCACTTGAGGTTAAAGTACAGTGTGTGAGGCAGACAGAAGCCACATGAAAGCTCAATTTATTTTGGGCTTGAGGATCCAGGAGAACCTTGCGCTGAGCCAGAGATCTGCCTCAAGCTTGGTACAAGCCTTCTGTGGCTCACCCAACTATATCAAATAATGGCAATTAAGTGGACAAAGGCATAAGAAGGAAATAGTTTGACCCTCAAAATAACTCCACGATTCACTGTCCACAGCATGTAGATGCTTGGTTTCCCCTACTCCCAGCTTACAGAGTTTTGGCCCTCACCATGGCGGCATCACTGCAGCCCTTTGTCACTCTGCACACCATACTTTTGACCCCTATGAAAATGTTTGCAGGACTCAAGCTGTAGGGAGTGGTCTCAATCGCAGTAGTATACATATTACTTCAAATGTAAACCTTTTATGTTATGTAATACATAAAAGGTGTTTGTTTGGCGTGTTTGCAAAAGCAAGTTTGCTTCAGTCAGTACAGGATCTACTGTCGGTAACAACTGAAAGTGCAACCTACCAGTCAGCTTTAGAAGTATTTAACTATGGCTATGGAGAAATACATCAAATATGTGCCTTGACACCCATTGCCAAATTTGTTGATAGCAATCGCTGGTAGTGCACCCTTAGAGGGCAAGCGAAAGTAATAAACAGTCAACTGTGGCTACATCTAAATAAAGAAACGCACGCAGCAGCCTCTGTTGAAATTAACATCAGTAGCCACGGCAAAACAATCCCAGAATCCAAAAGAGGATGGAACAGTTTCCAAGAAAAGGCTACACTGAAATTTGATAATTTGTTCAGCAACAAGAGATTAAGGGCCTGATTACAACTTTGGAGGAGGTGTTAATCCGTCCCAAATGTGACGGATATACCACCAGCCGTATTACGAGTTCCATAGGATATAATGGACTCGTAATAAGGCTGGTGGTAAATCCGTCACTTTACCGTCACTTTTGGGACGGATTAACACCTCCTCCAAAGTTGTAATCAGGCCCATAATCTTTACAATGTAAATAATGGCCAATAAAACAGTGTGTGCTCCTGTTGTTACTTAACAAATTGTGATACATAACTGTCAAAGTATTCAGGATTTCACACTTACACTATGATGTGTCAGACTTGCAGCATTCTGCATTTAAAGCTCACAATGTTGACACTTCAGACACAAAGGCACTTACCAATAACATGAACATTGCTATAAGTAGTGGTCAGTCTCAGTCTTCAATATCTTTGCAACTTCAGATATAAACCTTTCCTTTTAAGTGATAAGTATACACTGCATACTTCCTTAAACACCTCCTTACTGCTTGAACTTTGGAGCTGTTTTCTAGTGTTCTCACAAGGGGGCAGTATTATTCGATCTCTTTTCCTACTTTATTTATAGAGCACATTCACAGAAACTACATTTTCCACAATCCTGCATTCTCAATCAGAAAACATTAACATAAAAGAAGTACAACCAACACTGTAAATAGATGTGGCCCCAAACAAACCTGCTCTTGACTTGCTGCTTCTGAGTTAAATTACTGTCCATATAATATTTGCATTTATAATATTACTGCTGTGTGGTTAAATTGTATGCTTACTGTGGCACTTATCTGTGTTTTGTAGTGTTTGGCTTTCATTTGGTTGAGCTACTTTGTATTGTTTTAGCAAAGGTATGTTGGCTTCAGCATTAGTAGCATTCTTCATTTGTTCAAGATGCTGTGCTGCCCTTGGAGTTTCTTGTTTGTATCCCTTTGTTGCAGAGGCAGCTCTTACATCTCTTAAGGCTCTTGTATCCCTTTGGTCCAGAGGCTACTAATTTAAACTGTTAGTTTGTTTCTCTAAACACTGTTTACCCCTGTGAGGCAGCCTTTTCTGTGAAGTTAATTTGTTAATTTGTAGCACGCCCCTCCTGAGAGAAGAGGGGGCAGTGATAGGAATTTTCAACCGGTTTCCTTCAGAGTCCTTTCTTTGTTCATATCAAGTGTTCTTTTTTCCTAACACAAAAGTTTGTATGCTACCCCATGGCGCGAATAATTTGTTTGATGTATGCAATTATTTTTGGGGAACAGAGGCACTCAGCTGTATTTTATGTCTTTGTTATGTTCTGTATTTCCCAAACAATACAAATGTAGTACACATTGGTAAGGATACAGCTCCCTCAGGCTTACAAAACTGACTTTTCTCCAGCATGGAAAAAAGACCGCAGCAGTAATATGGCAAAAGCTTAAGCAAATGTGTGGATTCCCTGGTCACAAACTCCATATTTAAAGCGGTCTCTTCATGTTTGAATCAAGTGGTAACTCTTTTGCAAATGCCATATCCACTTTTAATCCCAGTATTTCAAGTTTTGCAGAGGGATCCCGGTGGGCACTACACACACTCTAGCGCTGGAGTACTAGTAAGTGTTGGTGGCTGGGATTATCTCAGGACATTTCCAGAAATGCTGGACCTTTCAGGCTCAGCTTCTGAGTATGTCGTAGCAACTTGTACACAAAGCACAGCTAGAGCTAGTAAGTCAGATTGGGACCCCTGCTGTAGCTAGTGTGTGGAGACGGACATTGATCCTCTGATTCAGATGTCATAGGTGTTCAAAATGTCTTAGCGTCCTTGGCAGCGCGGAAGACGTCCTACAGTTAACACCTATAGATCTATGTCAGCAGGGTATCAGAAAGTTGAGGACAACCCAATGGGTGAGCATCCTGTGGGGTGTAGATTGTTGTAAGGGATTAGGTATGATGTTAGTTTGGTTTTCCAAGTCTTACAGTCTTGGGAAGACAGTGAGAAACTGTTACTCAAGTGTCTCTCAGCTAAGCTGGTGACATTGATATGTTCTGTTTCTTTCAGAAGAGTGTCTTATGTTAGAGTTTTGGTTGTATCGCCAAAGCATTTTTTATCAGTTGGGGAGCATTTTACAGGTAAAAAGGCATACAAAGAATTCTACTTCTATTGAGTTTCCTTCTTTCCCCTACACCCTAAACTATGGGGCACATTTACGACCCCTTACGCTGCCATTGTGTCACTTTTTGTGATGCAATGGGGCGCTGTTCTTAAAATCTTATTTAGAAAGCCACACAAAGCTGCATTGCGTGGCTTTGAATGTCCTCATAGATATGGAGTAAGGCAAGGTCGCGCAAATCGCTGTGTTGCCTTAGTCTGCATTAGGAAGGCGTTCCATGGGCATTGCAGTGGGTGTTCCCATGCAACACCCATGGATTTTGATGCATCCCCAGATTTACAAAACCTCGTAGACATGGGGAAGAGCCAAAACCTCCCATCTGCAGCACACATAGAAAGAGGGAAAAGCCTCCCAGGATTGTTTTTTACATGAAGGTTTCCCTTCCTGCACAAAAACAATCCTACATGTAACACAGGCACCCTTGAACCAGGGTGTAAGGGTGCCTGCATTGGCGCTAGGCTGCCAAAATGGCACCAGCACAGTGGGAAAGGACAGGAATGTGCTGTACGACAGCGATACCAAGCATTCCTGCCCTTTCCCTTTGACGCAGGGCAGCACATCAAGGTGACTTGCTGCACTGCCCTGCGCCAAAAGCCCATAAATATGGGCCACTTGTGGTACGATGTTTTCAACAAAATATGCAAGTAATGGAGGGGCTGAGGTCAACAGACTCTCAGTTATAGCATTTCAAAAAAACAACTTTCCACCAGTGTCCTCAACAACTTTGAGTAGCTAGGTGAAGGGGGTAATGTCTTTGGCAGGGGTAGACACAGGCGGGTTTGGTGCACATTTAGGCCCATATTCATACTTTTTGATGCAAAATTGCGCCAATGCAGTTTTGCGTCAAAAAATTTACTGCCGGCTAATGCCATTTCTTTGCACCGCTCGGGCGTCAAATTTATACTTTGACGCTCGGTGGCGCAAACCACAGGTGTGAGTCATTTTTTTTTACTCAAACCAATGCGTCACGTCGTAAAGAAAAATTACGTTAACGCAGCGAAAATGACTGAGACGGTTTACGGCATCGCAAACCGGATACGCAGCATTTTTTGACACAATAGTGTTAAAAAGTAGCGCAAACACTGCAAAATGTGCTAAGGAGAGCCAAAATGGATCCCAGATGCTTAGACAAACCCCAGGAAGATGACCAGAAGGACCCACACAAGACCCAGGAGAGGGAGAAGAAGAAAAGAAAGTGTCACTTCAGTGCAGAGGAGCAGGAAATTCTGGTGAAAGAGGTGACGGAACACCAGCACCAACTTTTTGTCACCTCAAAAATGCCAATTAGTAGGAGAGAGGCAATATGGCAACAAATTGTTGACAAGATAAACAGTGTGGCAGAAGTACGGAGAACAGTCATCGATTGCAAGAAACGCTGGCATGACTGCAAGCGCAGGACAAAGGAAAAGATGGCCAGGAACTGGAAGGCAGCACTGCAGACTGGAGGTTGGAGTCCAGCACCACAGGAGGCCCTGGACCACATGGAGGAGATGGTGGCAGCCGTCATCCCTGAGGAGATCATCACAGGGATTCAAGGACAGGACAGCACAGACTACCAGGAGACAACACAGATGCAGGGTAAGTCGCATGGGGAATTAAAATGCACAAATGTTAACTGTAAGCGGGGGTGGACATACCTACTACGCAATGCATGTAAGTCATGATATTCAGGGAGTGGCGTGGGTAAAGGGGCACGGCACGGGGGCATGAGCTGTTCAGAGGAAACTTGGGGCACAGTATTACACTACACCAACAACCTTTGCATGGGGGTATGCTGCCATGCCAAGGATGTTGGAAAGGTAAAGCCAGTCCAGGAGGGTAGGTTACAACGTAAAACTGGCCTGCTGACACAAGACAGCTTGTATTCTCCCTACATGAACTATGGCTCAATTAATAGTCTCAGGCCATATCCGCAAGTGGAATGTAATATTGACAACAGTTGCCACTACCACCTCTACTGTGTGTGCAGGTCAAGTAGCTCATGGCAGTTACGTGCCTTTGGATCAAACACACCCAAATTAGAGGGTTCAGGATAACAACGTTATCAATCCCCTGAAATCAATACAAATGTGCTAATCCTGTCAAATGTGAATATCCATAGTTGCTACAAACATCAGCCATTGTCATAAACATTATGAGGTACACAGCACTAATGTCATACCCATGCAGCATATGTCAGGGTCCACCCTGTGCCTGGGTCACAATAGCTCCAATGACACCATGCAATATCCCAAATGTGATACTGCTCAGACAACAGCATTGAGGGGGAGGACATATGTCACCGGCTAGTGAAATACACCCGCACAGTCAGAAGAGGAAATGGAACACTGCTAGGACCATCATTGCAATCCAATGTAGCACACATTCCCTAACATTAACTTTACACACTACCAATGCTGACATATGTAGTGTGCCATGCCAATACTATACATAGTTATGCTAGGGCTCAGCAACATATAGCTGGATGTGAAATATCAGAGACTGGCTCAGTTCCAGATTGTTAATTGTGGTGCAAGTGCCATCAGAACAACCACAGCCAGAGCAAGGCCTCACCATGAGAATGGAAGTAGACGGAGGGTTGAGAAGGACAAGAAGGTGGCAATATACAATTTTGACAGAACCAACACCTAGAGGGTGTGATGCTGACAAGTCCCCAAACTGACCACACTACATGTGACATGCAGGTGGGGAATAGGCCTGGGAGAGTGCTAATAATATAGACAGGAACAATGAACAGGAACCTATATCACAATGTGCAACTAATAGGAAGGCAGGCACGCCACATTACAAATGCCACAACACAGACACACTAATTGTACAATATCTCATTGCAGAGGACGAAGGCTCTCCTGGTGATATGCCTGTCCTGGACTTCCCTGATGACATGGATGACGAGCTGAAAAACTTCAGCCTGAAGACTCTCAAAGATGTCCTTGGAACCCTCCAGACCCCACCTTCAGTCGCAAGGAGGAGCACAGATACAGCAGCCTTCACAGAGGACCCACCCACCACCCCAATTGTACAACCTGCCAGCTCCAACCCACCTGAGGAATCTGACGACACTGGCACCAGCTTTGAGAGAACTGTAGTTGGAGTACAGCGGGAGCTGGCCAAGGAGGTGCGGGTGGGGATGGAAAATATGGCAGCCAGCCTAGAGGGGGTGTGTTCGTGCATGATTTCAACTGCAGAACAGGCAGCAGCCATGCAAGGGCGAACATCAATCTTGAAAGAACTTGAAAAAAGTGTGAAGGAAATCAGCACAGCTGTAAGAGAGTTGACACAACACCTCCAACAACAAACCTTTCAACGTGTGCACAAATGCAATATTGACCCTCCTCAGGGCCGACCTGGCTGCCTACCACAGTGACGTGGCTGCTATTCTTAAGAACCAGCAGCTCCTCCTTGCTGCAGTACTGCCCTTAATATCCCCACATTTGGAAGCTACCGGGATATCTGACTCCACTTCTTCAAACACTGAGGTGTGTGTTGCCCCTTCACACCCACCCCCACCAAGGGCAGAGGAGACAACACACACATCAGAAGATGAAGACGTGGAACAGATCACCTTCACCCGTAAGACTGCCCGGTAGCACTAGTCCCTGCCACATGGGCACTTATATCCTAGGTCCTGTGCTTTGTAACATGCCAGTCTTGCAACAGCGGCTCTCAAGCACTTTTTTCCAGCCCACTGTTTACCTTGTCACAATGCCCTGTGATTGTCTCTCACTAACTCATAGGCAAATCATGTCCCTCTGCACTGTATGACACTTAACCCCAGCATGTCCAATGACATGTCCTTTTGCACTTGTGTAGGATCACAATGGAAGGTGTCACATTAATGGACTCACAATCATGGACAATGTAAATATAGCACAACAGCACTTCAACAAACACTTTGTCTCTGTGTAATGTGACACATCAACCGTGAGGGAGATTAGTGATGTTTGCCTCATGTCAATGCCCATAGAATGTCAATACAACTGCCCTGAAAGAATGTGGGTTGATAACTATGCACTGTGGTCTGGATTGTACCATCATCTACCCTTCATGAAGGTCAATTCTGAGGTAACTCAAAACTATACAGTAAAATGCGGTGTTGGACAGAATAAGTCTTCTTCAAGGGATGCCTAAGCCAAAAAATATTGCCTTCAAATTATTGTACTAGACAATCTTTACGTATGTGACATTTGTAACAATTTGTTTCCACAAACACCATACAGCAAGAGTGGATGTGTATGAGTGTACCTACAAATAAGTAACCTGGCTGTACAATGTAACAAATGATAGGTGTGAGTCATGTATACTATACTACTTGAGAATATACCATCACTCACCTTATAAGGCTTCACTTGAACATCAGGCTGCAGGCAGACTTAACACAGTGTCCTCAATACCAAATATGGTCCCAAAGTATGTGAGATTGAAAA
This sequence comes from Pleurodeles waltl, assembly GCF_031143425.1. NCBI lineage: Eukaryota > Metazoa > Chordata > Amphibia > Caudata > Salamandridae > Pleurodeles > Pleurodeles waltl. Next base: position 342,701,226 of record NC_090445.1, read on the forward strand.
CATACATCAAAAATGAACAACACATTGGGATCCATAGTAACCTTGAGTGGTGGGTGCAATGGATGGCAGATTCATAGCAAAGTAGCTGTGGTATAGCTGCCAATGTGACAGCTCAATTGGGATTTGGTTGCAGGATGGGACACAAATGCAAATACTAAAGAGACACTGTTCAGCCATGCCAAGGCCCTGATCCCCAAACATATGACACATACTGTAAAGGAGTACCTAAATATTTATTTAACAGTAAAAATGGATAATAAAACCAGGGGAAACACCTTCACTAACCTAACCTATCCTAACTACACATTACCCACAACTGGCCCTAACTAACAAAAGCTAAACTTACTTATCACATTTAATTAAACACTCTAAACATCAAGCCCCTCCACCCCCCCTTATAAGACGGGACACATGGAGGACAACATATACTAACCTAAACACATACTATCTTATACTAAACAAATATGTATTTTTTGGGATTTTTATATTTTTTTATTTTTTGTTTTTTTTTATATTTGTTTAAAACACCAAAACACCAACATAATCCATACACATTTCAAAATATCATACCCCACCCGCCAACCCACTATTACTAACTAAACTAGCAGCCTATTCTAACCTAACACTAAGCCCCCTAAACCCACTAATTAAAAGAACCAGGAAAGAGGAGGGAGGAGAGGGAATCATGGCAGAGGGTATAATTGTCACAAGTTCGCACTCCGCAGGGTCTTCTTTATGGCACGCATTCTCTTATTAATTTGTGACACCTCCTGCTGCAGCCTGTCCAGTCTCCGCAACATACGTTGCATGTCACGTTGCATCACTCTGAAATCTGCAGGGTCAATGACTGTAGCAGGGGTGGTCTGAGTGCCAGTTGTAGATGTGTGTCCGGTTGGTGGTGCCATGCTTGTAGGGGGAGGTGCAGGTGCTGCTGTCAGTGGTCCTGCAACAGTGAAAGTCGATGGTCCTGCAGTGGTGGCTGATATCTTTGGTGCCACCTGGGTGGTAGTGGTGGTGCTGGTGGTGGCGGCTGTTGTGGACACAAAGGGCCCCCTTGGGCAAATTCCCTCCACACTCCTGAGGCTTTTTCATGGCGATAACGCCGTGCCATGTGGCGGAACTCAGACTCCACATCCAGAATGTGGCGGTAACGCATCCCCCGGCGCTGAAACTGACGAATCTGGATGGCATTCATATTGGCTGCTGTTAAAAAAGATAAACCAAACATTAGGTACTTGATTGTATGATATAGCTACTGATGAGAATCAGACAATACATCTAATGTGGCTGAAACAGACCATATCACCATACAGATCACAGATTGTCCCTGAGGAAGTACATGCCAACGCAGCCTACACATGTCCTATCTAACAGCATAGCAATGCTCTAAAAGATGTGTAACAACTTAAATGACCGAAGCATCATTGTTCAGCCATTAGTCACGTAAAAAATGCTGCAACTCCTCCAAATGTGACAGGCCAACTTATGACTATCTTCTGGATGACAATCAAGGGCCACAAGATCTGTGATTTGTAAATGGAATTGCCAGGATGGAATGCAGTTGTTAATCATGAGTGGGTACCCTAGATTTGGACAAGTGAGTTACAGATTTACATGTCTGTGTACTAAACCTGGATCATCACAGCTAGGTACACATTTCATAACCCTAAGACTGTGCTTCGGGGGGGTGGAGTGGTGGACAAGCAACACATACTTTCAAACATCAAGGACACCCAGGAAGCTTTAGATAGCTGTACATGGGTTTGGGCAGTCCACCACAGCTAAGGAGGAAGTCCAACTAGGATAGACCCAAACCTTGGACAATCCCATCACATTTATGTTTGTAAATGCAGACAATTGTCAACATCATTTAATACCACTAATACCTGTCTAACAACAAGCAGATAGATGCAAGCACACATCTGGCCATGAGCTGCATGCACACCTATGACATTGTACTCAAGTACCACATATGTAGCACAACATGTGGAGCTAGATGCTGCTAGGAAGTCAAACATACAGTTGAACATGTTCATTAGTGAACAGGGAGGCTCAAGTCTGTGGGTAAGACTTTGGCATCCTTATTCTGTGAGATTCAGGGTCTGACATGCCGACTAAATCATGAATATGGGCCTCTGCTAATTTTTCTTTATAAAAATTTCAAAAACAAATGTCACCCTCTTCACATGGCCACGCCTACAGGGCTGCACTACAATCCCAAAATATGACTATACGCTGCTGATTGTCCAACTCAAAGATGGAAAAAAAGTGAAACTCCACACAAGTAACATATTAGATCATTTGCCAGCACATCTACCTTGCTATGTGTCCAACCCACAGGAGTCAAGCACACAACAGCTGCAAACACAACACAGAACTGAAATATCAACACTTACTGGATATGTCTGGGTCCGCAAATCGAGCCACTTCTCCGATTGTGTAGGGGGCAGGTCCACCTGTAAAGCATGGAAGGGAGAAATGTGCTCATTGTCTGTGCACTGTACAACACTTTAAAATAAAACTACTGTGTGTAACATTAAATCTGAAAGTCCAGCCTCTTAGGCATGATGATACTTCAACAGACATACCACTGCAAACATGTACAGACCCAGTCACTATAGTGAGTGATACACATATCTGAACACATGCAGTGGCCCTAATTATCATGTGGTGACAAACATGCTCCATCAATTGGTTGCAGACTCATTTATGGAGTGTACTCCTCTCATCATTTGTAGTAATGAGAGACATGCAAAGCTACTTTCCTGGAGCACTGCAATACCAGTCGCTCAGGTATTGTGGCTTGTGCATCAAGGGACAATCATTTACTGTGTGACGCACCTGTGGGTTGATTTAAGGTCATGATTTATCATGCTTTCTATGGTCCATTATATGTAGGGCCTGTGTTGTGTGTAGGTTATGTAATGTAGGGTATGCTACATTTACAGTGTACCCTGAGCCACATATGCCCCCTATGATACCATAATGGCAGGGATCCTGTGCGTTAATTGGTGACAATTTGAGGCTAGCCATGGATTGACCAGTTTTAATATTTTGATGCAACAAGGAGATATATGCTGACAGTGTATATTGTAGTCATCCATGACAGACTGCTGGGGCACAGGTGTAGTCATTGCACTGAAATGTGTCAATCATTGCCTTCTGTACCCATGATGGGTTTTGGAAAACACACTGAGCCACATTCATCATCTTACATTTGCGAAGTTGGTAGATCAGCGGCTATACAGCAAACTGACACTGTCATATTATTAACACATGGTTTAGCAAATGTACCACTGTGTCAATCATGATGATGTAGGTTTCAATTTGTATGTACCTTCGGAATGGCAGCAGTCACAGGAATGCTGGTCTTCTGATCTTAGCATACACCCATGTCTGTGATAGCCTCCATACTGGGAAGTTAGTTATTGAACATATGCTGCACTAGATTAGCAGGGGTGTACCAAACAAAACTAGCAATGTATTAGGGAACTTTATATGTATGATGAAATTGGTCCGGGGTCCCTTGCACAACATCATGCACGTAATACATTGTGACCATGCATTCCCCAAACGTCAGGTATCCCATGATGTTCCCATAACTTATGAGAAGTTCATGGCTATAGAGTAACAAAGATGGCAAGTGCATTAGCTCTGTTCCAGCTATTGTGCCCAAGACCAATGTAAAGCACACAGGTACAATGAACGGAGGGCCAAGGATAGTTGTTATCCCACAATTTGTATCATTTGCTTCATTTTATGTGCTACAGCTAAGGAAAGTAGCACCAAACATTTAGATATGAACCCGTGTGCATTACTTTGTCATCCATTCATAATTTAATTGCGGCACAACCAAGTCAAACTATCAGCCTAAGATATTACCTGAGGTTAGAAAGAACTTGGTACATATGGGCCAGAATACAGTTCAGACATGTATTAGAAATAAATGGGGGACACATTAATTCTTGAAATTTTCTGGTGAAAAACTAACTACACAACTACGCAACTTAATACAGTAACTGTGTGTCAATGTTTGTGAATTGGCTATTTCAATTTTAGTTGTCCCACTGTGTGAACATCACAAGACGTGATTTCATAAATGTGCTTGTATGCATGTGTTGTCAATGTGGATAACCATCAGATGCTATTCAGTGTGGAAATGAGTAAGGAAATGTGTTTGTCATACACGTAGCAACAAATGCTGTGTGAACTTCCCAGAATTTTGGGACAAAAGCATGTCCTATGACAAACCATGCACATGATAGATAGAGGACGGGTGATCATGTCAATGTTCCAAGACTAAGCCATCACATGTCCTGGAATGTTGGATACCACTTCCTGGTCACTTGTTTGGATACTACCCATGAGTCAGACATTTGAAAATGCTATGTGGGTACGGTGTTTGTGACACAGAGTCCCAAAACCAATCCACAAATGTAATGTCACTCCACAGTTTGAGTCATATAAATGACCTATGTTTCTCTTGTGGCAGTGGAGGACCAGCAGAACAAGCAGCATGTGTTCACATATTTCGAGTGGTTAATAGCACAAAGGTGTCCAGTTCAAGCCTGTGTCATTATTGGGGTCCATGTTGTCACAGTTACGTGCAGGTCTAGTCATGAGTCTGCAGAGCCATTTCCTGCATTAACAAAGTATCCTTCACAGCTGAATTGAATGAAAGCCAAAGAGGATTTGAGAACACACCTGGGGATATTCCAGCTATGGCACTGCAGAAGTTTTATGAGACTGACAACAGGGCAACCTTGGTGTGTTCACAAAGTTAATGGATCAGTAATTTAAAACCGGCAGGTTTCCTCACAACATTTGTACACAGGGTGGCCTCTAAAATTCCCACTGCAGCTGGGAACATCAGTGCCTCTGTGCTGATTAATCTCACAGCTATTCACCACACAACCCCCATCAATACATTGGGGCCGATGTGAATCAGTGTGTGGACCGTCAGGGTACAAACATGTTTTGACATTTCATGCACATTATCAAACGTTGTTTGTTGTGCTGGTGGCACCATACCCAATCCATGCATACAGCCATGGTACACTGTCACTATTTGTCACTCATGCATACATTAAACCCAGACAAGGGATGGGCTGTGAATAGGCTATTTGAAGACATGTCCCACCCCATGATACGATAAGTAAACTGATTACGCTATACATTGTATTTGAGTATTCATTGTAGACCTACCTGACACAATACTCCAGGAGGAAAGTGAGGGCATGGAAAGCAACTATGAGACAAAAGTAGCCACATGGAACCTTTAGGGTCACAGAAAGACAGGGACCAATCAGGTAACAGATTGGAGGCTCTGTCAGGAACTAACATGAACAAGGCAAATACACAGTGAGCAGACTGAGACTGGTGAAAGCTGGAACCACATTGTGGAAATTGAAAACTGTATTTGTCCTGTGTGCTGCAACTTTAAACAATAAACCAAGGCCTGTGTTACACAAGTGATTTATACGGCAATGCATAACAGGGATATACATATAATGGCAGCTTCTATGCCCTTCCAGGCAGCAGCAAGGGCTGTGCATGTTCAAATGGCTGGTCTGCATGTAAGTGTTCACATGTGTGTGCAGCTTCAGTCTCTCACAAGTCCTGTAGGTGAGAATCAAGTTCAAAGATCCAACAGTGCCTTTCACATGTGAAGCAATGGACAGGTGATTACAGATCCTAAAGACTACCAGGCAGCGCATTATCTGACCAGAAGTCCATGCAGACAGATGAACTATGACTGTGGCATGCCATACTAAAGAGGGAAGCACACTAGAGTCAGAATGTTAGTCTGGTAGTCTGTAAATGAAGGATTATCTGGGTACAAATAGTCAATTTCCAGGGCCCCCTAGAGAAGGGTGGGGAGAGACTGAAAACATGGCAGTGGCAGGACTTATGACCTGGGATGGCATGTGCAGGGGATGTCTTGTGAGCAATGCTAGTCCTACCTGGGGCACTTGTGCTATCAATTTGCAGCTTACATGGACTTCTTGTCACACATACTCCTTGCAGAGATAGCTGATGTCACACTTACTGCTGTCAAGGGTCTGGTCATACATTCCTGTTACCAATGCAATAGCACATCCACTGCCTCATGTATGAGGCATTTATTTTCCTTATGAATGATGGTGTCTTAGTTGTGTGCCATATGCTGCAATGAACCATGTTGCCAACATGTATGTGTGCCATAGCTGTGGTCCTCTGATATTGCCCTTCAAATGTGAAATGGACAGGATATATGTCATTTACAGTGTGTGTGAAGTTGGGTGTACATTCATACCCATCAAATGTGATGTGGATTTTTCAGTATCCTATTCTGTATATCTGCAATGCTCTGTGAGGCTACACTCTTGTTATGAATCTTAGGGATAATGTGATGCATAAATGATTATCCAGATCATGATTAATGACATATGGTAAGACAGTTGTGATGGTGACTATAGTTAAAAGAAGTTTTGGACAATGTGTTGTCTCTGACGCAATCCTGCTGCAGTGTTTGGATGGTCCCCCTCATGTTGATGGACAGCATCCTCCTCTTCCTCCCCTTCAGCCATTTGTGGGTCTGGTTCATAGAGGGGAATGTTCCTCCTTACACAAATGTTATGCAGGATGGCACAGGTCAAAATGATCTTGCAGACCATTTCTTGTGACTATAGGAGGCTGCCTCCGGTGATGTCGAGGCACCTGAATCATGACTTCAGGATGCCAAAGGTCCTCTCGACTATGGTGCGTGTCCTCCGATGTGCCTCATTATAGGCCTGTTCTGATGCTGTGCTTGGGTTTGCAAATGGGTTTATGATCCATGGCTGGATCCCATACCCCTGATCAGCTGAATGAGAAAATGAGTGAGAAAATGTGGATGTTGCTTACACCATGATTATCACTTTGCATGGCAGATGTTCTCTTGTGTTGTCTGTGACTCATCTGTGTTTGTGTTATTGTGTGGAATCCTAGGCTTCTAGGATGTACCATCGGCATTGGGATGTTTCATTATCTGAACTGGTGTTTGGCTGATTGACCAGATGTCACCGGTATTTTTGTAAACTTGCAGTACATTGTGTACTCCCATGCATTATGTCATGTGAAAGAGGTGTCTATGTGTCTTAACTGGGGGTGACATGATACTTCCATACACAGAATCAATTTCACAGTGGTGGTAACACGGTTGCATCTATATGGCCTGCACATCCCATCCAATTTAACATATGCAATAGAATTTGTTAACCATCAATGAGGCCCTTTGATTTGGCTAGGTGACAGCTGACGTGTTGACAATTGACAATGCAAAAATATCCCATGTGTGACAAGTTCTCTGCAGACCTATTTATCTGCCCTTACCGAGTTGACTCATGTTCAAACGTGTACCTATACTACTGAACCTGGTCCAGTTCAGCTGGCTAACTTGGTTGTGATGTTGACGGTTTGAGTGTCAGAAGGTCCATATGCCTGTACATCTGTTGTGTATATGTGTAATTGTCTCAAACCGTATGTGTAGGAATGTGCACTTTCAATATTGTCAATATGTGTTCTTAGCACAGTCCACTTGCTTATTGGTAGTGGGCAATGTCAGAGCAGGAGTGATGTGCGATATTGGTACGGCCTCAATGATTCCATGTCACCTTCATTAGAGTCATCATCATCATGCTATGTGTCTCATGGTGTTTGACCTGCAGCAAAACACATTACACACCCCTTACACAGTACGTATTGGTTGGAAGGTTCATCACAGAGCTGCCTCTCTTGTAATAAAATTACAGATTCTTCTAGCTAATGGTAAAAGAAAATCCTGACTTTATTAAAGAGAAAGGAGGCAAACATTATCCCACCACTATACATGTGAGAATCTGTTTCCTACCCTACGTTGCTTGTTTTTAATAATTGCAAGATCTGGTTTCAACCAATCAAACGTCAACCTGAGGGGTTAAGCTTGGCTGGAGTGCTAAAGAAGCATGACAATTGCAAGACTAAGGCCTAAGGCCCAAATTTAAAGATGGCCTTGCGCCATATAACACAACATTAGCGTCATTTTTCTGAATGTGGCGTTAGATTGCCAAAAACACCATATCTACGAAGTGGCGCAATGCATGCATTGCACCACTATACGACCCTTTGCACCACATTATGCATATGCCAGGCTTAATATATGCAATGGGGTGTTTCAGCGCAAGGAGGCCCGCAAATGAATCCTCAAATATATAGTATAGTTTAATCAGTTTTCTTATAGTATTCTGTTCTGTTCTGGGACATGTATTCATATAGCCTAATCTAGCCCTCATCCCTTGCCTGGTTTTGCATGTATTCATTAGTGCCAAACAGTGACAGTGTGCTGTGGCTGTATGCATGGATTCGGTATAGTGCCTCGAGCACAGCAAACAAGGGCTGCCAATGTGTATGTAAGGGCAAAACATGTTTGTGCCCTGAGGGTCCACACACAGATTCACTTCTGTCACTACCTTTTGATGGGGCTTGCGTGATGACTATCTGTTACATTAAACAGCACAGAGGCAAGGATGTTCCCTGTTGCAGTGGGAATTTTGGAGGCCGCCCTGTGTACAAATGTTGTGATGAAACCTGCCTGTTTCCAATTACGGATCCAAAATGTTTTTAAGCACACTAAGGTTGCCCTGTTGTCTGCCTTATTAAGGGTCTGCAGTGCCATAGCTGGACTATCCCCATGTGTGTCGTTAGTTGATCAAATCTGCTTTGAAGGATACTCTGTTAATGGAGGGAAGGGCTCCACAGACTCATGACTAGACCTGCACGAAACTGTGACAACATGGAGGCCAATACTGACACAGGGTACACATGGCCACACACTTGAACTGGAAACCTTTGTGCACTGAACCACTGGAAATATGTGAACACTTGCAGCATGGTCTGCTGGTTCTCCACAGGCACAGGAGAAACATAGGTCATTTACATGACTCAAACTGTGGTGTACCATAACTTTTTGGGATTGGAGTTGGGACTCTGTGTCATAAACACTGTGCCTACCTAGCATGTTCAAATGCCTGACTCATGGGCAGTATACACAGAAGTGACCATGGGGTGGTATCCAACATTCCAGTACATGTGATGGCTTACCTTTGTAACATTGCCATTATCAACCGTCCTCTGTCTATCCTGTGTATAGTTTGTCATGGGAGATGTTTTGTCCCCAAAGTCAGGGAAGTTCACACACCATAAGACGCTACGGGTATGAAAAACATATATCCTGACTGATGTACCTCAATAAATGGCATCTGATGGTTATCCACAATTACAACACATGCATACAAGCACATTATGCAAAACACGTCTTGTGATGTTCACACAGAGGCACAATAATTGAAATAGCCAATTCACAGACATAAACACACAGGCCATGAGTGAATTTTTAAAGTTGTGCAGCCTTGCTATCCTCTATTGATGCACCACCTGCTCAAACTAGGGAATGCCAATTTTAATTCCAAATGTTTGGTTGCTGTTGCGTCAGTTAAGAGTGTTAATACGGCACAACAACATGAGTATTATGGTCCGCAGTAGTGTGGTCTGCCACATGTGCCCAAACACTGGAACACATATAGCAGGCCCTAACAGTCTATCTTTGTATAGTTATAGCTTTCATGTACGTTAAAAATGAGAAAAATGACACAAACACAGTTGAAGACAGGTATTTTGACGCATACGCGTCAAAAAAGACGCATATGCATCAAAATATGCTGCATATGCGTTAAAAAATGACGCTCACAGCCATTATACATCGATTGGTCCCTAGCGTTAATTTCAACACTGCGCCCCATGAAATAGGTTATCCATGAAAAATATATTGATCTTTGAATGTGGGATAATTTTTAAGCATATGCGTCAATAAATATTGACGCAAATCCCGTGAGCGTCATAAATTTTCATGCATCATAATAAAAGCGCACCGCATTTGAGACAGGAAGTGATGTAATAGGATATCCTGTTTACAGAAATGGTACAGTGGGTGTACTTTCACTTTCACTTTGCAGTCTGTGATTCTTCTAGACTGTGTGGCTGTGTTTAGAGTTGTGTCTGTCCAAATTGTGCTTTTGTCTCCTGTGTGCCATTCCAATTGTCATCTGTTGTTATTGTAATTGTCTCAGTAATTCATTGTAGTTGTGTTTTTGTCATTTTTTGTGTCTAATTTTGTCTTTGTACTGTTGGGAGTGTGTAGTGGGTATTGTTAGTTGGGGTATTGTTGGGCTGTTTGTGGGTTCTTTAAGTTTCATTTTCCTACCTCCTTTCCCTGTATTTCCCTCTTTTCCCTTTCCTATCCCTATTAGTTTTTTTGATGCTGGGCAGGCCACGTCTGGGGAGAAACGATGAGGAGGAGCTATGGGCTTTCATTTGGCTGGTGTACTACTTCCTCCCCCTGATGTTAGAGGCTGGTGGCAGGATGATACAGGGGCATCACACTGAGGCAAGGAGGCTCAGGTGGTCCAAGGTGCTGTTCCACCTAAAGAGAGTATTCAACAGCCAGCGCAACGACCACCAACTCAAACATCGCTTGGCTGACCTTGTGGCCAGAGAGCAAGACCTGATGGGCCACCTGGGTGTGGTGATTGGTGGCCCTGTTGATGAGTACAAATCAGACTAATGTGTGTAGTAAAATGTTCTATAGTGAAAGTAGCAGATTTGGTGACATGCTGCATGCAATATTTGTGGACGTGTGGAATGCAAGTTGAACACACCCTGGCCCTGATTTATGCAATATTTGCTACACATTACCGTCATTTGTTGACGCAAAAGCTGCACAAACTTACAAAACACAACTTGATCTTTTAAATTAGTGCTGCTTTGACGTCAATAGATGATGTTAATGCGGCACAAACAAATGTTTTATTCATGGTCTGTGAGTGTACCAGGAATGAGATGTATTTCACATGCTAAAGCAAGGAATGAATGTAGTCCCCAATTATTTGGAATACATGTCTGAACTGTATACATGGCCATACGTACAAAGATCTTCCTAACCTCTGGTAATATCTTAGGCTGATATTTTGACTTGGTTTGTGCAGCATTTAAATTAATCATGGATGCCAAAGTAATACACACTGGATAATATCTAAAGGTTTGGTGCTACTTTCCATAGCTGTAGCGTAAAAACATGAAGCAAATCCCACACATAAAAAAAAATCTGACCCTTTGTTCATTGTTCCTGTGTGTTTTAATTTGCCTTGGGCACAATTGCTGGTACAGAGCTGATGCATTTGCCATCTGTGTCACTTTATAGCAAAGCAAATTTCATAAGTTAATGTGGCATCATGGGATTCCTGAACTTTGTGAACGCATGGTCACAAATTATTTATTTGCATGATGTTGTGCAAGGGATCCCTGACTGCTTCCATCATACATTTAAAGTGACAAAATAGTTTGCTAGTTTACGTTTGGTACACCCCTGCTGATCTAGTGCAGCATATGTACAATTGTTAACTTCTCAGTATGATGGCTATCACAGACATGGGTGTATGCTAAGATCAGCAAACCAGCATTCCTGTGACTGCTGCCATTCCCAAGGTGCATACAAATTGAGACCTACCTCATCAAGATTGCCACAGTAGGACATCTGCTAAACCATGTTTCAATTAGGGGGCAGTGTCAGTTCGCTGTATAACCACAGATCACCTAACTGGCGAATGTAAGATGATGAATGTGGCTAACTGTGATCTACAATACCTGATATAGGTACACAGGGTCCTGAGTAACACATTTCAGGTGCAATGACTACACCTGTGCCCATGCATTCTGTCACAGATGATCAACTTAGACACTGTCAGCATATATTTCTTTGTTGTTTTGATTTAGATAAATGGCCAATCCATGTTTAGTGTAACATTGTCATCAAGTAACACAGAGGATCCCTGCCATCATGGTGTCATAGGGGTGGTATACGGCTCTGGGTAAACTGGCAACGTGGCATATGTAACCTACAGACAACACAGGCCCACATATAATGGACCATAGAAAGCACAATAATTCCTGAACTAAACTCAACCCACATGAGCATCACACAGTAACTGATTGTCCCTTGATGCACAAGCCACAATACCTGAGTGACTGGTATTGCAGTGGACCAGGAATGTGGCTTTGCATGTCTCTCATAACAACAAATGAAGAAATCGAGTACCCTTTAGAAAGAATTCTGCACAAAACTGAGTAATCATGTTTGTCACCACATGGTTGTTAGGGCCAGTGCATGTGTGCATATGTGTGTCTATCAATCACTGGAGTGACAGGGTCAATACATGTCTGCAGTGGTATGTCTGTTGGGGTGTCTACATGCCTGAGGTTCTGCTCTATCATCTAAAATGTCACACAGTGATTATTTGTTCCACGTTTTGTACAGTGAGCCGACATTGAGCACATTTCACCCTTCCATGTTTTACAGGTGGACCAGCTGTAGGAGGCTGGCCTGGCTTGTAGTGGGTACCAGAAGTACTTACACCTTGTGCCAGGTCCAGTTATCCCTCATTAGTGTAGAAGAGGTGTTTGTAGCAGCATAGGCTGATAGAAGGTAGCTATGGCAAAGCAGCTTAGGCTGAACTAGGAGACATGTAAAGCTCCTACTATATCACTGGTGTCATATGCACAATATCATAAGAAAACACAATACACAGATATACTAAAAATAAAGGTACTTTATTTTTATGACAATATGCCAAACGTATCTCAGTGAGTACCCTCAGTATGAGGATGAGAAATATACACAAGATATATGTACACAAACCAAAATTATGCAGATAATAGCAAAAGGAAGTAATGCAAGCAATGCAAAATTACAGTAGATTGCAATAGGAGCACATAGGTATAGGGGCAACACAAACCATACACTCCAAAAGTGGAAAGCAAACCACAAATGGACCCCAAACCTATGTGAGCTTGTAGAGGGTCGCTGGGACTGTAAGAAAACAGTGAGGGTTAGAAAAATAGCCCACCCCAAGACCCTGAAAGTTAGGTGTAAAGTGCACCTACTACCCCCAGAGAGCACAGAAGTCGTGATAGGGGGATTCTGCAGGAAGAACAAACTCCAGCAAGGCAACAACAGTGGATTTCTGGACCTGAGTACCTGTAAGACAAGGGGACCAAGTCCAAGAGTTGCAACAGTGTAGAGAGTGGGCAGGAGCCCAAGAAATGCCAGCTGAGGGTGCAAGGAAGCTGCCACCTGTTGGAAGAAGCTTGGTGTTCTGCAAGAACGAAGAGGACTAGGAACTTCCTCTTTGGAGGATGGATGTCCCACGTCGTGAAGAAGCTTACAGAAAGACCGCAAACAAGCCTTGCTAGCTGCAAGGGTCGCGGTTAGGGTGTTTGGATGCTGCTATGGCCCAGGAGGAACCAGGATGTCGCCACTTAGATGAGGAGACAGAGGAGGCACCCAGCAAGTCAGGGAGCCCTCACAGAAGCAGGCAGCATCCACAGAAGTACCTGAACAGGCACTTAGAAGAAACGTGAACCGGAGTCCACCCGAAGTTACAAAAGGGAGTCCCACGACGCCGGAGCACAACTCAGAAGGTTGTACACTGCAGGTTAGAGTGTTGGGGACCCAGGCTTGGCTGTGCACAAAGGAAATCCTGGAAGAGTGCACAGGAGCCGGAGCAGCTGCAAATCACGCGGTACCCAGCAATGCAGTCTAGCGTGGGGAGGCAAGGACTTACCTCCACCAAACTTGGACTGAAGAGTCACTGGACTGTGGGAGCCACTTGGACAGAGTTGCTGAGTTCAAGGGACCACGCTCGTCGTGCTGAGACGGGACCCAAAGGAGCGGTGATGCAGTCTTTTGTTGCCTGCGGTTGCAGGGGGAAGATTCCGTCGACCCATGGGAGATTTCTTCGGAGCTCCTGGTGCAGAGAGGAGGCAGGCTACCCCCAGAGCATGCAGCACCTGGAAACAATCGAGATAGCCGGCAGGATGAAGCGATACAAGGTTGCTAGTAGTCGTCTTGCTACTTTGTTGCGGTTTTGCAGGCGTCCTGAGCAGTCAGCGGTCGATCCTTTGGCAGAAGGTGAAGAGGGAGATGCAGAGGAACTCTGGTGAGCTCTTTAATTCGTTATCTGGTGAGATCCCCAAAGCAGAGACTCTAAATAGCCAGAAAAGGAGGTTTGGCTACCTAGGAAGGAGGATTGGCTACCAAGAGAGGTAAGAGCCTATCAGAAGGAGCCTCTGACGTCACCTGCTGGCACTGGCCACTCAGAGCAGTCCAATGTGCCACAAACACCTCTGTTTCCAAGATGGCAGAGGTCTGGGACACACTGGAGGAGCTCTGGGCACCTCCCCTGGGAGGTGCAGGTCAGGGGAGTGGTTACTCCCCTTTCCTTTGTCCAGTTTCGCACCAGAGCATGGCTGGGGGATCCCTGAACTGGTGTAGACTGGCTTATGCAGAGATGGGCACCATCTGCGCCCATCAAAGCATTTCCAGAGGCTGGGGGAGGCTACTCCTCCCCAGCCCTCACACCTATTTCCAAAGGGAGAGCGTGTTACACCCACTCTCAGAGGAAGTCCTTTGTTCTGCCTTCCTGGGCCAGGGCTGCCTGGACCCCAGGAGGGCAGAAACCTGTCTGAGGGGTTGGCAGCAGCTGCAGTGGAGACCCCGGAAAGGCAGTTTGGCAGTACCCGGGTTCTGTGCTAGAGACCCGGGGGATCATGGAATTGTCACCCCAATGCCAGAATGGCATTGGGGTGACAATTCCATGATCTTAGACATGTTACATGGCCATGTTCGGAGTTACCAATGTGACGCTGTACATAGGTAGTGACCTATGTACAGTGCACGCGTGTAATGGTGTCCCCGCACTCACAAAGTCCGGGGAATTTGCCCTGAACGATGTGGGGGCACCTTGGCTAGTGCCAGGGTGCCCACACACTAAGTAACTTTGCACCCAACCTTCACCAGGTGAAGGTTAGACATATAGGTGACTTATAAGTTACTTAAGTGCAGTGGTAAATGGCTGTGAAATAACGTGGACGTTATTTTACTCAGGATGCACTGGCAGGCCTGTGTAAGAATTGTCAGAGCTCCCTATGGGTGGCAAAAGAAATGCTGCAGCCCATAGGGATCTCCTGGAACCCCAATACCCTGGGTACCTCAGTACCATATACTAGGGAATTATATGGGTGTACCAGTATGCCAATGTGAATTGGTAAATTTAGTCACTAGCCTGTTAGTGACAAATTTGGAAAGCAGATAGAGCATAACCACTGAGGTTCTGGTTAGCAGAGCCTCAGTGAGACAGTTAGGCATCACACAGGGAACACATACAGGGCACATACTTATGAGCACCGGGGCCCTGCCTGGCAGGGTCCCAGTGTCACATAGACTAAAACAACATATATACAGTGAAATATGGGGGTAACATGCCAGGCAGGATGGTACTTTCCTACACCAGCCCCCTACACAATTGGAGGAGTGGCTCGATTTGCGGACCCAGACATATCCAGTAAGTGTTGATATGTTAGTTCTGTGTTGTGTTTGCAGCTGTTGTGTGATTGACTCCTGTGTGTTGGACACATTGCAAGGTATGATGTGCTGGCACATGATCTGATATGTGACTTGCCTGGTGGTTGACATTTTGTTCCATGTTTGAGTTGGACAATCAATGGCGGAGAGTCATATTTGGGGATTCTAGAGCTGCGCTATAGGCATGGGCATGTGAACAGGGTGATATTTGTTGCTACATTTATGCCAATGATAAATTTGGAGGTGGCCATGTTCATGATTTAGTCAGCAAGTCATACCCTGATTCACACAGACCAGTGATGCCGAAGTATGACCCACAGACTTGAGCCTCCCTGTTAACTAATGAACATGTAGGACTGTATGTTTGACTTCCTAGCAGCATCTGGCTCCACATGTTGAGCTACGTTTATGTGGCACCTGAGTAGAATGTCTTAGGTGTGCATGCAGCTCAAGCCCAGATGGCTGCTTGCATCTATGTGCTTGTTTTTGGAAAGGTATTAGTGAGATCAAATAATGTTGACAATTGTCTACAATTAGGAACATAAATGTGGATGTCTATCCTAGTTGGCAGCCCTCCTTACCTGTGGTAGATTGACTAAACCCATGGCCAGCTGTCCAAGGCTTCCTGGCTGTCCTTGATGTTTGAAAGTATGAGTTGCATGTCCCTCACCCCCTGAGGCACAGGGTTAGGGTTATGAAATATGTGTAGCTAGCTGTGAGGATCCCAGTGTAGAAGACAGACATGTCATTCCAACATTCATTTGTTCCAACCTAGGATACCCCCTCATGATTAGCAGCTGCATACCATCCAAGCAATTCCATTTACAAATCACAGATCTTGTGGGCCTTCATTGTCATCCACAAGATAGTCATTAGTTGGCCTGTCACATGTGGAGTACTAGCAGCATTTGTTATGTGACTAATGGCAGAACAATGATGCACAGATCATTTAAGTAGGTACACACCTTTTTGAGCATTGCTGTGCTGTTAGATAGGAGATGTGTAGGCTGCGTTGGCATGTCATTCCTCAGGGACATTCTATGATCTGTACTGTGATTTGGACTGTTTAAGCTAATTTTGAGGAAGTGTTAGAATATCATCAGTAGATGTATCACACAATAATGTCACTAATGTTTGTCTTTCTCCATTTTTACAGCTGCCAACATGAATGCCAATCAGATCAGGGAATTCCAGAGGCGGGTGATGCGTTACCGCCACATACTAGATGTGGAGTCTGGGTTCCGCAATATGGCACAGCGTTATCGCCATGAGAGAGCCACAGGGGTCTGGAGGGCATTTGCTCCCAGGGGGCCATCCTTGCCCACAACAGCCACCAGCACAACCACTCCTACCACAGACGCACAAAGGATGACAACCACTCTACCTCACCAGCTCCAGGCCCATAGACAGCAGCTCCTGCACCTCCCCCTCCAAGCATGGCACCGGCACCATCACTACCATCCACTAGTGGCACACAGACAACCCCAGCTGCAGTGATAGACAATGCAGAATTCCAGGCAATGAGACGTGACAGGCAACGGATGTTGAGCAGGATGGACAGGCTGCAATAGCAGCAGACTGCGTGGAATAAAGACGATCCTGCGGAGGGCAAATTTGTGACTTTGTGACCCTCAGCCATGATTCCCTCCCCTACTTCCTCTTTCCTGGTTCTCATATTTAGTGAGTTTAGGGGGCTTAGTGTTAGGTTAGAATAGGCTGTTAGTTTAGTTAGTATAAGTGGGTTGGGGGTGGAGGGGGTTATATTATTACATGTGGTTTTTTTGGTGGGTGGTGGGGGATGATGTTGGGGTTTATGTGTATAAAAGAAAATATATAAAAAAATAAATACCAAAAAATATATATTTGTTTAGGATAAGATAATATGTGTTTAGGTTAGTATATGTTGTCCTACATGTGTCCCGTCATATAAGGGGGTGGGGGGCTGATGTTTAGAGAGTTAAGTTAATTGTGATAGGTAAGTTTAGCTTAGGGTATTTAGGGCCAGTTGTGGGTAATGTGTAGTTAGGATAGGTTAGGTTCTTTAAGGTGTTTATCCTAGTTTTATTATCCTTTTTTACTGTTAAATAAATATTTAGGTATTCCTTTACAGTATGTGTTATATGCTTGGGGATCTGGGCCTTGGCATGGGTGAACAGTGTCAATTTAGTATTTGAATTTGTGTACCATCCTGCATCCGAATCCCATTATTGACATGGTTATTCACAATTCCTAATGTGCAGTCACATTGGCAGCTACACCACAGCTACTTCTCAATGCATCTGCCATCCATTGCACCCACAACTCAAGGTTACTATGGTTCCCAATGTGTTGTGAAGTTTCAATGCGTGTTTTAAATTTGTCATCGTTTGAGACCTGATTTGGAATCTTGGCCACTGTGGTACATCTGCCTGCAGCCTGATGTTCATGTGAACCCTGAAAAGCTGAATGATGTTATAATTGTATGCAGTATTGTATGCATAACTCACACCTACCATTTCTTACATTGTACTCCCAGGTTACATAAATGTCCATACACTCGTACACATCCATTCCTGCTGTGTGGTGTGTGTGTGTGATGAAAGTTTATAGTCAGATGTCACATACATAAAGATTGTCTTGAAGGCAATTATGAACACATTGATTTTCAGCTTAAACATACCTTGAAGCGGACTTTTTCAGTCCAACACAGCATTATACTGTTAGTTTTCAATTTACTTCAGAAATAAGCCTCAGGAAGCACAGATGAAGATACAATCCAGACCCCATTTCATAGTTATCAGCCCACAATCTTTCAACACAGTTGTATTGACATTCTATGACCATTGACATGTGATATACATCATTAATCTCCTACACAGTTGATGTGTCACATTACACAGAGAAAAAGTTGTTGTGTAAGTGCTATTTATTTGAAAGTGCTGTAGTGCAATATTTACATAGTCCAGGATTTTGAGTCCATTAGTGTGACGCCTTCTATTGTGATGCTACACAAGTGCATGGGACATGTCATTGGACATGCTGGAGTGAAGTGTCATACAGTGCAGAGGAACATGTATTGCCAATGAGGTAGTGAGAGACAATCACAGAGCATAGGGTCAAGATAAACAGTGTACTGGAGAACAGTGCATGTGAGCAGCTGTTGCAAGACTGACATGTTAACAAGCACAGGACCTAGGATATCAGTGCCCATGTGGCATGGACTTGTGCTTCTGGGTACTCTTGCGGGTGAAGGTGATCTGTTCTACATCTTCATCTTCTGATGTGTGTGTCGTCTCCCCTGCCCTTGGTGGTGGTGGGTTTGAAGGAGCAACACACACTTCAGTGTTTGAAGACGTGGAGTCAGAAGTCCCGGTAGCTGCCAACTGTGGGGCTATTAAGGGCAGTACTGCAGCAAGAAGGAGCTGCTGTTTCTTTAGTATAGCTGCTACATCACTGTGGTAGGCAGCCAGGTCGGCCCTGAGGGGGTCATGATTGCATTCGTGCCAGCAGTGAAAGGTTTGGGGTGCGAGGTGTTGTGGCAACTCCCTTACTGCAGTGGTGAATTCCTTTACACTTTGTCGTAGCCCTTGCAGGATGGATGTTAGCGCTTGCATGGCTGCTGCCTGTTGTGCAGATGACACAATGCACAAACACATCCCCTCAAGGCTGGCTGCCATATTTTGCATCCCCAACCGCACCTCCTTGGCCAGCTCCCGCTGTTCTCCAGCTACAGGCCTCTCAAAGGTGGTACCAGTGTCCTCAGAGTCCTCAGCTGGATTGGAGCTGGCAGGACGTACAACTGGGGTGGTGGGTGGGTCCTCTGTGATGGCTGCTACTTCTGTACTCCTCCTTGCCACTGAAGGTGGGGTCTGGAGGGTTCTAAGGACATCTTGGAGTGTCTGCTGGATAATGTTTGTCAGCTCGTCATCCATGTCATCAGGGAAGTCCAGGACAGGCATATCCCCAGGAGAGCCTTCGTCCTCTCCAATTAAATATTGTACAATTAGTGTGTCTGTATTGTGGCATTTGTAATGTGACGTTCCTGACTTGCTATTAGTTGCACATTGTCATCTTGGTTCCTGTTCATTGTTACTGTCATTAATATTAGCATTCTCCCAGGCCTATTCCCCACCTGCATGTCACATGTAGTGTGGGCAGTTTGGGGACATGTCTGCGTCACATTCTCTAGGTGTAAGTTCTATCCAAATTGTTTGTTGCCACCTTATTGTACTACTCAACCCTCTGTCTACTTCCATTATCATGGTGTGGCCTTGCACTGGCTGTGGGTGTTCTGATGGCACTTGCACCACACTTAACAATCTGGAACTGACCCAGTCTCTGATATTTCACATCCACCTATATGTTGCTGAGACCTAGCATATACTATGTATAGCATTGGCTTGGCACGATACAGGTGTCAGCATTGATAGTGTGTACTGCTGATGATGGGGAATGTGTGCTACATTGCATTGCACTGATGGTCCTAGCAGTGTTCCATTTCCTCTTATGACTGTGCGGGTGTGTTTCACTAGCTAGAAACATATGTCCTCCCCCTCAATGCTGTTGTCTTAGCACTATGACATTTGAGATGTTGCATGGTGTCATTGCATCTACTGTAACACAGGCACAGGGTAGACCCTGACATGTGCAGCATGGGTATGACAATAC
This sequence comes from Pleurodeles waltl, assembly GCF_031143425.1. Lineage (NCBI taxonomy): Eukaryota > Metazoa > Chordata > Amphibia > Caudata > Salamandridae > Pleurodeles > Pleurodeles waltl. Next base: position 342,721,345 of record NC_090445.1, read on the forward strand.
TGCTGTGTACCTCATAATGTTGATTAAAATACCTGATGTTTATAGCGCCTATAGACATGAGCATTTGACAGGATTTGCACATTTTTATTAATTACAGGGGATTGATAACGTTGTCATCCTGAACCCTCTATTTTGGGTGTGTTTGATCCATGGGCATGTAACTGCCATTGGCTACTTGACCTGCACACACAGCAGAGGTGGTAGTGGTAACTGTTGTCAATGGTAAATATCACTTGAGGATATGGCCTGAGACTGGAAATTAAGCCCTAGTTCATGTACCGAAAATACCAGCTGTCGTGTGACCTCAGGCCAGTTTTACGTTGTACCCTACCCTCCTGGACTGGCTTTGCCTTTCCAACATCCTTGGCATGGCAGAGTACCCCCATGCAAAGGTTGTTGGTGTAGTGTTGTGCCCCTGGTTTTCCCTACACAGCCCATGCACCTGTGCCGTGCCCCTTTGCCCTTTCCACTACCTGATTATCATGGCTGACATGCATTGTGCAGTGGGTATGCCCCCCGCCGCTTGCAGTTAACAATTAGGCATTTTTGTTCCCATGCCACTTACCCTGCATCTGTGTTGTATCCTGGTAATCTGCGCTATCCTGTCCTTGAATCCCTGTGACAATCTCCTCAGGGATGACGGCTGCCTCCATCTCCTCCATGTGGTCCAGGGCCTCCTGCGATGCTGGACTCCCACCTCCAGTCTGCAGTGCTGCCTTCCTGTTCCTTGCCATCTTTTCCTTGGTCCTGCGCTTGCAGTCATGCCAGCGTTTCTTGCACTCGGTGACTGTTCTCCGTACTTCTGCCACACTGTTGATCTTATCGACAATTTGTTGCCAAATTGCCTCTCTCCTCCCAATTGGCAATTTAGAGGTGACAAAAAGTTGATGCTCGTGTTCCATCACCTCTTTCACCAGTATTTCATGCTCCTATGCACTGAACTGACACTTCCTTTTCTTCTTCTCCCTCTCCTGGGTCTTGTGTGGTCCTCCTGGCTGGTTCCTGGTCGGTTGTCATCTTCCTGGGGTCTCTCATGGCTTCTGGAATCCATTTTGGGGCTCCTTGGAACATTTTGCTCTGTTTGTACCACTTTTTGATGCTATAGTGGCAAAAAAGGCACGTATCAGGTTTGCGACGTCGTAAACCGTATTAAAGTCATTTTCGCCGCGTTGACGTTGTTTTTCTTTACGACGTGGCGCATTGGTTTGAGTAAAAAAAAAATGACCCTAACCTGTGGTTTGCGCCGCCGAACGTCAAAGTATAAATTTGACGCCCGGGTGGCACAAAGAAATGGCGTTAGTTGGCGTTAAACTTTTTGACGCAAAACTGCATCAGCGCAGTTTTGCGTCAAAAAGTATAAATATGGACCTAAGTGATTTGTGACAGTTTTAGGTGCAATCTTGAATGTGGCGGGATGAAACCAACAAGGAGACACGCTTTTCCAGTAAAACATGCACATTTACTAGTGGTTATTGATAAGTAAAAATGCTCACTCACAGCCACTGATTACCATATTCTTAGTAATTCTTGGAAGAGGAACATTGGAGGCCAGCTGGGAAAACAATAAGCAAACATAGGTCAGCCAAACAAGAAAATGGTAAAGAGGCTATGCTCCAGAGAAATGGCAGGCCCAAGATGGAACAAGATGGGGAAGAAAGGCATCAAATAAAAGGTAAATGAGATGGAAAATAAAGTCAACCAATGGTAAGCGATGGGCAGGCTTTTAAGCCCATTGAAAGCAATAGGTCTTTGGCAGTTAGACAGCTTGTGCTGTCTGGTAGGCAAGACCTAAAAACCACATTAAAGTTATTTAAACAGGAAAAAAAGAGCTTCCATATGGTTTTATGCAACTCCCCCTAGATACCCACCACTTGCTCCAATTTGGAATCTAAATTAAAATTGTTTGCTAAAGATATTATACTTTACTTTGCACCATCACTCTGTGTTTACATAACTTTCATTGCGGACTGAAACCTAACAAAAATGATTACTCTGGTTGAAAACCTTTCCTGAAAGACGCGCTGAAGGGTGCGCGGCTGGTGTCCTTAACACTCAGCGTGCCTCCTCGTGGTCGCGTGCTCCTCTTCTGTGCTCACTTTCCCCTCGTCTGACGTGCGCACAGCTACGCGGCTTCTCCCTGCACACAGCTCGCAGTCCTGAGTGATGGGGATCGACAATCATGCGCGGTGCCTGCTTAGGGCTGTGACCCTCGATTCAAATAGTGGTCGACAGAGCGCTGTGGGGCTTGCACTAGTCAAATCAATAATTTCTAAAAAAAAAAAAAAAAGGATTTTCTGCTATTTTTATTACGTTTACCGGCCAAGTCATTGCAGGTATCAGCACACAGCAGCACTTACTGCAATACCAATGCACAGCTTGCTGGAATATCCAAAGCGTAGGGACTCTCTGCCTAAATGCCCCACCAGGATGGCACAGGCTATTTTCTGCCGGAGTTCTCGCACTGCTCAGCCATGTGCCTGGTGCATCCCATGCTCGTCACCAGGATAAGTGTTGTAAACAGGACGCACCACTTGAGATCTTCTTTCTGAGGTTTATTGGCAGAAGAACAACCTGTGCCTGCAACACCAGCCACCATTACAATATTAGTTCCAGCTGCCACAGAACCCCATGGCCTCATTGACAGAACCCCTGTACATCATCCACTGGTGTGCATATTACATTCCACCACTTGCACTGGTTCCACTCTTCTCTGGGGGTATTTGAATTTTAATGAGTTTTAATATGCTCAGAGGTATTTACCTATGTGCTGTGGCATAATTATACCACTGCCTCCCACAATAAACAAATAAATGCCACTGTTAGCCAGGTGCAGGATTATCCGAGGGTGGCCTATGTAAGCGGTCCTTAGCCTTTTGGCTTCTGCGGGCCCCACAGAATCATTATTGGAGCTCGAGGGACCCCAACTGAGTCATTACTAGAAGGCAGGAACCCCGTCCTAAGCATTTTCAATGATTTAAACCACAAAACAATGCACAAAAATACAGAAACAGGCATTCATCAAACAAACGCACACATGATGAACTAGTTTATTCAATTCACAAATAAATATTGTAAAAAACAAAAACTTTAATTGTAAATGAAAGACTTGAGCTTTTCTAAATTCAACTGAAGCCGCTTATCATCCATACCATATTCTGGTTGATGCACTTGCAGTGCTTCCGCGAACCAATCTGAGGATACAAACTTAAATTTTAGCCTCCAATTTCACATGCTTTCACATTTACTGAACATTTAAAAATTTTTGATTTTACATTTTGCTTCTTTATTTATACACCCTGTAACAATCTGTTAATATTTCCTTAGAAGTTGCAGAACCTCTGCGTGGGCTTTTGGACCGCTCTGTGTCCCTGGACCGTAGGTTAAGAACCACTGACCTATGTCATGCAAGCAATAATATATCATGAATTAGACCATAATGCAGGAGTATAGTAGGTGGAGATGCCATGAATTGTAACCATTGTGTGTAAGATGCTCGCACATGTCAAGAATTACCACTATAATGATAGAAACATCACTGTGCCATGGATGTCCACAATACTTCAAAAATTACAACCATTGTGCCAGAGTAAGGTGTATGCCACACTTGAGTTCCTATATGCATTGGATGCCCACATATACCAAGATTTACCACAATTCTGCGAGGACTACAGTTTAGCCATAGTTGGGAGCCACTGCGTCGTGGATATGCACAATTTGTCAAGAATGATCACCATTCTGTAAGAATCAGCTTGCCATTGATATCCTCAATATGACAGCATATTACTACTATTATGCTAGAGCCAGCAGAATCCAAAGAGTGGACAACCAATGGATGCCTACAAGTTGGAAAATGCTACACTAATATGCCAGAATGGGCATTATGACTTGGATGCCCACAAGTTGTCTTGACAGTGTTCCAGATGCCCTTTTGAGAAAACAACAAATTTGCCAGTAGCATGCAGTGTCCTTTAGAGACCCCTCAAAATAGGGCATCTTTCTTTTCTCAAGCCCTCTCCTCCAGCATAATAAAACAGATGTATATAAAAACTAAGTGACAGGTTTGAAGATGGTACCTTGCTAACCTGGATGCAGGGAAATAAAAAAGAACAGGTGGACCAGGGGGGCTAAACCTAAAAGGATCAGGACTAGGAGGAGAAACAGGACTGGGGTCAAAAAGACCAGTGCTAGGAGTATCAGAAGGAGATGGATCAGAACCAGGAAGAGCAAGATGACCAAGGACAGGGAGGACCAATACAAGCAAGACCAAGAGAACCAGGAAGGCAAGGACCAGTGCTGGGTATGACAGAACCAGAGGGTACCAGTATAATGGGGACCAGCATCAGGAAGATTAGGATTAAGAGGACCAGGACCAGATCTAGAGAGTCCAGAAACAGGACAAGGGTCGGGAGGACCAAGAATAGGGCCAGGTCCTAGAGAAGGACCATGACTAGTAGACCCAGGGCTAGAAGGCCCTAGAATAGGATACAGAGCAGCCAGAAGGACATGGATTATGGAGATTAAGAGTATACGGGCCAGGAAGCTAGAACAAGAGGGTCCAATAACTTCAGGTCTCTGAGGACCAAATGTTCTAAGTACAGGCCTAGTAGGACTACCAGGTAGGGAGCAGGATAAGGACCAGTAAGAGGTCCAGGGCCTGGTGAAGGATCAAGCTCAAGAGGAAACAAGTATGAAGATTAGTGGGACCAGCACAAAGAAGATCACGGGAACCAGTACCAGGAGGAGAGTGACCAAGAGCCTAAATAGTAGGATCTGAAGAAGGACCACAAGGAAGAAGAACAGGAAGCTGAAGGTCAGGACCAGAATATGAGCATCACCTGCCTAACTATGACAGGGACAGCAAAAAGAAAGGACCAGAACCAAGAGGAGGTCAAGAGATAAAAGAAGAGGCAAAGGGAGAGACCAGTAGAGGAAGGATCAGAAGAGTAGAAAAATAATAAGAGAATGATGCGACAAAGAGAAGTGATTGAGAAGAGAAACAGAAGAAAGGATAAGGCCAATGTTATTTTAGGCCAAATGTATAATGGCACACCCTTAGTAACAGAGACCACACAAACTATGTGAATGATGATTAGTTACAGTCCATAAATCTATCTACATCAGTCCACCTCGAAGCACTACTGAACGCTTTCAGATATTTTAAAATGTAGTCTACTTATGACCAATTATGTAAACCAGAAAATCTCTACTATCACATATTTCCTTGTTGAATTTCTTTGGGGACAGTATTTGCCAAAATAATGTATAGGCTAACTCTTCTTGGCTCTGTTCGACATCACTCCTCCTGTGTTTCTGCCCTTTTTAGGTCTAAGCCTACCAGATGGCACAGCTGCCTGGTTACAAAAGACGTCTTGGAGACATTCTGAAAGCTTCCCTGAGAATGCATCCCGCCTACTGCTTATTATTGGCTTGCTGGTTTTTAACTCACATCTGCTTATTTTCTATTTGCTGGCTTTATTTGTTTTACTCTATCCAGTGTGTCTTTGCTTTTCTGTGGAACACTGTATGCTCAATAACTTTTTGACTGGCTCCTATTCTTCAGTGACTGTTCACTTTCTGGTAACTCCTTTTTTTTCTTAATGAGGCACTCTAGGAAAGTATGTGTATTTGAAGCTGTCTCCTGTATGCTGGTTCACAGCAATAAACTGCTGTATTTCTTTAAAATGTTTCCTGCCTCCCATATTTCTGCTTGATTGAATTTACTTATCTCTTCCACTATTAGATGCAGAAGCATAGCCTGGTCAGCAAGATGGGGGATGAGCTTCAGGTTTTCCTGGCAGCCACCTCACCATACTCGACTGAAAGCACATGTACTGAACTATTTATCAGAAAATACATTTATTGGGGGGAGTATGGGGTGTAACACCCCCTGAAGCTACAACCTGACAAATCAAACATCCACCCCATTCACAGATCTGACTAGATGTCTGTGAAGAACAAATCTGTCTACAAGCTTGTTTATTTTTGCAGTGCTCTTTACTAATAGCATAACTTAAACAATCCTCATCCACTATTCTACGCCCATGCAATAGGCACTGGAAGTAAGTTAGTGGGGGGCGCTGAAACACCCCCAAAATAACAGTACCGGGGTTCAGAAGTGAATGGACAATAAACAGGCCTTTACATTTTGTTTTTAACTTGTCACATTTGCTGTGCGTTCAAAGACAGAGGTCAAATGTTTGGCTTTGTTTCCCAGGGAGCTCGGTGTTTGCAGTGGAGAAAGAAGAATAAAGTGAGAGGATTTATGTGACAACCTTTCTGGGTATGGAAATGTTGAAAGGCTGTAGGATACTATTTGTTTCTAACATACAACAAAATGTAAACGTCTATACATGAACTGTACAAATATTTTAGACTATATCAGGATTAGGAAAGCCCACATGAAGCAATTTCTTTGTAATTATGAAGTGCGGTGAAAACAAATGTTTAATGGGATCAAAATAAATCAGTACACTAGGTGACACCAGTTTCCATATTTTATTGTTTGTATGCTGTATACTTTTATCCGTAAAACTGCGACTGTGCAAATGTAATGGTCATTTCAATTGAAATTGTGTTTGCTTAAATAGCAGTGCGCTACCACACCATGCATACTCCATTCTATGCAACTCAACTCTACGACACTCTACTCCACTCCACTCTACAACACTCTACTTGACTCTATGCCATTCCACTCTATTCCACTCAATGCCACTCTACTCCACTCTACACAATCCACTCTATGCCACTCCACTCTACATCACTCTAATCCACTTTATGCTACTCCACTATATAATGCTCTAGTCGACGCCACTCTACACCACTCTACTCCACTTTATGCCACTCTACTCCACTCTATGCCACTACTCCACTCTACTCCTCTGTTTGCCACTCCACTCTGCTCCACTCTGTGACACTACTCCACCCTACACCACTCCACTGTTCTATGCCACTCCACTCCACTCTATGACACTCTATAACACTGACACTCCATTGCAGTCCAGTATTTTCCACTCTGCGACACTCCACTCTACCCCACAATACTCCACTCTATGCCTCTCTAATCTACGACACTCCATGCCACTTTACTCTACGCCACTCCACTTTACGCAACTCTACTCCACTCTACGCCACTCCACTCTATGACACTCTACTCAATGCCACTCCACTCTACAAAAGTCTACTCCACTCTTTGCTACTCTATGACACTACTCCACTCTTTACCACTCCACTGTACACCACTCTACTCCACTTTACGCCACTTCACTCCACACCACTCCATTTTAAGTTATGCCGCTGTAGACTCCTCCAATCCACAAAACTCTACACCACTTCATTCATTCTACACCACTCCATTTTATGCCAGTCCACTCTACAACACTCTACTCCCCTTTATGCCATTCTACACCAGTCTGTGCTGCTCCATTCTGAAACACTCCACTCTACTTCACTTAACTCTACTCCACTCTACGACACTACACTCGAGGGCACTGTACTCCACTCTACAACACTCTGTTTCACTCCACTCTAAAACAGTCTACTTCATTCCAGCCTTTAGTTTTCTCCACTTTAGTTTTCTCCACACTACGTTACTCCACTCTAAGCTATTCCACTCTATGCTATTCCACTATATGACCCTCCACTCACTCCACGACACTCCACTCTACTCTGTCACTACCCTTTGACGCTATGGGGTTCATTATGACCCCGGGGGTCGACGTAAATATGGAGGAAAGTACTGCCAACAGGCTGACAGTACTTTTCTCCATATTATGACATTGGTGGTTTGGCTAATGCCAAACTGCCAATGTACCACACCAACCACCATGGCGGTAACAACCGCCGGGCTGGAGACCTCACTCTCAGACACCCCACTCTATGATTAACTTTTAGATATGCTGAAAATCAGCCACGCTGGTGTACAGATGGCTAAAACTATTTGGGAAAGCCAATAGCTCTTGCATAGGTGTTTTCTTCTGCACCAAATAATTGTACTTACATTTTCAGCACCGTTTCAAAGTACACAAGAACAAATAAAACATCTATCACCTTTATACAACACTTTGCCAATGCATGATAATATAATATGTGGGGATATGCTATAAATTGTGGCTTAAGTGTCATTACATTTAATGCCATTAAGAATAACGTTAAAATTTTAGAAAGGCAGCCCAACTCTCCCAGGCCCATCGGTGATCCGCTCCCGTTCCACTCCACCTTCTCCACTTAGCATATAGCTACCGTGGAAAACACTCCAAAAAAATAACAATTCAATACAATTAAGCATTTTTTGTTACAGGAAACAATGATCATTTCACAATTTGGAAATTATGTTTTCCAGTCAATGGCCCTCATTACAACCCTGATGGTCAGTGTTAAAGCGGCGGGAGACCGCCAACAGGCTGGGTGTAAAAAAAATGGAATCACGACCATGGCGGAAACCGCCAACATAGACAGCCACTTTAACACTCCGACCGCCACGGCGGTAGAAACAAACAGCATGGCGGTCACCGCCAACAGACAGGCGGAAGACAATGTACCGCCCACACTATTATGAGAGACCAATCCACCACCTTTTCCGGGGCGGAACCAACGCGAACAAAAACACAGCGGAAACAGGACTTGGAAGGGAAAACACTCACCTCTACACATTCCACGAGGAACCAGGATGCCATGGAGCCAGAACTCCAAATACTCCCTGCGATAGTATTCCTGCTCCTCTACCAGGAGCACGAACGACAGCGGCGAGGACCATGGTGAGTACTGCAACTACAACACAGGGGAGGGAAAAGAGAGTGACACACACATGCAACACCCCCACCCTCTCCCACAACAACAGACACACAAATACATGCTGCAATATTACATTTACCACCCCCCCTAACCTCTGGAAGAACTCAATGACAAAAGGAAATGAGTTGAACGATTGTAATCATGAAAATTCATTAGTCAAAACATTAAGGGGGTCATTCTGACTCCCGCCGGCTGCGGTAACCGCAGGGCCGGCGGGAGCCGCCGAATGACCGCACCGCTGTCAAATGACCGCGGTGCACATTCTGGCTTTCCTGCTGGGCCGGCGGGCGACCGCCAGGAGGCCGCCCGCCGGCCCAGCGGGAAAGTGCCTTCAACGATGAAGCCGGCTCCGAATGGAGCCGGCGGAGTCGAAGGCGTGCGACGGGTGCAGTGGCACCCGTCGCGATATTCAGTGTCTGCTTTGCAGACACTGAAAATCTTTGTGGGGCCCTGTTAGGGGGCCCCTGAAGTGCCCATGCCAGTGGCATGGGCACTGCAGGGGCCCCCAGGGGCCCCACGACACCCGTTACCGCCAGCCTCTACCTGGCGGTTTAAACCGCCAGGAACGGCTGGCGGTAAGGGGGTCGGAATCCCGATTCTTTTGGCCAGGGGAAAACCGGCGGGAAACCGCCGGTTTCCCTTGTTTGACCGCGGCGTTACCGCCGCGGTCAGAATTGGCCTGGAAGCACCGCCAGCCTGTTGGCGGTGCTTCCGCGGCACTCTGCCCTGGCGGTTATCAACCGCCAGGGTCAGAATGACCGCCTAAATACAGTATAAACAATTATGTACACCAACTATACAAGTCCGGATAGTGCACCATTCATAGTCCGTGGACCACTAGGCCCAAAATGCATGGGCGAGGGCCACTCTCGATACCAGACTCCAAACGGAGAGAACACTGCTGGGGCATCAGATTGAAATGAAACAGGCACCTCAGGGGGAAGGGAAAGGGGCACCTCAGCCGGATGAGTGCACGACGCCAGCTCCACGAGGGGGCTCCATGCCCATTGATGTATCCTGGGGAGTGCAAAGCCACAGTCTCTCAAGTCTCTCCAGTGGGTGGTTTGCCCACTGCTTTATCATGGGGAGTGCAAAGCCACAGTCCCTCCAGTGGGTTGGTTGCCCACTGCTTTATCCTGGGGAGTGCAAAGCCACAATCTCGCAAGTCACTCCAGTGGGTGGTTTGCCCACTGCTTTATCCTGGGAAGTGCAAAGCCACAGTCTCTCAAGTCTCTTCAGTGGGTGGTTTGCCCACTGCTTTATCCTGGGGAGTGCAAAGCCACAGTCTTTCAAGTCTCTCCAGTGGTTGGTTTGCCCACTGTTTTATCCTGGGGAGTGCAAAGCCACAGTCTCTCAAGTGGATGTCTTTCTCCACTGGTTCTGGAGGGGGCTTTGTGCCCAGAGTGCTTCATCCTGCCAAGGACTGAGGTAGTGGATGTCTTTCTCCACTGGTTCTGGAGGGGGCTTGGTGCCCAGTGTGCTTCATCCTGCCAAGGACTGAGTTAGTGGATGTCTTTCTCCACTGGTTCTGGAGGGGGGTTGGTGCCCAGAGTGCTTCATCCTGCCAAGGACTGAGGTAGTGGATGTCTTTCTCCACTGGTTCTGGAGGGGGCTTTGTGCCCAGAGTGCTTCATCCTGCCAAGGACTGAGGTAGTGGATGTCTTTCTCCACTGGTTCTGGAGGGGGCTTTATGCCCAGAGTGCTTCATCCTGCCAAGGACTGAGGTAGTGGATGTGACACTCCACTGACGGTGGTGCAACATGCAAGCTGCCCAGGCTACTGGAACTGACCACCAGCCTCGGACGGCTAACTACTGGGGATGGCAGCCATGCTTGCGGTGGTGCCACTGGCTCAGGATGTTGCGGGGCTGCTGGTGGTGCTGGCGGTGGTGTCAGTAGCGGCGGTGCTTGCGCTGCCTCAGTGGCATCGGTGCTGGCAGCGGTGTCATTAGCGGCGGTGCTTGCGGCCGACTCTGTGGCATCGGTGCTGGCGGCGGACTCTGTGGCATCGGTGCTGGCGGCGGGCTCTGTGGCATTGGTGCTGGCGGCGGTCTTTGTGGCGGAGGTGGTGGTGGCGGGCTCAGTGACTGCAGTGCTGGTGGCGGGCTCACTGACTGCGGTGCTAGTTGCGGGCTCAGTGACTGCGGTGCTGGTGGCTGGCTCACTGACTGCGGTGCTGGTGGCGGGCTCAGTGACTGGGGTGTTGGTGGCAGTGCTGGTGGCGGTCTTGTCCGCCCTGCAGTTTGGTGTCGACGTGGACCTGCCCTTGATCTTCTGGCACATCCCCACCTTGGACGGTGGCGCAGCTGTCTTGCCACTATCCACTTTTGTTTTGCCTGAGCCCTTGGTGGTAGGTGTTTTCGCCTTCTTCCTCCGGGATGTGGGCAACTTTTTTACTTTTGGAGGTGGCGGAATGTCCTTGCCCTCACTCTGTGGAACACTGGCAGCCCTGTTGGACGGACGGGGGGTGGGGGTAGGTATAGGGATGATGTCAACATTAGATAGGAAAAGCTTTTTAGACACACCTGGATGGGTAGATGGAGGGGGTTTGGTAGTGGAGGAAGAGGTAGTGGATGTAGGAGGTGTACGTTTGCTGACTGTGGGTGAAGGTGCATGGGCTGGAGGCTGTTGTGAGGTGGATGGTTGTTGGGTGGGTGTGTGGCTGCGTTTGTGTACTTTGGGAGGAGGGCTCACAGACACACTGGGAGAGGACACACGGGATGTGTGAATGGTAGTGGGGGTGATGAGTGCATGTGAGCGGTGTGTGGTGATGGGCGTGCTGGTGATGGAGGTAGTGGCTGATGATGTAGTACATGCAGGTGTGAGTGGAGACGAGACAGGGAGGGAGGAGGGAGACGTGGTGGAGGGGGACACAGTGGAGGCAGTGGATGTTGGTATGTGTGCATGGGTATGATGCTTGTGTGAGTGCCTGTGGGATGTGTGGTGCTTATGTTTGCCAGAGCCACCCTTGTGTGTTGAGGTGTGTGCATGTTGGTCTGATGGTGTGCTTGGGATAGGCTGAGGTACAGGTGATTGGGTCTGGGTGGAGGAGGTTGGAGGGGGGAGGCTGGACACAGGGACAATGGCTGCCATCAGTGCTGAGGCCAGAGCCTGAAATGCTCTCTGTTGGGCTGCCTGGCCAGAACGAATGCCCTCCAGGTATGCATTTGTTTGCTGCAACTGCCTCTCTACACCCTGGATGGCATTCAGAATGGTAGACTGCCCAACAGTGAGTGATCTCAGGAGGTCAATGGCCTCCTCACTGAGGGCAGCAGGGCTGACTGGGGCAGGGCCTTAGGTGCCTGGGGCAAAGGAGATGCCTACCCTCCTGGGTGAGCGGCCACAGGACACACGCTGAGGGGCTGCTGGGAGGGCGGTGCTGGTATGGGGGTGGAGGCTGTACCTGTTGATGCGGGGGGCACAGAGGGGCCCGCCACACAAGGGAGCTCCCATCAGAGGAGGAGTCGCTGTTGTCACCTCCTGTCCCCACCGTGGAGCTCCCCTCGCCCTCCGTCCCACTGGTGGCTTCAGAATCTATTGTCTCGCCCTCCAGGGCCATGTGGGATGCAGCTCCCTCCTGCTCCGGTGGCACTGCTCCTCCGCCTGATGATGCTAATGCACACAAGAACAGGGAGACCACAAAAAGTGGAGGGGGGAGACAGAAGAAAGACATGCTCAGTGCATGCAATACTGCTACCATTGGCGGACACTACAGACACAGCAGCCCTCTGCACTACGTCATGCACTTAGAATTCCCTAATTAATCACAGGGACAAGGGGTACAAGGCCTATGCATGATTACTGCACACAGGGAAGTCACAGGAGCCTGACTAGGTGTAGTTGGCTCTTACCACTGGTGGGGCTGGGGTGCCACATAGCCTGCCTCACGAAGGGACCTTGCCTACAAAACTCACCCTGGCCTAGGTGAACCCACAGCCCACCTCCCCCACCCAGACACCTCGTAATGCGCGCAGAGTCAGCTGAATAAGACTGTACTCACCCCCGTGTGGCTGCTGTGATGCCCTCAAGCGCCCATCCAACTCCGGATACGCCACTGCCAGGATCTGTAACATCATGGTCCAACAGGCACCCCTCCCATGTTGGGAGGCCATCCCCAGCTGTGCCTCCGCCGTCTTCTTGCTCCAGCAGCGAATGTCCTCCCATCTTTCCCGCAGTGGGTGCTCCATCTGTGATGGACCCCCAGGATCCAGACGTCCTTGGCGATGGCACGCCAAATTTCCTTCTCCTGGTGGGCGCTGTCCTAGAGGAATAGTACAGGGGAAAAGGATAACCTTTAACCGTCCGGACCGTCACAGTCATTGACCCACGTTCCCACCCTTGCCCTGACGCACATACACTCACCATCCGGTCATGCAGGCCTCAGCACCACCCCCCAATCTTACATCCACACCACTCCAAACAGGCATTGCCCATACAGCATGCTCACAGTGTACTCACCTGTTTGTCTGGAGGACCGTAGAGTAGCGTGTACTGGGGGAGGACCCCATCCACTAACTTCTCCAACTCCTCCGAAGTGAAGGCAGGGGCCCTTTGCCCAGACACATGAGCCATTGTCGCTTCCAGACTGAGGTCACAGCAGCACTTGCAGTGTAGGTCCTCTCCTGTCGATGGTCAGGTATCAAGTGAGTGAACAGACAGAAAATGGCGGTCACGTCTGCGGCGGGGTGTACCATCACCGCCGGCGTACATCGTCATTGGCTCCTCGGACCCATAGGGTCCAATGTTCACCAATGCAGGATTGCGCCACGGTCTTCCACCGCCTACCACGACGGTGTAGAACGCCAACGCAGTTATCTCTTATCCCCTTGTCCCACATTACAGGTCAGGCACCCGCCATTTCAGGGGGACACATGGCATTCATTTTAAATGCGTCACACCTACCTAGGCCTTGCATACACACAGTGACAGGCACATTGCAGATTTACAAATGTGTGCAATACATTTTTTTTATTATACCTCATTGTTGGCTGACTCTCTGCTCGCTGTTCTCGTCCATATTGCACGTCCGCTGGGGCAGGTGAGGAGATGGCGGCATCCTCCGGTGTACAGACCGCTGGTGGACCTGTAGACAATGGAAGACAGACACATCATTATCACTTACAGACTTGATCATGCCACAATCAAGGAACTGTGTGCCCAGTTGGAGCCAGACCTGATGTCAGCTATCCGCCATCCCACAGGAATGCCCCCTCTAGTGCAGGTCCTGTCAGTACTTCATTTCCTGGCAAGTGGGTCTTTTCAGACAACAGTGGCTATTGCATCAGGGATGTCCCAGCCTATGTTCTCAAACGTGTTGTCCAGAGTGTTGTCTGCCCTGCTGAAACACATGCGCAGCTACATCGTGTTCCCTCAGGTGGAGGATTTTCCTACAGTGAAAGGTGACTTCTATGCCCTTGGACATATCCCCAACATCATAGGTGCCATTGATGGGACACATGTGGCCTTGGTCCCCCCCTTGCAGGAGTGAACAGGTGTACAGAAACCGGAAGAGCTACCATTCAATGAATGTGCAGATGGTGTGTTTGGCCGATCAGTACATCTCCCATGTGAACGCCAAGTTTCCTGGCTCAGTGCATGATGCTTACATTCTGAGGAATAGCAGCATCCCTTATGTGATGGGGCAACTCCAGAGGCACCGTGTGTGGCTAATAGGTGAGGACAAGGACCCTATACCCTGTTAATAGTTGTCTGGGTCTGGGGTTGTCCCTAAGGGTTAGTGTGTGTCTAACAGTTGTCCCTCGACATTTGCTGGGTCCTCTGGTTACCCAAACCTGTCATGGCTACTGACCCCAGTAACAAATCCCAGGACAAGGGCAGAGGAACGCTACAATGAGGCACATGGGCGAACTAGGAGAGTGATAGAAACGACCTTTGGCCTCCTGAAGGCCAGGTTCCGGTGCACCATATGACAGGTGGTTCTCTGTACTACTCACCAAAGAAGGTGTGCCAGATCATCGTGGCCTGCTGTATGCTGCACAACTTGGCTTTGCGACAACAGGTGCCTTTTCTGCAGGAGGATGGTCCAGAAGGAGATCTTGTGGCAGCTGTGGAGCCTGTGGACAGTGAAGGAGAGGAGGCAGAAGAAGAGGATATCTACAACAGAAACACCGTGATCCAGCAATACTTCCAGTGAGACACAGGTAAGAAGACATCACTGCCGCCTACATCTGATGAAATTGTTAGACCTATCATATGTCTGTCACTTTCACCCAGTGTATGGACCCTGACCTGTCACTTTGCCTTCCATTTCACAGATGTGGGTCCCACTGTGTGATCTCTGCTATGTTACCTCATGGACTAGAGCTGTGTGCCATAGGTATGTTGACAATATACTGGACATTGCTATTTTCCTCAGTTATTGCAAATACACGTTTGTGAAAGCACAGACTGACTCCAGATTGTTTTGTGATTCAAGGGTGTTTATTTAAGTGCAAAATAGTGGAGGGGGTTGTAAAAGGTCAGCGGTGATGGTGGAGGAATGTCCATGGCAGAGTCCAGTTATTTGTCTCACAGTTGCATTGTCCAAAGGGGCATAGGAAGTGGAGCTAGGGCAGTTTAAGGATGGACAAGGTGACAAAGTGGGAGAGAAGGATGACATTCAGGGTGGTCTCATTTCTTGGCGGGTGTCTTGGCATTGTTCTCTGTCTTTGTCTTGGATCTCAGGGACCGTTTGCGGGGTGGTTCTCCATCTGCCGGGGGTGGGGTGCTGGTGTTGTGGTCCTGTGGAGGTGCCTCCTGTCCACTAGCGCCGGTGGTGGTGGTGGGCAGTCCATCATCCAGGCTAGTGTCAGGGGCTCCTGGTTGTGCCACAGTGTCCCTCTGGTGTTCACAAGGTCCTTCAGCACTCCTACAATGGTGACCAAGGTGGTGTTGATGGACTTGAGTTCCTCCCTGATCCCCAAATACTGTTCCTCCTGCAGCCGCTGGGTCTCCTGAAACTTGGCCAGTACCGTTGCCATTGTCTCCTGGGAATGATGGTACGCTCCCATGATGTTGGAGAGGGCCTCGTGGAGAGTGGGTTCCCTGGGCCTGTCCTCCCCCTGTCGCACAGCAGACCTCCAAGTTCCCCGGTTTTCCTGTGCCTCTGTCCCCTGAACCGTGTGCCCACTGCCAATGCCCCCAGGTCCCTGCTGTTCTTGGGTTGGTGGGTGTGCCTGGGTTCCCTGTAGTGGTGGACACACTGCTGCTTGACGTGTCCTGGGGACAGAGGTATGGGCCCGCTGGGTGGGTGCTGTGGTGGTGTTTCCTGAGGGAGGAGGCTCTGTGGTGGCTTGTCACTGTGTCAGGGGAACCGACTGTCCTGAAGGCCCAGATGGGCCGGGCTGGTCATCTAGATCCAGTTGGACAGAGCTGCTGTCATCACTGTGGGCCTCTTCTGTGGGGGGGTGGACATGTCTGGAACCTCCTGTCTGGTGACGTTGGGTAGGGGTCCTGCAGGGGTGTAAAGGCATGATTATTGCATCTGTGTGTGCCATCGTGTGCAATGGGTGGGTGACTGTACCCCAGTCTTACATTCTTGTGTAGGACCTTGTGTGATAATTGTTTTGGGGTCCGTGTGGGTATCTGTAGTGGACATGCTTTGGTTATGGGTGTACATGCTTTGTTGTTGCAAGCAGGGCTTGGTGTTGGGATGTGTGGTTTGTGATAGTGGGATATATGTGAGGTGTTGGAGTGATAGGGGTGAGGGTGGGGGAATGTGATAGCATGCAGGTAGGGTGGGGGATATGGTAGTTAAAGATTTGACTTACCATAGTCCATTCCTCCTGCTACTCCTGCGAGGCCCTCAGGATGCAGTATAGCCAAGACCTGCTCCTCCCATGTTGTTAGTTGTGGGGGAGGACGTGGGGGTCTGCCGCCAGTCCTCTGAACTGCAATATGGTGTCTTGAGACCACGGAATGCACCTTCCCCCGTAGGTCATTCCACCTCTTCCTGATGTCATCCCATGTTCTTGGATGCTGTCCCACTGCGTTGACCCTGTCCACGATTCTGCGCCATAGCTCCATCTTCCTAGCTTTGGAGGTGTGCTGCACCTGTGATCCGAATAGCTGTGGCTCTACCCAGATGATTTCCTCCACCATGACCCTGAGCTCCTCCTCAGAAAACCTGGGGTGTCTTTGCGGTGCCATGGGGTGGTGTTGGTGATGTGTGAGGTGGTGTGTGTTGTGATGTGTGAGGGGATGTGTTTGTGTGTGTTGCGTGAGGTGCGTGGATGTTGTGTGAGTGATGGTGTTGAGTGCCTGTGGATGCTAGTTTGTTGATGGTGGTGTCTCTCTCTGGCCTTCTGTGGCAATTCTGGTCGTAAGGGTTTTTGGGTGATGTGGGTGTGTGTTTTGTATTGTATTGGGTGTGTGGGAGTGGTGTGTGTATATGTGTATCAGGTGTGTCTATTTCGATTTGTCCAATGTGGTTGTGTTTTGTAAGTGTGTGTGTATTTTAAGCGCTGCGGTGTGTACCGCCAATGGAATGCCGCGGTTGAAAGACCACCACGTGGATTTGTAGGTCGTGATAGTGTGGGCGTATTCCTGTTGGCGCGATGGTGGAGGTTTTGTTATCGCCAGTTTATCACTGACCTTTTGTAGGAAGTTGGCTCTGTATGTGCTATTTCAAAGTAAGGAATAGCATGCACAGAGTCCAAGGGTTCCCCTTAGAGGTAAAATAGTGGTAAAAAGAGATAATACTAATGCTCTATTTTGTGGTAGTGTGGTCGAGCAGTAGGCTTATCCAAGGAGTAGTGTTAAGCATTTGTTGTACATACACATAGACAATAAATGAGGTACACACACTCAGAGACAAATCCAGCCAATAGGTTTTGTATAGAAAAATATCTTTTCTTAATTTATTTTAAGAACCACAGGTTCAAATTTAACATGTAATATCTTGTTTGAAAGGTATTGCAGGTAAGTACATTAGGAACTTTGAATCATTTCAATTGCATGTATACTTTTCAAGTTATTCACAAATAGCTATTTTAAAAGTGGACACAGTGCAATTTTCACAGTTCCTGGGGGAGGTAA
Source organism: Pleurodeles waltl (assembly GCF_031143425.1). NCBI lineage: Eukaryota > Metazoa > Chordata > Amphibia > Caudata > Salamandridae > Pleurodeles > Pleurodeles waltl. The sequence goes on from NC_090445.1 coordinate 342,739,170, forward strand.
GTTTTTGTTAGTTTTACCAGGTAAGTAAGACACTTACAGGGTTCAGTTCTTGGTCCAAGGTAGCCCACCGTTGGGGGTTCAGAGCAACCCCAAAGTTACCACACCAGCAGCTCAGGGCCGGTCAGGTGCAGAGTTCAAAGTGGTGCCCAAAACGCATAGGCTTCAATGGAGAGAAGGGGGTGCCCCGGTTCCAGTCTGCCAGCAGGTAAGTACCCGCGTCTTCGGAGGGCAGACCAGGGGGGTTTTGTAGGGCACCGGGGGGGACACAAGCCCACACAGAAATTTCACCCTCAGCGGCGCGGGGGCGGCCGGGTGCAGTGTTAGAACAAGCGTTGGGTTCGCAATGGAAGTCAATGAGAGATCAAGGGATCTCTTCAGCGCTGCAGGCAGGTAAGGGGGGGCTTCCTCGGGGAAACCTCCACTTGGGCAAGGGAGAGGGACTCCTGGGGGTCACTTCTGCAGTGAAAGTCCGGTCCTTCAGGTCCTGGGGGCTGCGGGTGCAGGGTCTTTTCCAGGCGTCGGGACTTAGGTTTCAGAGAGTCGCGGTCAGGGGAAGCCTCGGGATTCCCTCTGCAGGCGGCGCTGTGGGGGCTCAGGGGGGACAGGTTTTGGTACTCACAGTCGTAGAGTAGTCCGGGGGTCCTCCCTGAGGTGTTGGTTCTCCACCAGCCGAGTCGGGGTCGCCGGGTGCAGTGTTGCAAGTCTCACGCTTCTTGCGGGGAGATTGCAGGGTTCTTTAAAGCTGCTCCTTTGGATAAAGTTGCAGTCTTTTTGGAGCAGGTCCGCTGTCCTCGGGAGTTTCTTGTCGTCGTCGAAGCAGGGCAGTCCTCAGAGGATTCAGAGGTCGCTGGTCCCTTTGGAAGGCGTCGCTGGAGCAGAGTTCTTTGGAAGGCAGGAGACAGGCCGGTGAGTTTCTGGAGCCAAGGCAGTTGTTGTCTTCTGGTCTTCCTCTGCAGGGGTTTTCAGCTAGGCAGTCCTTCTTCTTGTTGTTGCAGGAATCTCGTTTCTAGGTTCAGGGAGAGCCTTTAAATACTAAATTTAAGGGCGTGTTTAGGTCTGGGGGGTTAGTAGCCAATGGCTACTAGCCCTGAGGGTGGGTACACCCTCTTTGTGCCCCCTCCCAAGGGGAGGGGGTCACATCCCTAATCCTATTGGGGGAATCCTCCATCTGCAAGATGGAGGATTTCTAAAAGTTAGAGTCACCTCAGCTCAGGACACCTTAGGGGCTGTCCTGACTGGCCAGTGACTCCTCCTTGTTATTCTCATTATTTTCTCCGGCCTTGCCGCCAAAAGTGGGGGCCGGGGCCGGAGGGGGCGGGCAACTCCACTAGCTGGAGTGTCCTGCGGTGCTGTGACAAAGGGGTGAGCCTTTGAGGCTCACCGCCAGGTGTTACAGCTCCTGCCTGGGGGAGGTGTTAGCATCTCCACCCAGTGCAGGCTTTGTTACTGGCCTCAGAGTGACAAAGGCACTCTCCCCATGGGGCCAGCAACATGTCTCTAGTGTGGCAGGCTGCTGGAACCAGTCAGCCTACACAGATAGTTGGTTAAGTTTCAGGGGGCACCTCTAAGGTGCCCTCTGTGGTGCATTTTACAATAAAATGTACACTGGCATCAGTGTGCATTTATTGTGCTGAGAAGTTTGATACCAAACTTCTCAGTTTTCAGTGTAGCCATTATGGTGCTGTGGAGTTCGTGTAAAACAGACTCCCAGACCATATACTCTTATGGCTACCCTGCACTTACAATGTCTAAGGTTTTGCTTAGACACTGTAGGGGCACAGTGCTCATGCACTGGTACCCTCACCTATGGTATAGTGCACCCTGCCTTAGGGCTGTAAGGCCTGCTAGAGGGGTGTCTTACCTATACTGCATAGGCAGTGAGAGGCTGGCATGGCACCCTGAGGGGAGTGCCATGTCGACTTACTCATCTTGTTCTCACTAGCACACACAAGCTGATAAGCAGTGTGTCTGTGCTGGGTGAGGGGTCTCTAGGGTGGCAAAATACATGCTGCAGCCCTTAGAGACCTTCCCTGGCATCAGGGCCCTTGGTACCAGAGGTACCAGTTACAAGGGACTTATCTGGGTGCCAGGGTGTGCCAATTGTGGAATCAAAAGTACAGGTTAGGGAAAGAACACTGGTGCTGGGGCCTGGTTAGCAGGCCTCAGCACACTTTCAATTCAAAACATAGCATCAGCAAAGGCAAAAAGTCAGGGGGTAACCATGCCAAGGAGGCATTTCCTTACACAACCCCCCCCCAAACGAAAGAGGATGAGACTAACCTTTCCCAAGAGAGTCTTCATTTTCTAAGTGGAAGAACCTGGAAAGGCCATCTGCATTGGCATGGGCAGTCCCAGGTCTGTGTTCCACTATAAAGTCCATTCCCTGTAGGGAGATGGACCACCTCAACAGTTTTGGATTTTCACCTTTCATTTGCATCAGCCATCTGAGAGGTCTGTGGTCAGTCTGAACTAGGAAGTGAGTACCAAAGAGGTATGGTCTCAGCTTCTTCAGGGACCAAACCACAGCAAAGGCCTCCCTCTCAATGGCACTCCAACGCTGCTCCCTGGGGAGTAACCTCCTGCTAATGAAAGCAACAGGCTGGTCAAGGCCATCATCATTTGTTTGGGACAAAACTGCCCCTATCCCATGTTCAGAGGCATCTGTTTGCACAATGAACTGCTTGGAGTAATCTGGAGCTTTTAGAACTGGTGCTGTGCACATAGCTTGTTTCAGGGTGTCAAAGGCCTGTTGGCATTCTACAGTCCAGTTTACTTTCTTGGGCATTTTCTTGGAGGTGAGTTCTGTGAGGGCTGTCACAATGGATCCATATCCCTTCACAAACCTCCTGTAGTACCCAGTCAAGCCAAGGAATGCCCTGACTTGAGTCTGGGTTTTTGGAGCTGCCCAGTCCAGAATAGTCTGGATCTTAGGCTGGAGTGGCTGAACTTGGCCTCCACCTACAAGGTGTCCCAAGTAAACCACAGTTCCCTGCCCTATCTGGCATTTGGATGCCTTGATAGAGAGGCCTGCAGATTGCAGAGCCTTCAAAACCTTCTTCAGGTGGACCAGGTGATCCTGCCAGGTGGAGCTGAAGACAGCAATATCATCAAGATAAGCTGCACTAAAGGATTCCAGCCCAGCAAGGACTTGATTCACCAACCTTTGGAAGGTGGCAGGGGCATTCTTTAAACCAAAGGGCATAACAGTGAACTGATAATGCCCATCAGGTGTGGAGAATGCTGTCTTTTCTTTTGCTCCAGGGGCCATTTTGATTTGCCAGTACCCTGCTGTTAAGTCAAAGGTACTTAAGAATTTGGCAGCCCCTAATTTGTCTATTAGCTCATCAGCTCTAGGAATGGGATGAGCATCTGTCTTGGTGACAGAGTTGAGACCTCTGTAGTCCACACAAAACCTCATCTCTCTCTTTCCTTCTTTGGTGTGAGGTTTGGGGACTAAGACCACTGGGCTAGCCCAGGGGCTGTCAGAGTACTCAATTACTCCCAATTCCAGCATCTTGTGGACTTCCACCTTGATGCTTTCCTTAACTTGGTCAGACTGTCTAAATATTTGACCAGGGGTTAGGGAAAAGTTCAGCAAACTGCTGCAGGACCTTCCTGCAGTCAGACTGCTGCTGGCTAGAGAGGGTGTCTGAGTAGATCACTCCATCTACTGAGCCATCTTTAGGGTCTGATGAGAGGAGATCAGGGAGAGGTTCACTCTCAGCTTCCTGGTCCTCATCTGTTACCATCAACAGATTTACATCAGCCCTGTCATGGAAGTGCTTAAGGCGGTTCACATGGATCACCCTCTTGGGGCTCCTGCTTGTGCCCAGGTCCACCAGGTAGGTGACCTGACTCTTCCTTTCTAGTACTGGGTAAGGGCCACTCCATTTGTCCTGGAGTGCCCTGGGAGCCACAGGCTCCAGAACCCAGACTTTCTGCCCTGGTTGAAATTCAACCAGTGCAGCCTTTTGGTCATACCACAACTTCTGGAGTTGTTGGCTGGCCTCAAGGTTTTTACTTGCCTTTTCCATGTACTCTGCCATCCTTGAGCGAAGGCCCAGTACATAGTCCACTATGTCTTGTTTAGGCTCATGAAGAGGTCTCTCCCAGCCTTCTTTAACAAGAGCAAGTGGTCCCCTTACAGGGTGGCCAAACAGAAGTTCAAAGGGTGAGAATCCTACTCCCTTCTGAGGCACCTCTCTGTAAGCGAAAAGCAGACATGGCAGGAGGACATCCCATCTCCTTTTGAGTTTTTCTGGGAGCCCCATGATCATGCCCTTTAATGTCTTGTTGAATCTCTCAACAAGGCCATTAGTTTGTGGATGATATGGTGTAGTGAATTTATAAGTCACTCCACACTCATTCCACATGTGTTTTAGGTAAGCTGACATGAAGTTGGTACCTCTGTCAGAAACCACCTCCTTAGGGAAACCCACTCTGGTAAAGATACCAATGAGGGCCTTGGCTACTGCAGGGGCAGTAGTCGACCTAAGTGGAATAGCTTCAGGATACTTAGTAGCATGATCCACTACTACTAGGATGTACATATTTCCTGAGGCTGTGGGAGGTTCTAGTGGACCAACTATGTCCACACCCACTCTTTCAAAGGGGACCCCCACCACTGGAAGTGGAATGAGGGGGGCCTTTGGATGCCCACCTGTCTTACCACTGGCTTGACAGGTGGGGCAGGAGAGGCAAAACTCCTTAACCTTCTGGGACATATTGGGCCAGTAGAAGTGGTTGACTAACCTCTCCCACGACTTGGTTTGTCCCAAATGCCCAGCAAGGGGAATATCATGGGCTAAGGTCAGAATAAACTCTCTGAAACCCTGAGGCACTACCACTCTCCTAGTGGCACCAGGTTTGGGATCTCTTGCCTCAGTGTACAGGAGTCCATCTTCCCAATAGACCCTATGTGTTCCATTTTTCTTGCCTTTGGACTCTTCAGCAGCTTGCTGCCTAAGGCCTTCAAGAGAGGGACAAGTTTCTTGTCCCTTACACAACTCTTCCCTTGAGGGTCCCCCTGGGCCCAAGAGCTCAACCTGATAAGGTTCCAGATCCATAGGCTCAGTTCCCTCAGAGGGCAGAACTTCTTCCTGAGAAGAGAGGTTCTCTTTTTGGTGTTGTGTTGCAGCTGGTTTCCCAGCTGACTTTCCTTGTCTCTTGGTAGGCTGGGCCATTTTTCCAGACTCCAGCTCTACTTTTTCACCCTGTGCCTTGCACTGTGCCCTAGTCTTGACACACACCAGTTCAGGGATACCCAGCATGGCTGCATGGGTTTTCAGTTCTACCTCAGCCCATGCTGAGGACTCCAGGTCATTTCCAAGCAAACAGTCTACTGGGATATTTGAGGAGACCACCACCTGTTTCAGGCCATTGACCCCTCCCCACTCTAAAGTTACCATAGCCATGGGATGTACTTTAGTCTGATTGTCAGCGTTGGTGACTGGATAAGTTTGTCCAGTCAGGTATTGGCCAGGGGAAACCAGTTTCTCTGTCACCATGGTGACACTGGCACCTGTATCCCTCAGGCCCTCTACACTTGTCCCATTAATTAACCACTTCGCTGCCAGGCCTTTTCCCCCTCCTGTGCCAGGCCTTTTTTTGCCTATTTGGGGCAGTTTGCGCTTAGGCCCTCATAACTTTTTGTCCACATAAGCTAACCAAGCCAAATTTGCGTCCTTTTTTTCCAACATCCTAGCGATTCTAAAGGTACCCAGACTTTGTGGGTTCCCCTGAAGGAGGCCAAGAAATTGGCCAAAATACAGTGAAAATTTCGTTTTTTTCAAAAAAATTGGAAAAAGGGGCTGCAGAAGAAGGCTTGTGGTTTTTCCCCTGAAAATGGCATCAACAAAGGGTTTGCGGTGCTAAACTCAGCAGCTTCCCAGCTTTCAGGAACAGGCAGACTTGAATCCGAAAACCCAATTTTTCAACACAATTTTGGCATTTTACTGGGGCATACCCCATTTGTGCAATTTTTTGTGCTTTCAGCCTCCTTCCAGTCAGTGACCGGAATGGTCATGAAACCAATGCTGGATCCCAGAAACCTAAACATTTCTGAAAAGTAGACAAAATTCTGAATTCATCAAGGGGTCATTTGTGTAGATCCTACAAGGGTTTCCTACAGAAAATAACAGCTGAAAAAGAAAAATATTGAAATTGAGGTGAAAAAAACATCAATTTTTCTCTACTTTTTACTCTGTAACTTTTCCCTGCAATGTCAGATTATCGAAAGCAATATACCGTTACGTCTGCTGGACTCTTCTGGTTGCGGGGATATATAGGGTTTGTAGGTTCATCAAGAACCCGAGGAACCCAGAGCCAATAAATGAGCTGCACCCTGCAGTGCGTTTTCATTCTATACCGGGTATACAGTAATTCATTTGCTGAAATATAAGGAGTAAAAAATAGCTATCAAGAAAACCTTTGCATTTCCAAAAAGGGCACAAGATAAGGTGTTGAGGAGCAGTGGTTATTTGCACATCTCTGAATTCCGGGGTGACCATAGTAGCACGTGAATTACATGGAATTTCTCAAATAGATGTCTTTTTTACACACACCCCTATATTTGGAAGGAATAAATGTAGAGAAAGACAAGGGGCAATAACACTTGTTTTGCTATTCTATGTTCCCCCAAGTCTCCCGATAAAAATGATACCTCCCTTGTTTGGGTAGGCCTAGCGCCCGCGACAGGATATGCCCCAAAACACAACGTGGACACATCACAGAAAACAGAGCTGTTTTTAGCAAAGTGACTACCTGTAGATTTTGGCCTCTAGCTCAGCCGGCACCTAGGGAAACCTACCAAACCTGTGCATTTCTGAAAACTAGAGACCTAGGGGAATCCAAGGAGGGGTGACTTGTGTGGCTCGGACCAGGTTCTGTTACCCAGAATCCTTTGCAAACCTCAAAATTTGGCTAAAAAAAACACATGTTCCTCACATTTCTGTGGCAGAAAGTTCTGGAATCTGAGAGGAGCGACAAATTTCCTTCCACCCAGCATTCCCCCACGTCTCCCGATAAAAATGATACCTCACTTGTGTGGGTAGGCCTAGCGCCCGCGACAGGATATGCCCCAAAACACAACCTGGACACATCACAGAAAACAGAGCTGTTTTTAGCATAGTGACTACCTGTAGATTTTGTCCTCTAGCTCAGCCGCCACCTAGGGAAACCTACCAAACCTGTGCATTTCTGAAAACTAGAGACCTAGGGGAATCCAAGGAGGGGTGACTTGTGTGGCTCGGACCAGGTTTGGTTACCCAGAATCCTTTGCAAACCTCAAAATTTGGCTAAAAAAACACATGTTCCTCACATTTCTGTGGCAGAAAGTTCTGGAATCTGAGAGGAGCTACAAATTTCCTTCCACCCAGCGTTCCCCCAAGTCTCCCGATAAAAATGATACCTCACTTGCGTGGGTAGGCCTAGCGCCTGCGACAGGAAACACCCCAAAGCGCAACGTGGACACATCCACAATTTTGGGAGAAAACAGTGCCTACCTGCGGATTTTGGCCTGTAGCTCACCCGGCGCCTAGGGAAACCTACCAAACCAGTGCATTTCTGAAAACTAGAGACCTAGGGGAATCCAAGGAGGGGTGACTTGCGGGGCTCGGACCAGGTTCTGTTACCCAGAATCCTTTGCAAACCTCAAAATTTGGCTAAAAAAACACATGTTCCTCACATTTCTGTGGCAGAAAGTTCTGGAATCTGATAGGAGCCACAAATTTCCTTCCACCCAGCGTTCCCCCAAGTCTCCCGATAAAAATGATACCTCACTTGTGTGGGTGGCCCAGGTGCCTGCAACATAATAAGGCCCAAAACCTGAAGGGATAGAAGGGATAGCACAGCAAGTTTATAAGGGCATATTCTTTTATACATCTTTAGACGGACTCTGCTTTGGGGACCCACATAAGTGAGGTGTCATTTTACTTGGGAGACTGAGGGGAAAACTGGGGAGTAGGAATTTTGTGCTGGAGCGGTGATCCTACTAAGAAAAATCAGGAAAATATGCTTTTTTATGCAAATTGTGAGGTTTACAGAGGAGTCTGGGTAAGAAAATGTTGGGGGAGCCACACAAGCCACACCTCCCTAGACTCCTTGGGGTGCCTAGTTTTAAAAAGTTTCTGGGTTTTGTAGGTTTCCCTACATGACGGCCGCACCCAGGACCAAAAACATAGGTGGGCCCTCCCCCCCAAACACAGGTATTTTTGGAATATATCACTTTGATGTGTGCACATACGTCCGTGATGTGCCAAACACTAAAATTGTGAAAAGAAACACACTTAGGTTATGTGAAGAAGACCCCTCACCCACCAACCAAGTTGGTGGCATGCTTCATCATCGGGGTCCCACCTGAGGCACCTAGCGTGTCTCAAGTGTGCTGCGACGCCTGATTACAGCGGAGCAGGTTTTGTCATTTGTACCACACATACTGGTTGGATTTGGCACGAGGGTGAGTGATGGTTCAGTAGATCAAATTTTATTAACAAGAGATTTCACAAAAGTGAAATGCACTGGTAATAACTGAAAGGCCAAAAAACTGAACCAATGACTCACAGCTCGTGAGCTGTAAAGCCACGACAAGGCACCAACCGCTTTACAGTCCATTCACACACCTTTCATACATGACATGCACTAGACCATTCACGCCGCCAGCCACGGGCCCAGCACATTACAAGACTCGCATCCACAGACAGCGCCAGTCAAGGGCCCATCACTTTCATACGCCCACATGCCTGATACAGCAATCACACCAGCTGATGAGTGTGTGGACTGGCGTTTGGCCGGCACTGCCAGCCAAGCGCCACCCCACCCACACCACCAGCCAAGCGCCACCCCACACACACCGCCAGCCCAGCGCCACCCCACACACACCGCCAGCCCAGCGCCACCCCACACACACCGCCAGCCAAGCGCCACCCCACACACACCGCCAGCCAAGCGCCACCCCACACACACCGCCAGCCAAGCGCCACCACACCCACGCCGCCAGCCAAGCGCCACTCTACACATGCCATCCCCTTTTTTTTGTTTTTAAACAACAAAGAAACCACTAATCATAAATTAGTACAAAACTACAAACACAAAAGCTCTAACTGAATAAATGACTAATGCCAACCGTGAAACCGAACATATAAAAATATAAAACACCAGTTTACGCTCACGGAATTTCCCAATAATTCTTCTGTGTGTGGTAGCTCCTGAAACAGCCACCCACACACAGCCCAGGCTTTGAAGGACAATCAGGGCAGTACATCCTAGTCTCCTTCCTGATACCTCTTCGAGCACAGACTCTACATCTCTTAGCAGGAAAGTTTTTTTTGGCCGTGGGAGGAATGTGCTCAGCAAAGTGACGATCTTTCAATCTAGCCACATCCTCCACCACTGCTTCTCTAGGAACTCTTGCCTGTTCCAGCACAACAAGGCTAGCTATGATAGACTCCTGAAATTTCACAAATGTCATCCTTGACTCTGGAGAACTATCCTTAAACACAACAAAAGCATTAAAAGTTGCCAAGTGGAACAAGTGAAGCGCTAATTTCTTATACCACACATAAGACTTACGAGCAGCAGTGTAAGGTTCTAACCTCTGATCTACTCTATCAACACCACCCATGTGCTTATTATAGTCTAAGATGCACACAGGTTTGCGCACTTCGGCAACCTGACCCCAAACAGCCACAGGTGAAGTACTCTCATCATGGATGGTGCTTAGCATGTATACATCCCTCTTGTCTACAAATTTCAGAGCTAGCAGCTCATCATTCCGCAAGGCACTGCACTGTCCCTTCTCAAGTTTTTTACAGACAAGCTCTTTTGGATAGCCTTTCCGATTAGAGCGGATTGTGCCACAAGCAACAGTGTCCACTCTGAACAACTCCTTGAACAACCGAACTCCAGTGTAGAAGTTATCTACATATAAATGGTGACCTTTGTTAAACAGTCGTCTACCAAGTTCCCACACAATTTTCTCACTAACTCCAAAAGTGGGAGGACAACCAGGGGGGTCAATATTGGAATCCCTACCAGTGTAGACCCGGAAATTATAAACATATCCTGTACTACTTTCTGACAGCATATACAATTTAATTCCATACCGTGCCCTCTTGCTAGGAATGTACTGCCTAAAAACCAAACGACCCTTGAACAGGACCAAAGACTCATCTACAGATATTTCTTTCCCTGGAACATAGATCTCTGAAAACCGATCTACCAAATGATCAAGGACAGGTCTAATCTTAAAAAGACGGTCAGAATCAGGATGATCTCGTGGCAAGGCTAAAGCATTATCTACAAAATGCAACATCCGAAGAAGAAGCTCATACCGGTTACGACTCATGATGGCAGGAAATATAGCAGTTGCCATCAAGGGACTAGTAGACCAATATGAAGACAGCGACGGCTTCCTTATCAGCCCCATCAAAAAAGTTAAACCCAAGAACTTTTTCAACTCTTCCAGATTTGTGGGAATCCACCGGCTAGCTCTAGAGTGTGGCCTAAGTCTGGCAGCGTTGTCCCTCAAAAACTGCTCTGCATACAAATTAGTCTGCTCAACAATCTCTTCCAAAAATATATCGTCCATAAACAACTCAAAAAAGTTGACGGGCAAAAAGTTTTCCGTATTAACTCGACACCCTGGAAAACCAGTAAACGCAGGCAACTGTGGCTGCTCCATGTTTGGTGCAACCCATGCGTCAGGTCTTCCAATGGGAAGCCTTTCAGCTGCTGGCTCCTGCACCATTGGCACATCACTGTCCTCCTCTAAAACAGGCCCTTCATCAGCACTGAGAGTGGCTTCATCATCAGATGATTCATCTCTGACAGAAAATTCACTTCCAGAATCCTGCACTTCCTCCTCTGCCTCAGATGCAGAGTCAGTCTCATATTCATGGTCAGAAGATGACTCAAAAAGCACACTAACAACCTGCTGAGCGGTCATCCTACGGCTGGCCATGATCCTTCCTACTAAAATTAACTGGACAAATACACCACCAACAACCAGCACTGTGTAAGATAAGTAACAAAGTATAGGTTTATCACTAAGAATTATAAACTCAAAAACTATACTGCTCACTTGCCTGAAAAAGCTTGACTCACCAGCAACTACTCTGCACAGCCACAGCAATCACCAACGATATCCCACTAAAAAGAGAAAAAAAAAAGCAAATTAGACATAAGACAACACAATAATCATTGTGCATAACTCTAAGGACAATTTCACACACAATCCTGCATTCAGTACACCACCTACAAACATGTCATTCATGCATTGCAACAATACTCACTTGGAGTAAATTTATTTACTTACCTAAAACATGCAACTACGCAAACCGCAGGACAACTACTGCCAAAACTGCAACAAGCCACAGCAAAGTCAGCAAAAGCTTTGAACTAAAACAAAAAGGAGAAAAACTGTTATTATCATAAAAGTAAATACTTCGCCAGTTGACAAACACTCCGCCACTAACCATTTTTTCATTTTCCCGTGTCTAGTCTTCTCTGCTTGGGGGAAGATGGGCCTAAAAAAAAAATAGGCCAATCTACCCCCAAGGGGAGGGGGCAGAAATCACCCAGATTACATTGCACCATTTGGGGGGGGGCGACCCTTGCCCAAGGTGCCACACCCCCACACAAAGCACACACACACATACATAGTATCCCTGGCGCTATGGGGATTCTGCCCCCCTTGGGGACAGAAAGGCCTAAAAAATAGGCATATCTGCCCCCTAGGGGGGCAGAACTGCCCAAAAATACATGTGGGCCCCTGGGGGCGACCCTTGCCCAAGGGGCCACCCCCCAACACAAAAAATAAAAATCAACAATAAAATCCCTGGTGTCTAGTGGCTTTCTGCCCCCCTTGGGGGCAGATCGGCCTAAAAATAGGGCCAATCTGCCCCCAAGGGGGGCAGAAACGACAATAAATACATTGTGCCCCTGGGGGGAGCGACCCTTGCCCAAGGGGCCATCCCCCAACACAAAGCACACATACATACATACTATTTCTGGCGCTATTGGGATTCTGCCCCCCTTGGGGGCAGAAAGGCCTAAAAAAAATAGGCCTCTCTGCCCCCAAGGGGGGCAGAACTGCCCAAAAATACATGAGGGCCCCTGGGGGCGACCCTTGCCCAAGGGGCCGCCCCCCAACACAAAAAATACACATCAACAATAAAATCCCTGGTGTCTAGTGGCTTTCTGCCCCCCTTGGGGGCAGATCGGCCTAAAAATAGGGCCAATCTGCCCCCAAGGGGGGCAGAAACGACAATAAATACATTGCGCCCCTGGGGGGAGCGACCCTTGCCCAAGGGGCCACCCCCCAACACAAAGCACACATACATACATACTATTTCTGGCGCTATTGGGATTCTGCCCCCCTTGGGGGCAGAAAGGCCTAAAAAAAATAGGCCTCTCTGCCCCCAAGGGGGGCAGAACTGCCCAAAAATACATGAGGGTCCCTGGGGGCGACCCTTGCCCAAGGGGCCGCCCCCCAACACAAAAAATACACATCAACAATAAAATCCCTGGTGTCTAGTGGCTTTCTGCCCCCCTTGGGGGCAGATCGGCCTAAAAATAGGGCCAATCTGCCCCCAGGGGGGGCAGAAACGACGTAAAATACATTTGCCCCCAAAGGGGAGCGACCCTTGCCCAAGGGGCCGCCCCCCAACACAAAAAATACAAATCAACAATAAAATCCCTGGTGTCTAGTGGCTTTCTGCCCCCCTTGGGGGCAGATCGGCCTAAAAATAGGGCCAATCTGCCCCCAGGGGGGGCAGAAACGACGTAAAATACATGTGCCCCCAAAGGGGAGCGACCCTTGCCCAAGGGGCCGCCCCCCAACACAAAAAATACACAGCAACAATAAAATCCCTGGTGTCAAGTGGCTTTCTGCCCCCCTTGGGGGCAGATCGGCCTAAAAATAGGGCCAATCTGCCCCCAGGGGGGGCAGAAACGACGTAAAAAGCATGTGCCCCCAAAGGGGAGCGACCCTTGCCCAAGGGGTCGCTCCCCTACACTAATATTCACTCACACACACACATACAGAAATCCCTGGTGTCTAGTGGGCATTCCTGCTGCCCGATCGCATCGCGATCGGGCAGCAGGAATGCTCAAAGAGACATCGAGGGAAAGGAAAACCCTTTCCTTTCCCTCGATGCCTCTCTGAGAGCACCCCCACCCCGCACGAAGGTGAAATACTCACCTTCTCCCTTGACGCGCTGGAAGCAAATGGCTTCCAGCGCGTCATTCCCCGTTTCCATGAAATCAGCGCGCGATCGCGCGCTGACGTCATGGGGGGGGGGTGAGGGGGGTGGGCGTGAAAGGGGAAGGGATTCCCCTTTCAGCCCTGGCCTGGGGGTGTTGGGGGGCGGCCCTCGGGGGAAGCGCTAGCGCTTCCCCCGACTGCCAGTCCCTGGACGTAATGGTTACGTCCATGGCGCCACACGGGCGCTGCCATGGACGTAACCATTACGTCCGTGGCGGGGAAGGGGTTAAGAGCTGCTGCCTGTATTTTTGCATGTTAGGGGGCCAGGCAGCCAGTGTGGCTAAATCCACCCCACCCTCAGAGACTAATGTAGCTTCAGTGTGACACCTGATTTGCTCTGGGCACACTGTTGATCCCACTTGGAGACTGGCCATTCCAGTTTTAGCTGGATGGGAGTTAGAAGTGGTATCTTTCTTGGGACAGGCCTTGTCTCCAGTTTGGTGTCCAGACTGACTACAGTTTCGACACCAGGCCTTTTTGGGATCAAAGTTTTTACCCTTGTACCCAGGATTGTTTTGTGAAGAGGCTCTGGGCCCACCCTCCTGTGCAGGTTTTTGGGGGCCTGTAGAAGACTCTTTACTATTTTTATTTTTGGCTGTCTCACCACCTTTCCCCTGGGGAGGTTTTGTGACCCCTTTCTTTTGGTCACCCCCTGTGGAAGTTTTGGACACTCTAGTCTTGACCCAATGGTCCGCCTTCTTTCCCAATTCTTGGGGAGAAATTGGTCCTAGGTCCACCAGATGCTGATGCAGTTTATCATTGAAACAATTACTTAATAGGTGTTCTTTCACAAATAAATTGTACAGCCCATCATAATCATTTACACCATTTCCTTGAATCCAACCATCTAGTGTTTTTACTGAGTAGTCTACAAAGTCAACCCAGGTCTGGCTCGAGGATTTTTGAGCCCCCCTGAATCTAATCCTATACTCCTCAGTGGAGAATCCAAAGCCCTCAATCAGGGTACCCTTCATGAGGTCATAAGATTCTGCATCTTTTTTAGAGAGTGTGAGGAGTCTATCCCTACACTTTCCTGTGAACATTTCCCAAAGGAGAGCACCCCAGTGAGATTTGTTCACTTTTCTGGTTTCACAAGCCCTCTCAAAAGCTGTGAACCATTTGGTGATGTCATCACCATCTTCATATTTAGTTACAATCCCTTTGGGGATTTTCAACATGTCAGGAGAATCTCTGACCCTAGTTATGTTGCTGCCACCATTGATGGGTCCTAGGCCCATCTCTTGTCTTTCCCTTTCTATGGCTAGGATCTGTCTTTCCAAAGCCAATCTTTTGGCCATCCTGGCTAACTGGATGTCCTCTTCACTGGAGTTATCCTCAGTGATTTCAGAGTTGTTGGTCCCTCCTGTGAGGGAACCAGCATCTCTGACTATTATTTGTGGAGTCAGGGCTTCAGAAGCCCTGTTCTCCCTAAGTAGGACTGGAGGGGGGGAATTTCCCTCCAAGTCACTATCTTCATCCTCTGTGTTGCCATCCTCAGAGGGGTTGGCTCTTTCAAACTCTGCCAAAAGCTCCTGGAGCTGTTGTTTGGAAGGTCTGGGGCCCATTGTAATTTTCTTTATTTTACAGAGTGACCTTAGCTCCCTCATCTTAAGATGGAGGTAAGGGGTGATGTCGAGTTCCATCACATTCACATCTGTACTAGACATTATGCTTCTAAAAGTTGGAATATTTTTTAAGAATCTAAAACTAGTTCTAGGTTCTAATTCAAACTTTCACAAACTTTTAAATTCTAAAAGAAATGCTAACCAGGATCTATCACAAGGCCCTAGCAGGACTTTTAAGAATTTAGAAAACTTTTCAAATTGCAAAAATCAATTTCTAATGACAATTTTGGAATTTGTCGTGTGATCAGGTATTGGCTGAGTAGTCCAGCAAATGCAAAGTCTTGTACCCCACCGCTGATCCACCAATGTAGGAAGTTGGCTCTGTATGTGCTATTTCAAAGTAAGGAATAGCATGCACAGAGTCCAAGGGTTCCCCTTAGAGGTAAAATAGTGGTAAAAAGAGATAATACTAATGCTCTATTTTGTGGTAGTGTGGTCGAGCAGTAGGCTTATCCAAGGAGTAGTGTTAAGCATTTGTTGTACATACACATAGACAATAAATGAGGTACACACACTCAGAGACAAATCCAGCCAATAGGTTTTGAATAGAAAAATATCTTTTCTTAATTTATTTTAAGAACCACAGGTTCAAATTTAACATGTAATATCTTGTTTGAAAGGTATTGCAGGTAAGTACATTAGGAACTTCGAATCATTTCAATTGCATGTATACTTTTCAAGTTATTCACAAATAGCTATTTTAAAAGTGGACACAGTGCAATTTTCACAGTTCCTGGGGGAGGTAAGTTTTTGTTAGTTTTACCAGGTAAGTAAGACACTTACAGGGTTCAGTTCTTGGTCCAAGGTAGCCCACCGTTGGGGGTTCAGAGCAACCCCAAAGTTACCACACCAGCAGCTCAGGGCCGGTCAGGTGCAGAGTTCAAAGTGGTGCCCAAAACGCATAGGCTTCAATGGAGAGAAGGGGGTGCCCCGGTTCCAGTCTGCCAGCAGGTAAGTACCCGCGTCTTCGGAGGGCAGACCAGGGGGGTTTTGTAGGGCACCGGGGGGGACACAAGCCCACACAGAAATTTCACCCTCAGCGGCGCGGGGGCGGCCGGGTGCAGTGTTAGAACAAGCGTCGGGTTCGCAATGGAAGTCAATGAGAGATCAAGGGATCTCTTCAGCGCTGCAGGCAGGCAAGGGGGGGCTTCCTCGGGGAAACCTCCACTTGGGCAAGGGAGAGGGACTCCTGGGGGTCACTTCTGCAGTGAAAGTCCGGTCCTTCAGGTCCTGGGGGCTGCGGGTGCAGGGTCTTTTCCAGGCGTCGGGACTTAGGTTTCAGAGAGTCGCGGTCAGGGGAAGCCTCGGGATTCCCTCTGCAGGCGGCGCTGTGGGGGCTCAGGGGGGACAGGTTTTGGTACTCACAGTCGTAGAGTAGTCCGGGGGTCCTCCCTGAGGTGTTGGTTCTCCACCAGCCGAGTCGGGGTCGCCGGGTGCAGTGTTGCAAGTCTCACGCTTCTTGCGGGGAGATTGCAGGGTTCTTTAAAGCTGCTCCTTTGGATAAAGTTGCAGTCTTTTTGGAGCAGGTCCGCTGTCCTCTGGAGTTTCTTGTCGTCGTCGAAGCAGGGCAGTCCTCAGAGGATTCAGAGGTCGCTGGTCCCTTTGGAAGGCGTCGCTGGAGCAGAGTTCTTTGGAAGGCAGGAGACAGGCCGGTGAGTTTCTGGAGCCAAGGCAGTTGTTGTCTTCTGGTCTTCCTCTGCAGGGGTTTTCAGCTAGGCAGTCCTTCTTCTTGTTGTTGCAGGAATCTCGTTTCTAGGTTCAGGGAGAGCCCTTAAATACTAAATTTAAGGGCGTGTTTAGGTCTGGGGGGTTAGTAGCCAATGGCTACTAGCCCTGAGGGTGGGTACACCCTCTTTGTGCCCCCTCCCAAGGGGAGGGGGTCACATCCCTAATCCTATTGGGGGAATCCTCCATCTGCAAGATGGAGGATTTCTAAAAGTTAGAGTCACCTCAGCTCAGGACACCTTAGGGGCTGTCCTGACTGGCCAGTGACTCCTCCTTGTTATTCTCATTATTTTCTCCGGCCTTGCCGCCAAAAGTGGGGGCCGGGGCCGGAGGGGGCGGGCAACTCCACTAGCTGGAGTGTCCTGCGGTGCTGTGACAAAGGGGTGAGCCTTTGAGGCTCACCGCCAGGTGTTACAGCTCCTGCCTGGGGGAGGTGTTAGCATCTCCACCCAGTGCAGGCTTTGTTACTGGCCTCAGAGTGACAAAGGCACTCTCCCCATGGGGCCAGCAACATGTCTCTAGTGTGGCAGGCTGCTGGAACCAGTCAGCCTACACAGATAGTTGGTTAAGTTTCAGGGGGCACCTCTAAGGTGCCCTCTGTGGTGCATTTTACAATAAAATGTACACTGGCATCAGTGTGCATTTATTGTGCTGAGAGGTTTGATACCAAACTTCTCAGTTTTCAGTGTAGCCATTATGGTGCTGTGGAGTTCGTGTAAAACAGACTCCCAGACCATATACTCTTATGGCTACCCTGCACTTACAATGTCTAAGGTTTTGCTTAGACACTGTAGGGGCACAGTGCTCATGCACTGGTACCCTCACCTATGGTATAGTGCACCCTGCCTTAGGGCTGTAAGGCCTGCTAGAGGGGTGTCTTACCTATACTGCATAGGCAGTGAGAGGCTGGCATGGCACCCTGAGGGGAGTGCCATGTCGACTTACTCATTTTGTTCTCACTAGCACACACAAGCTGGTAAGCAGTGTGTCTGTGCTGGGTGAGGGGTCTCTAGGGTGGCATAATACATGCTGCAGCCCTTAGAGACCTTCCCTGGCATCAGGGCCCTTGGTACCAGAGGTACCAGTTACAAGGGACTTATCTGGGTGCCAGGGTGTGCCAATTGTGGAATCAAAAGTACAGGTTAGGGAAAGAACACTGGTGCTGGGGCCTGGTTAGCAGGCCTCAGCACACTTTCAATTCAAAACATAGCATCAGCAAAGGCAAAAAGTCAGGGGGTAACCATGCCAAGGAGGCATTTCCTTACACCTTTGGTGTGGCAGACATGTGGGTGTCTAGATTTTGGCAGATTCCGAGCTGTGAGCCGTAATAGCTGTAGCGGAATTCCGTGGCCGCAGTGGTGTGTTGGCGGTCTTCTGCACGGCGGTAAGCGGCATTTACCACCAATGTTGTAATGAGGGCCCATGTGTGCACCAGGTGGTCTGACCAGCGGTCAAGGAGTAGAGCTCAGCATACTGCTGTAAGACTTACTTACAGTCAGCCTGCTGTTGACCAGTGAGGGTGTCTGAAAAGACCACTCCCTCAACTGAGCTATCCTTTGGGTTGCTGGGGAGGAGATCAGGGAGAGGTTCACCCTCTGCTTCCTGTCCCTCATCAGTGACCATGAGCATGGTCATCTCAGCTCTGTCATTATAGGGTTTCAGGCGGTTTACATGAATAACCTTTTTGGGGCTCCTGCAAGAGCCAACGTCCACCAGATGGATGACTTCCCCATTTATTTCTATGATGTGGTAGGGTCCACTACATTTGTCCTGGAGGTTCTCAAGGAGCCACAGGCTCCAACACCCATACCTTCTGCCCTGGTTGGAACTTCACCAGTGCAGCTCTTTGATCATACCACAGCTTTTGGAGTTCTTGGCTGGCCTCAATTTTTTTCGAAGCTTTTTCTGTGTCCTGAGCCATCCTGGAAGGAAGGCCAAGCACGTAGTCCACAATGTCTTGCTTGGGCTCTCTGAGAGGTTTCTCCCATCCCTACTTCACAAGACAAAGGGGTCCTCTTACATGATGCCCAAACAGAAGCTCAAAGAGAGAAAAACATACTCCCTTCTGTGGCACTTCCCTGTAAGCAAAAAGCAGGCATGGAAGTAAGACATCCCATCTCCTTCTGAGATGTTCAGGGACTCCTCCAGTCATAACTTTCAATGCCTTGTTGAATCTCTCAAAAAGACCATTGGTTTATGTGTGATAGGGGCTAGTGAACTTATAGGTCACACCACGCTCAGCCCATATGTGTTTACGTTGCCAGGCATGAAGGTGGTACCTCTGCCTGACACCACCTCCTTTGGAAAGCCCACTCTGGTGAATAAACCAACAAGTGTCCTAGCTACTGCAGGGGCAGTAGTAGTCCTCAGAGCAATTGCTTCAGGATACCTTGTTGCATGATCCCCTACAACCAGTACAAATCTGTTCCCTGATGCTGCTGGGGGTTCAAGGGGACCGACAATGTCAATCACTACCCTTTCAAAGGGAACCCCAATCACTGGACGTGGAATTAAGGGGACCTTTCGGTGGCCACCTGGCTTGACAGGTGGCACAGGAGTTACAAAACTCCTTCACTTTCTGGGACATACCTGGCCAGTAGAAGTGGTTTACCAACCTACTACATGTTTTTGCCTGGCCAAGATGCCCAGCTGGAGGGATATCATGAACCCAAGTGAAGAGAAACTCCCTAAACTGCTGAGGCACTAGCACCCTCCTAGTGGCCCCAGGTTTGGGGTCTCTGGCTTCAGTGAAAAGGAGTCCCTCCTCCCAATAGCTCCTGTGGGAGCCACTGATATCTCCTTTTTCCGGATCAGCCGCTTGCTGTCTCAAGACTTCAAGAGTGGGACAGGTCCTCTGTAACTGGCACAGATCCTCCCTAGAAGGTCCCCCTCGTCCTAGGAGCTCTGCCATGTAGGGCCCAAGCTCCTGAGGCTCAGTTACCCCTGGGGTTGGCAGGTCTTCTCCCTGAGGGGAGGGGACCTGGTCTGGTGTCTGATTGGAAGCTGCCTTCCCAGACTTTTTGCCTTTCCTCCTTGTAGGTTGGGCCATTATTCCAGACTCTAACTAGCTTTTTCATCCTTGGTCTTGCTTTGTGCACTTGTTTTCACGCAGACCCATTCAGGGATACCCAGGATAGCTGCATGGGTTTTTCGTTCTACCTCAACCCATGATGAGGGCTCCAGATCACTTCCTAGGACATACTGCTCAGGTATAGCAGGAGATACTACCACCTTCTTCTGGCCAGAACCCCTCCCCATTCTAAGGATACCATCACCATGGGATGAACCTTAGCCTCATTGTCAGCGCTGAGGACTGCGTATGTCTCACTAGTCAGATACTGTTCTGAGGACACTAGTTGCTCAGTCACCATGGTGACACTGGCACCAGTGTCTCTCAGTGCTTCAACACTTGGATCTTATTTATATGAGGCTGCTGTCTGTATCTCCCCAGATTTCTAGGCCAAACAGCCAGCCGGGTAAACAAATCCACCCCACCCTCTGAGACGAAAGTTGCCTAAGTAGGATCACTGACATGGTCGGGGCCTACCTGGAATCTCATCTTGAAACTACTGCAAGTGCACTAAATGCATTCTTTTTGTTAGGACAATTAAGATCTCCAATTCAGTGCCCATTGGTTTTTCAGGTATTCACCAAGCCTTTCTGTGATCCCCATTGTGACCCTTGTACCAAACCTTGGGCTGGGAAGAGTCTTGAGGCCCATCCTCCTGTGCAGATTTCTGTGGGCCTTTAAAAGACTCCTTGATGTTATCCTTGTTTTAATTACCCTCTTTCCCTTGGGGGGAGGGGAGGAGGTTGGCCTCCCTATGTGGTCTCCCACACCAGTTGAGGTTTTTGTCACCCTTGCTTTGACCCAGTGGTCTGCTTTCTTCCCCAATTCTAGAGGAGAAAGTGGACCAAGATCTATTAGGTACTGACGTAGCTTTTCCTGTATACAATTACCCAACACATGCTCTTTCATTACTAAAATTTAAAGACCTTCATGATCATGCACATTGTTACCTTTTAACCAGACACCAAGGCCTTTTTTCCCAAGTCCCTTGAGCCACCTTAGCCGTAACATAGCCTCATTTGTTTACGTTAAGCGGGCTTTTCTGCTGCACCATATTTCCAAAGTGGTGCAATGCATGCATTGCTCCACTTTGCGACCCCCCTGCGCCACATTATGCCTTTGTTAGGCATAATGTATGCAGGGGGGGCGTTCCAGCACAGGGAGGCCCGAAAAGAATGCGCAGTGAAATGTACAAGAATTCACTGCGCCATTTTTTCCATCATTTTTAACGCCTGCTCAGAGCAGGTGTTAAAATGATACACTCATTATTTTCAATGGGCCTCCCTGTGCTTTCCTGCACTAGCATCAAAAAATTTTATGCTAGTGCAGCCAAGCGCCACAGTAGCATCAAAAGTTTTGATGTTATTGTGCTAACAACTGCCATGGTACGCTGTATTGTAAATATGGCGCACCATGGTGTCATTAGGTGCTGGTGGGGGAGGGACGCAAAAAAAGTGGTGCATCATCTATGATGCGCCACTTTCTTGTAAATATGCCCCCTGGTGTCTTCACTAAGAAGTATATAAAATAAACCCAGGACTGACTGTGGATTTTTCAAGACTCCCTGAATTTGAATGTCTACTCCTCAGGAGTAAGCCCAAAGCCCTCAATCAGGGTACACTTCATGAGGTCATGGGAACTTGCATCTCTCTCATTCAGTCTTAGGAGTCTATCTCTGCACTCTGTCTTTCACAGCAGTTCTCCTAGCTAATCTCTCTAAAAGCATCTCTTCTTCAGCAAGTCTCTCTGGACAGTGACGAACCTGAGTCCTCCTCACTAAAGGGATGTGTCCTAGACACTTGGGATACAGGGTCCACTTTTTCAAGAGGTGGGGGTTCAGTTTCCCCTCACCTATACTGCCCTGATCTACAGGGTCAGTAGTTTCATCTATAGGATGTGCCTGCTCATGATCTGCCAGTAGCTCCTGGAGCTTTGCACTGACAGGGTTTGAGCCTGTTTTTACTTTGTACCCCTTACAGAGGGCCCTTAACTGCTTGTGGGAAAGCTGAAGGTAAGGGGTGATGTTGAGCTCCACAACCCTGTCCTCTGAGTTACTCATTATTTTACTAAAGTGAGTACCTTTAGAGATAGAGAATAAATCTTAACAAGATTTTGCAGTCCTAACTGAAGTAAGTTTTTAAGATTTTTACGGTTAGGCTACAGGGTCCTGACTAGGGCCCTAACTGTACTTTTATTAATTTAGAAAATACCCAATTCAAAAAATGCAATTTAACTAAAGGGAATTTTTTAATTGACTCATGTAGTCACTTATTGACCAAGTGGTATCAGCACATGCAAAGTCGCAGACTCTACCGTTGATAGTGTGGGCGAGCAGTTGGGCTTATCAGAAGGTAGTGCTAAGCATTTGTTGTACTCACAGAGGCAAAAAATTAGACACACACTCAAAGAATATATCTGAGACCAGTTTAGGAAAACAATTATTTTTATATGTTTCAAACCCAAGAACTACGTCATCAGGTAAATAGGCTTTTAAGCATAAATACTTTGCAGTTTCAAAAATAGACAGGGCAATTTTCAGAGTTATCTCAATGTTATCCTATGGAGGAAAGACAATGTTCAGGAAACGCAGGGTTAACAGCGACTTTTGAAGACAATCTCAGGGAGTTAAGGTAAGTACTGGGCACTGATCAGAACCACACCAACAGGTCATACCGGTTGGCACTGGGGCAGCCGAGTGCAGAGGTGCATTAAGGCATCGGCTGCCCGATGGTTTCCTATGGGAGTTTGACCCTGTGACAAACAGGCTGCAGGCTAGGGCTGGAAAGCCAGTCGGGGTCAACAAATAGGTAGGTAGTAGACTTGGGGCGCTCAGGGAAATAGGTGCACCGTTGGTCCTTTTCTCCTGTGTCCAGGGGCAACAGATGCAGGGGTGTCTTTTGGTGTTGGATTTTCTTGTCCGGGAGCACCCTCAATCAGGGGGTCCTGTGAGTGAGGCGTCATGGGGGAGTCCGGCAGGGGTGAACCCAGGGTAGACTTGAGCTCTCAGGAGACAGGGGACATCGTTGGCACCAATGACCCACCTCAGCTGGCATCAAAGGTTACAGTTGCAGTTGTTGCAGTAGGTGTCGTCTTTTCTCTCACCAGCAGGATGGGGATGACCTGGATGACCTGTTTAGCAGAACCCAGTGCACTAAGAGTCAACGCCACATCAGAAACCACACAAAAAGTGGGGGATAACTAAGTTAACATAGGGTGCTTTCCTACAGTGTGCATCTGTCTTGGTGACAGCATTGAGACCTCTGTAGTCCATTCAAAATCTCTGCTACGGTTTACCTCCATTGGAATGAGGTTTGGGGACTAAGACCACTGGGTGGCCCAGTGATTGTCAGAGGGCTCTATCACCCCTAACTCCACCATCTTGCTTACTTCAGCTCTAATGCTATCCTTCACTTGGTCAGACTGTCTATTCATTTTGCTTTTGACAAGCAGATGATCGCCAGCGTACACATCATGGACACACCAGTTAGTCTTACCGGCAGAGAGGGAAAAGACCTTAGCATACTGCTGTAGCACTTGCATTCAGTCAGCTTGCTGCTGGGCACTGAGGGTGTCTGAAAATACCACTCCATCAACTGTCCCATCTTTGGGGCTGTGGGAGAGGAGGTCAGGAGCAGACTCACTCTCTCCTTTCTGATTCCCATCAGTGACCATCAGCATGGCACATCAGCTCTGTCATGGAAGAGCTTTAGACGGTTCACATGGATGACCCTGTGAGGGTTCCAAGGAGTGCCTACGTCAACCAGATAGATGACCTCACTCTTCTTCTCAAGGATAGGGTAAGGGTCACTCCATTTGTCCTGGAGTGCCCTGGGAGCCACAGGCCCAAGTACCCACACCTTCTGCCCTGGTTGGTACTCCACCATGGGAGTCTTTTGATCATACCAGAGCTTTTGAAGTGGTTGGCTGGCCTCAAGGTTTTTGGATGCTTTTTCCATGAACCCAGCCATCCTAAAATGTAGGCCACGCACATAGACCACAATGTCTTACTTGGGCTTTTTGAGAGGTCTCTCCCAGCCTTCCCTCACTAGACACAATGGTCCCCTAGAGGATGTCCAAACAAAAGATCAAGGCCCGTATTTATACTTTTTTAGCAAATGCGGCGCTAAAAAAAGTATAAATACTGGCCCAAAAGAGGGAAACCTTCTCCCTTCTGTGGCCCTTCTCTGCAGGCAAAAAGCAGACAAGGTAACAGGATATCCTATTCCCTTCTGAGTTTATCAAGGAGTCTTGCAATCCAATCATGCCCTTCGTGGTTTTGTGGAATCTCTCAACTGAACCATTTCCTTGTGGTGATATGGGGTGGTGAACATATAAATCACTCAACATTCATTCCACATTGCCTTGAGGTATGCAGATATGAAGTTTCTCCATCTGTTTGACACCATCTCCTTAGGGAAGCCCATTCTAGTAAAAATACTGATTGGGGCCCTGCAACTTCAGGAGCACTAGTAGCCCTAAGGGGTATAGCATTGGGGTGCCTGGTGGCATGATCCACTACCACCAGTATGTATCTTTTCCCTGATGCTGTTGGGGGATCTAGACAGCCAAATAATATCAACCCCTACCCTTTCAAAGGGAACTCCAACTACAGGACGTAGAATTAAGGGGACTTTTGGGTGGCCACCTATCTTGCCAATGGCTTGACAGGTGACACAGGAGTTACAAACTCCATCACCTTCTGGGACATTCCTGGCCAGTAAAAGTGAGGTACCAACCTGTTCCAATTTTTGGTCTGGCCAAGGTGCCCAGTAAGGGGATGTCATGAGCCAAAGTTAGCAGGAACTCTTCATATATCTGTGGCACTACCACTCTCTTTGTGGCACCAGGATTAGAGTTTCTAGCCTCAGCATACAGGAGTCCTTCCTCCAAATAGGCTCTGTGGGAGCAACTGTCATCTCCTTTTTCCTGATCAGCAATTTGATGACTCTGGCTCTCATGAGTGGGACAGGTCCTCTGGGTCAGGTACAGCTCTTCTCTAGAGGGTCCCCCTGCGGCTAGGAGCTCTGCAGCATAAGGCCCAAGTTCCTGGGGCTCAGTTCCCTCATGGGCTGACAGGTCTTTCTTGAGGAGAAGGGACCTGAGCTTGTGCTGCTCAGATGCTGGCTTACCAGGCTTCCTGCCTTTTCCCATTGAGGGCTGGGTCATTTTTCCAGTCTCCAGCACCTCTGTTTTACTCTGTGCTTTCCATTGTGCTCTTGATTTCACACACAGCTATTCAGGAATTCCAGATCAGTTCCTAGCAGAGAGGGTACAGAAATTGTAGAGGATACCACCACCTTTGTTTGACCAGAAAACCCTCCCAACTCTAAGGACAGCATTGCCATGGGATAGACCTTAGCTTGGTTGTCAGCACTGATGACTGTGAAGGATTCGCCAGTCAGATACTGTTCTGGGAATATCAATTTTTCAGTCACTATGATGAAACTTTCACCTGTACCCTTCAGTGCTTCAACGTTGATCCTATTAATATTAGGCTGTTGTCTGTACTTCTCCAGATTATTGGGCCAGACAGCCAGGGCAGCTACATCTACCCCACCCTCAGAGACTAAAGTTGCTTCTCTGAGCTCTCTGACATGGTCAGGATCCACTTGGGATCCCATCTGGAGACATACCACTGCAGTAGGACCGGCAGGTGCACCCTGGGGATTCTTTTTGGGACAGGCAGTCTCCAGTTCAGTGCCCATTAGCTTTGCAAAAGAAGCACCAAGCCATCTTGGGATCCGAGTTCTTACCCTGGTACCCACTCTTGGCCTGTGTCTTGTCTCGGGGGCCCACCCTCTTGAACAGGTTTTTGGGTTCTTCTAAAAGACTCTTAGTGGTATATTTATAAGCCATAAGCAATCTTTATGCCAGTGTGTCTAAATGTATGGGTTGCTACAGACTAGCGTTTCACAAGCTGATTTTTGTGGATCAGGAAAATCTGAGCAACAAATAAAGATGTCTTATTGCTTTAAAAGAGTCAATAATAAATGTGTCGGCCAACATAAACGATTCGCATTGGAGACTGGCATCATATCCAGCAGTTTGAAGTCTGCCCACGACGGAAACAATCTATTTTACTTTTATTTATAAAAAATATAAAAGAATTGTATTTTGTAAGTTTGCGCCACTTTTGCGCCAAAAAGTGACGCAAATGAGGCGCAAAAAAAGTATAAATATGAGCCTTAGGGCTTGATTTATGAAAAGTTAGTGCTGCCTTAATGTCACTTTTTGATGCAAAAGCGGCACAAACTTTCAAAATATAATAATTATAGGTTGTAAGTTTGCGCCGCTTTTGCATTAAAAAAATGACGTAAAGGCGGCACTAACTTTTCATAAATCAGGCCCTAAATAAGCCAAAACCTTTTTTTTCATGCAAAGGCTGCTTTTTGTCAAATACTTTTGTTTTATTTCACCGCATTAAGTACAGGACTTATAATGAATGTAATCTTTTATTCTTTAATGTGTTGCAAAATTGTCATATTTTTTATTGACCCGTCAAATTATTATTCCAACCATGATGTGAACCTACAGAAAAAGTTAATTTACTATGAAAAAACTGAGTAACCAAATCAAATATCAGTTATGCGTGTTTCCAAGATTATATTTATTATTCTTTTCAAAGTTTAAATGACACAAAAATACATAAAGCGCTGAGACTACTCACTGCAAAGTTGAGTTATTTCATCTTTTGATTTTAACTTTTCTTTAATGAGTTGTAATTTTAAAAGAGATGTGATTCACGGGGATATTTTTTGTAGAAATCAACTTGGTAAAAATCTATGTTGCAATCAATTTGGTGAACGTGAATGTGCTAAAATTAACTTCCGAGCCAGCCAGGAGTCGAACCTGGAATCTTCTGATTCGTAGTCAGACGCGTTATCCATTGCGCCACTGGCCCACTGAGTAGCTACACATGAAGGAACCATAGAACACTAACAGACACGTGAACGTGGGTGTTTAAGACTCATAAAGTTTGGAGTGTTATTATGAATTTGTAGTTCAAACCCAGACGCATACTACAACAGTAGCAAAGGGTGAACCCGCAGGTGAAAGGACGTATTAAACGATCTCACTGAATGTATCAGTAATGAGGAAAGTTTGGATACATTTACAAACTTTTTGCACTCTTGGGAGAGCGACTAATGGAGGAGCTTTGTATACTTTGGCTGCTCTGACAGGATCGAAAGTCTGTTAGAACTGGTCAGCCAGCCAATCAAAACTCTTCTTTTAACTAGCACTTTCCTGCCACAGTTTCGAGGGAACAGGCCGCGGTGAGATGCTACAGTCCCATATTACACGGTGTATTGAAACAGGAAAAAGAGCCCTTAGATGCGCTGACGGAACAGCTTTCATGTATTCGAGTTTCTAGATCCTTTTTAATAACTTCATTTACTTCTGAAATTAGTAGTTTTACTAATGCACTTGAAAAGAGAGTGATACAGCTGATGGGGGCAACCAGCGGTGGGGCCTGGAGTCTGCTGATCAGCGGTCAGGCACGTTATCGATTGTGCCACTTTGCCGCCCTTCACAACCTCTAGGATGGAGTGTGACAGAGCATGAAGGGGGATGCCGTGGCAGATACACACATACTTATTTATCTGAGTGTGATCATCCCTTTAGTGCATAGAAGACAAGCAGTACGGGGACAAGTACATTATGTAAAACACCTGACTGCTGACGAGATCTGGCAGCTGTTGGTACTTATGTCAAGGTACCTACTCACGACTTACACAGAGGAAATGTACCATCTGTATTATCTATAGAGACGAATATCCTACCCATAAGTGCTGCAGCAGAATGTCATCTGGGTGAAATGAATGGTAAAGCTGCTCGGGCCGCATCTTGGCCCCGCCGCAGGCACGTGCTGCGAACTCCCCCCGTTCCCGCAGCAATGTCTGTCTATTCTTTTAAGTGTTATATTTGTGAGTCTGGGATGTGCATTACAAGCTCCCAGGATTAGACGGATGAGTGGATGCGGTGTCTCCATGGCTGTGTTCTTGTAGATCTCTGCCCTGATGTTTGTAGTCAGCGGCGGGCCAGTGGCGCAATGGATAACGCGTCTGACTACGGATCAGAAGATTCCAGGTTCGACTCCTGGCTGGCTCGTTCATTGACCCGCGCTTTTTCACTTCTTTGAAATTGAAAAATGTCAGACTATTGTTAATTTAAAAGTGAAGTTCAGACGTGTGTAAAATAATAGTACAATTGTGCTTTCGTTAAGAACTCTGTTTTAAATAAAATATAGAGCGGGTAATGAAACAAAAAAAAATTATCCGGAAGCTGTTTTAATTCTTTCAAAAAAACATAAGTTAATGTGGACTCGACAAAGACCGCATAATTTTTTAATGGGAAAGTACAATTATTGTGAAATCACCGGTCGCCGGGCAAATCTAAAGGCGGTGCGTTGTAGAGGGGCATTTTCTAGACACATAAATAAATGAAAGCTGCTGTGTCAACGAATCCCTTGCTGTTGCTCCCCCTTGATGCAATGCACCGTTTGAAGTGTAAGGAGATATTTACATGAAATAATGTGACTAATGTTTTATAGATGCACATTTAGTTACCCCTTAGTATAAACTCGGACTGATTCTTAAGATGCTAAAATACAACTCCCAGTCGAGCCGAACCTGGAATCTTCTGATCCGTAGTCAGACGCGTTATCCATTGCGCCACTGGCCCATCGCTGCTCAGGAAGCAGGATGGGGTGTGATGTAGTATGAAGAAGGGCCTCGTGCTGTCACATGCGTTTATGACTAACGAGTACTGGGGAGCACCGTAGTCAAACAAGACTTGAACAGACACTTTTGTGGAAATTATTTCCTCATCGCTAAACTGCTGCTGAGATCTGACAAGTGTTGCTATTTATGTTAAGGTACCTGCTCAGGACTGGCCTGGAGGAAACGTACCATCCATCTGTACATGGTACATATGTAGTTGAATGATATTAAACTGAACTTTCATCTTTTACTCGACATCACAGATCGATTCCTCTTCAGTTACTTTTAAAGATTAAAATATCCAAATCTCTTGCCTATATCACAATTAGTACGTGAGGCAGTGAGGACTTTTGTACATAACATGGCTACTAAATATTCATTAAA
This sequence comes from Pleurodeles waltl, assembly GCF_031143425.1. Lineage (NCBI taxonomy): Eukaryota > Metazoa > Chordata > Amphibia > Caudata > Salamandridae > Pleurodeles > Pleurodeles waltl. The sequence goes on from NC_090445.1 coordinate 342,767,955, forward strand.
TCGTAACCCTGGTTATAGAGATGAATATTCGCTCCATCAATCTAGGCAGCTGCATTTTACAGCAGTGATCCGATTTTAAAGCTGGTTGGGTTCGCGCGCATCCTGACATCGCTGCAGAAATAGTCTCCGAACTCCCACAATTCTTTTATTCACTTTCTTTTTTTTATTTTGTATTTCTGAATTTGGGACTGTGAACTACAATCCCTCAATATTAGGCTGATCAGTTTGTTCTGTGTCTGCCATGACCATATCCTTGGTAGCATCCTTGGTAGCATCCTTGGTAGCGCTGTGTTTTGATTGTAATATAGACAACTCTCGCCTTGAGAAAGAACGCAGCATGTTGTCTGGTGAAGTAAATGACCGTGAAATCAACAAATAGCAAAATGTTCATCTTAGTCTTTAGTATCACTGGTCTAATGTCATCTAATGGACTATTAGGGACACGGATGGAGGGAACATGGTCTAGAAACACAACTGTCTGCTTTTATTGTGTTGGCTGCTTTCACAGTCTCACATTTACAGAATGATTAAAAAGGCTATAGTTTTGAAATTGCAATACACTATGCTTAAAAGAGATAGTGTAAGGTGTAAAGTACCCCCATGGCATAAAGATATTGCAAGTGACAGGATTTAGGGAATACATAGACCCCCCCTTTAGTGCAAAGCACCACAAAGCAGTATTTGAATTACCTTAAAGGCTACTTTCCAGCACAAACATTTATTGTAATGGAAACTTAGTATTTTATCATGACTTTGCACTGGTTTACATCACTGTTGTGACTTTGCAGTGGCTCACAGTGTTGAATAATCTGCCCCTCCGTTTCTTGCTCATTCTAATCAAATAAACTTTCAGTTTCTAGATATTTTACAATACATCTTAAATTACTATTTTCCTTAATAAGCACATCACTAGGCTGCTCTTAATTTCTTGCAAACACATATTCTTCAGCAGTTTGTAATGTAGGGCCACGTCAAAGCTACAGATGAGTTTTACAATGTAAAGATTACATGCCAAAGATTTGCGCTTGCATTTAATGGACAGTAGATGTTTGTCATGCACGCACATAGTTCCAGCCTCAGACACAATGCTGGACCTCCTATCCTTCCAAATGTAGGGAACAAAAGAAGGTAACGTCCACCTTTGCATGCACCCTGTCTCCAGGGGGAATGGGTGGGGGTAGAAAAAGAAAAGACAAACTTGTTTCACTTGAGGGGGGGGGGGTGCTGCTCTGATGTCTTGCACCACTGCGCAGTAGGGTCGGAACTCCCTGGACCTTGTTATAGTTGATGCAGGAGTGGAGCACTAAAAACGACAAGAAACAATGTTACCCATCAGTTCTCAACTAAGAATATTTTAGCAATTGTTTACACAACAATCTACACTTACAGACTTCATCATAAATGCTGCATGAGAGAGAGCAGGAACCATTTCAAGAATAAACTCGATACAACTTCAAACTCTGAAAGTTGCTACAAAAATACTATGGCCCGTATTTATACTTTTTTTGCACCATTTTATTTTGTAGGTTTGCGCCGTTTTGCGTCAAAAAGCGGCGCAAATGCAGCTCTAAAAAAAGTATAAATACGGGCCTATATACAACTTGTTAAGGAATACAACGGCAAAGACATCAGGTCGGTTACACTAAAGTTCGGAAAGCTGCAACGAGAAGAGTCCAGCATGCTGGGATCTATGGGGATTAATAATCCAAGAAAGTCCAAAATCCAAAGACATGCTCACGCTTTCATGAAAATGAGACTTGGAATTATTTAATAAGCTATGGATTAGTGCGCAATAACCTAAGGGTAAAAGAGTTATCTACCACTTTAACTGGGATCCAAAAATGACAGGAAGCTGAGGTGCACGAAGCCCAAGAGGAGGCGGAATCGTAGATCATGAAGGAAGACACTTGAAGCGTCGCAGAAGCCAGGATCACAGAATCATCAGGAAGGCTTGGAAGACTAGAACACTGGAAATTCTTGGCGACTCAGGAGGTAAATGGAGGGACGATGCTTGCTCAGAACTGGAACGTGGCCAAGTGTTAATGCGAGTTCAGAGGGGGGATTTTTTCTGGAATGAGAGACTGTTCCAGAAAGCATGTGTCCAACGTGGAAGCGTGGAATATTCCAAAGAACCTGGGGAAAATCATATGTTACACACAACAGATATGAGGCCTTGCAGGTGGTAGGTGCAAACAGCAGGTAGAAACAATTAACAAAGTGAAATGGAACCCCAAGTGCATGATGGTACAATTCAGTGGGTCAGAGTATTGTTACTTGCCCAAAAACATGTGATTAATCCTCAGGTGCAAAAACAGACTAAACGTGCTGAGCAACAGCACATGAGGTTTAATGGTTTAAGCCTTCTGAGAGGGGGCCTTACCCTATCTCTGAGAAGAGTGATTTCACCTATCTGGTTGACCTAGGCACTCCTTGGAATCCTCACAGGGTCATCCATGTGAACCACCTAAAGCTCTTCCTAGACAGGGATGATGTGGCCATGCTGATGGTCACTGATGAGAATCAGGAAGAAGATGGTGAGTGTCTCCCTGATCTCCCCTTCTACAGCCCCATAGATGGGACAGTTGATGGAGTGGTCTTTTCAGACACCCTTAGTGTCCAGCAGCAAGCTGGCTCCACATAAGTGCAACAGCAGTATGCTGAGCTCCTTTCCCTCAACCCTGGTCAGGCTAACTGTTGTGTTCATGATGTGGATACTGGTGACCATCTACCTGTCAAAGGCAAAATAAACAAACAGTCTTACCATCTGAAGGATAGCATCTTAGCCGAAGTAAGAAAGAAATTGAAGTTAGGGGTAATAGAGACCTCTGCCAGTACCTGGGCCAGCCTATTGGTCTTGGTCCCCAAACCCCATTCCAAGGGAGGTAAACTCAGAGCTGTGGTTTTGCTTGGACTATAGAGGTCTGAATGCTGTCATCAAGAAAGATTCACATTGTAGGAAAGCAGCCTTTTTTGACATGGTTAGCCCCCGCTTTGCCTGGTTTTTGAGGTGGCTTTGACTGTTAGTGCACTGGGTTCTGCTAAACAGGTCATCCAGGTCATCCCAAGCCTGGTGGTAAGAGAAAACACAACACCTACTGCAATCACTGCACCCGTAACGTCTCAGAGGAGGACAGCGGTGCACCTATGTCCCTGAACACCCCAAGTCTACTACCTACCTGTTTGTTGTCCCCAAATGGCTTTTCAGCCAGAGACCGCAACCTGTTTGTCACAGGGTCAAACTCCCATAGGAAACCATTGAGTACCCAATGCCTTAGTGCAACTCTGCACCCAGCCGCCCCAGTGCCGCCCGGTGTGATCTGTTGGTGTGGTTCTGATCAGTGCCCAATATTTACCCTAAGTCTCTGAGATTGCCTTCCTAAGTCGTTGTTAACCCTGTGTTTGTCAAACATTGTTTTTCCTCCATAGCATAACATTGAAAGAACTCTGAAAATTGCACTGTCTATTTTTGAAACTGCAAAGTATTTATGCTTAAAAATTTCCTTACCTGATCACGTAGTTCTTGGGTTCGAAATATATATAAAACAAATGTTTTTTTATAAATTGGTCTCAGATTTGTTCTTTAAGTGTGTATCTCATTTATTTCCTCTGAGTACAACAAATGCTTAGCACTACCTCTGATAAGCCCAACTGCTCGCCCACACCACCACAAATAGACCATGAGTCCTATCTACATTTTCCTCTGCAAACCAATTGGGGATCCACTGGACTCTCTGCACGGTGTACTTCATTTTAGTGCACTATATGGAAAACCAACTTCCTACATTGTTGGAACAGCGGTGGGGTCTATGACTTTGCATTTGCTGATACCGCCTCGTCAATAAGTGACTACATAAGTAAATCCAAAAATTGCCTTTAGTTACACTGCATTTTTTTGAATAGGGTATTTTCCTAAATTACTAAGAGTGCTGTTAGGGCCCTGTTTAGGCCCCTGTCCCTTAACTGTAAAAATCTTAAAAACGTACTTTAGTTAGGACTGCAAAAACGAGTTAGGATTTGTCTCTAGGCCAAACGATCCCCACCTTAGTAAAATAATGACTACCTCAAAGTACAGGGCTGTGGAGCTCAACATCACCCCTTACCTTCAGCTTTCCCACAAGCAGCTAAGGGCCCTATGTAAAGGGTACACAAAACACAGGCTCAAACCCTGTCAGTGCAAAGCTCCAGGAGCTACTGGCAGAGTATGAGCAGGCCTATCCTATAGATGAAATTACTGACCCTGTAGATCAGGGCAGTAGAGATGAGTAGGAACTGGACCCCCACCACTTGAAAGAGTGGGCCCTGTATCCCAAGTGTCTAGGACACATCCCTCTTCATCACTGTAGGTAGCTGGCCTGGTGTGTGGTGAGCTCCTATGGTGTTATCACCTTATACCAGGTATCCCCTATTAGTGTAGTGTAGGCAGTGTCTAGGATGCCAGGGCTCTCTAGAGGTAGCTGTGGATAAGCAGCCAAGACTTATCTAGTAGACATGCAAAGTTTATGCAATACCACTCCAGTCACACAGCAACTTATCACACATCAAAGAACCACACAGTGTTACAAAAATAAAGGTACTTTATTATGGTAACACAGATATTAAAATACTGTATAGGCAATGCTCCACTATGAGGTGAGTAAACACACTATTATGTACACATTAGAAGTCAGTGATTAGCATAGATGCAATAGCAAATAGTAAAAACAATAGCAAATAGTGATGGCCCTAGGGGGAGACCAAACCATATACTAAGTAAGTGGTATGTGAAAGGCAGTCCCCCACCCACGGATGTGAACTCAGGAGAAGGGAGCTTGAGGAACTAGGAACCCAAAAAGGTAAGTACCAAGGTGCCCCCAGCAACCAGGAGAGCAGAGGTAAGTACCTGGTTTTTCACCAAACCCACAGAAGAACTTTGGAAAAGGATTGTGCAAGACTCAACCAAGGGTGGAAGAACCCAAAAATATATCCAGAAAGAAGAGGACTTGCAAAAAGAGAGGACCATGTCCAGTTTGAGTGTCCAATCGTGACAGGAGCCACTAACCACCATTCTGGTGATGCAGGACCAGCTTGACATCCCACTTTGGTAGTCGAAATGCCACCGGTCATTGGTGCTGGAAAACCACAAACAAGCCTTGGCAAATCCAAGAGTCGGCGGAGAAGGTTTTGCAAAGGCGAAGAGGACCAGCAAGGTGCAGGGGTCTCGACCCAAGGAGGGGAGGCCAAGGTGACCCTCAGCAGCTGGGAGAATCACAAGAAGAGGAGGCAGCCCCCACAGGCGACCTACAGGCAGCAGGCAGCAGGCCCAGGAGTTGCAGTGAGGCCCACTCAGCACACCTGAAGAGGAGTCCCACATTGCTGGAGTAGCAGAAAGGAGACTGTACTTTGCAGAAAGAAGTGCTGGGTGATGGGGCTACTTGGAGCCTGAAGATCCTTTGAAGTGGAGCAAACAAGCCTTGGTACCTGCAAGATCCGCGAAGCACAGGGGTACGGTTCTGCGAGGAGAGGCAAGGGCTCACCGTCTCCCAAGTTGGACATCTAGTAGACAGGACAGAGGGGACCACTCAGGGCCACCACCTGTAATGCAGAATCCACATAGTTCTGGAGGAAAGCGGATTCACACAGCCGGTAGTCATTGCAGTAGGTGCCTGGGGATGCAGGAGAGTGACTTCTTCACTCCAAGTGAGCTTCTTTCTTACTTCTTGTGCAGCCTGATGACTCATCACCTTCAGAGGATGGACAGCCAAGGAAATGTTGCAGGTGCTGGAAGGAGCTGTAAAAACAATGTTGCAGAGCGGAGCCATTGCTGGAGTTGCAGATAGTCGGTTCCTGTAGGGTCTAGTTGCAGTCTCGGTGACCAGATGGTGAAGTAAACAATGCAGAGGAGGCCTGCTGGAATCTTGCACGTCTAATCTGAGGACCCACCAAAGAGGGAGACCCTAAATAGCCCAAGAAGGGGGATTGGACACCAAGCAGGGTGACCACCTATCAGGAGGGGGCTGTGATGTCACCTGCCTGACCTGACCACTCAGATGCTCCCGGGGGCCTCTGCCCATCTTGGATTCAAGATGGCACAACCAAGTGGCCACCTGGAGGAGCTCTGGGCACCACCCGTGGGGTGGTGACGGACAGGGGAGTGGTCACTCCCCTTTCCATTGTCCAGTTTCGCACCAGAGCATGGACCAAGGGTCCCTGAACTGGTGCAAACTGGTTTATGCTAGGAGGGCACCAAATCTGCCATTAAAAGCATATCAGTGGCTTGGGAAGGCTTCCCCTCCCAAGCCATATAACTCCTATTTCCAAGGGACGGGACAGGGTGTTACCTCCCTCTCCCACAGGAAATCCTTTGTTCTGCCTTCCTCTGCCTGAGCTGATCATGCCACAGGAGGACAGAAATCTCTCTGAGGGGTGGCAGTAGCGCGGCATGCCTGGGAAACCCCAGAAGACTATTAGGAGCAATGCTGGGGGTCCTCCAAGGAGCCCCTGGAGTGAATGAAATCATACAGAAAATACAGGCAACAGTACTGGGCTATGATTGCGACAGGTTTGTTACCAAACATGCCCAGGTTCGGAATTACCATTGTGTACCTGGACATAGGAAGTGACCTGTGTCCAGTACATGAGTAAAATGGCTTTCCGCACTTACGAAGTCCAGAGTAATGGAGCCGCAGTTCGTAGGGGCACCTCTGCTCATGCAGGGGTGCCCTCACACACAGGGACCTGCACCCTACCCTCTGGGCAAGGAGGGCCTGCCACAGGGGGGGAATTAGAGTGACTTTATGCAGTGACCTGTAGGGCAAAGGTGCAAGCACCTTTTCACACAGGTTACAATGGCTGGCCTGCAGACACATTTTGCGTGGGCTCTCATGGGTGGCACAATACAGGCTGCAGCCCATGGGGAAATCCTAGTGCCACAATGCCCTGGGTACCTAAGTCCCATATACTATGGACATATACGGGGGCACAACTATGCCAATTGAGGGGTGTTTTAAGTCATAGGCAACCAAACTTAAAGGGAGAGAGCACAGTCACTGGGGTCCTGGTTAGCAGGATCCCATTGAACACAGTCAAAACACACTGACAGCAGGCAACAAGTGGAGGTAACCATGCCAAAAAGAGGGTACTTTCCTGCAATCACCATGAAAACTCTTTGGCGCATCTTCCCCCACCTTGGATTTCCACACAAGGTCCAGGCTACTATCTCTCTTGTACTGTCTAAAGTGGATTACTGCAATGGCCTTAACCACGGATCACGTCTAAATTCTATGCTTAACTTAGGACATTGCATAGTTTTATACAAGTTGTTTGATTAGATGCTTATGAGTCTGTTTAATTTATCAATCACAATAGCTAAATATTATCTTACTTTTAATCCACAAGCATTACACTATTGCAATATTGAGGAAAATATACAAAAATGAGTTATGAAAAATACACAAATAAATTAATTTTAAATACTGCAACACTGGAAAGTCCGTGTTTATACAATACATCTTTACATCTCAATATATTATTGTAGGGAAGTACCCTCTTTCTTGGCATGGTTACCCCATTTTCTGCCTATTGTCAGTATGTTTGACTGTGTCTACTGGGTTCCTGCTAACCAGGACCCCAGTAGTTTTGCTCTCTCCTCTAAATTGTACCTTTTTCTTCCCACAATTTGCATACTTGTCCCCCAGGTGAGTCCCTACTATATAGTACCTAGGTACCCAGAGCATTGGGGTTCCAGGGATCCCTATGGGCTGCAGCAGTTATTCTGCCACCCATGGGGAGCCCGTGTAAAGGGTTCTGCAGCCCTTCCATTGCAGCCTGTGTGAAACGGGTGCATGCACCCATTTTCAATACAGGTCACAACACCAGGTCACTATAAGTCACTACTATGGAAGGCCCTCTCAGCCCAGAGGACAGGGTGCAGGAGTGCCCTGTGTGTAAGGATACTCCTGCACTAGGAGAGGTGTCCCCACAAACCCCAGATCCAGGTGCTTGATCTGATAAATATATAGATACATGATTGCATAGAAAGGGGATTATATATATTAGAAGATAATTGTAGGAAGCAAGCCTGGTGTGTGGTGGGTACCTATGGTACGTACACCTTATACCAGGCCCAGGTATCCCCTCTTAGTGAAGTGTAGGCAGTGTCTAGAAGCCAGGCTCTCTAGAGGTAGCTATGGATGAGCAGCCAAGGCTTACCTAGGAGACATGCAAAGCTCATGCAATACCACTGTAGCCAGACAGCACTTACACATATGAAAGTTGTCAAAAGGTATTTTATTTTTGGAACAAATAACCACAAAATACTAGACAGGTAACCCACCCTTAGGAGGTAAGTAATGCACTAAATATATACACTAGTAATCAGAAACAGGCATAGAAAAGGTTAGAAAACAGTGCAAATAGCAATAACCAATAATGACCATAGGGGGTAGCACAAACCACATACTAAAAAAATGGAAGACAAATAAGCTACCCCCACCTAGGTAAGGAAAATGTGTAGAGGGAAGCTGGGGGTATCAGAAAACCACATAGCTAAGTAACATAGTACGCCCCAGCAATCAGGAATGCAGGAGTAAAACAGTGGATTTCCCCCAAAACACCCAAAAGGAGGAAAAGAAGAAAAATAAGACACCCAGAAAAAACTGCAAGAAAGCCAGCGGAGACTTCCTGAAGAAAGAAGACCTGTGGAGAGAGGAGACCAAGTCCAAGAGTCACAGTGGAGTCCAGGAGGAGTAGGAGCTAATACCCACCCAGCTGTGGATGCAGGAGTTGGTCGAAGGTGATGAAGAACAGGTCAACACTGCATCCCTGGAGCCGGAGAAGAATTACTTATGGACTCAGATGAAGCCCCATGCTGGAAGGAAGATTGCAGATGGGTGTCGGTGCAGGAACTCTACCAACAAGCCTTGGCAAAGACAAACCCACGGTTAATGGAAAAGAGGTGCTGCGAGGGACCAGCAAGGGCCAGGAGGACTCAACCCAGGAGGGGGAGTCACATGGGGTCCCTGAGCATTGCAGAGAGTCCACAGGAGCAGAGGCAGCACCCACAGGAGTCCCACAGGACGGGGATCAATGAGTCGCAGAAGAATCCCACGCAGCAATACAAAAGTGAATCCCATCATCTTAAAAAGGGCAGCTCTTCCATTGATTTATCCCAGCTGATTTTGTAACCCTCATACTTCTCAAAAGTTTGAAACACCAAAAGGACTGCCAGTATCGAAATAACTGGGTCAGAAAGGTACAATAAAATATCATCTGCATACATGGAAACTTTTTCCATTTCTCCTGTGACTTCCAGAAAATGGGCACATCTACCCTAATCTTCAGATAGCAGGCCATAGGCCCCAGAAGCGGAGTGATCAGAAGCGACAAAAGAGGACATCCCTGACTTGTCCCTCCATCCAGTCCAAACTCCTCCAACAAGATGCCATTCCCCTTGCCCCATGCCACCCGGCTATGGTATAAGAGTTGTACCCAGCGACAGAAGGTCAGGTCAATTCCCATCCTGGCCAAGACCCAAAGTTGATAATCCCACCATACGGAATTGAATGCCTTTTCTGTGCCCAGGGATATAATCGCCAGGGGTAGTTGCATATCCATTTGACAGTCCAACCAACAGTGGAATCAGGGGAGATTCTGCCATGTAGTCCTTTGAGGTATAAACCCCGTCTGATCCTTGTGGACTATCTTGGGAATCATTGTTGCTAAACGGATTGCTAATGCTTTAGCCAGGATCTTTACCTCTGGATTCAGAAGGGAGACCAGCCAATAGGAACAGCAGCTAGTACCAGGCTTCCCAGTTTTGGCCAGCACTACTATCGCCCCTATACTTAGGTCTGGAGAGCTTCCCCCAGCCAGAGTCCCTGTCAAGAATGTGGGGCCAGTACTAAAAAATGTTTTTTTTATAGAACTCCACTGCTATTGGGTCCCAGCATCTTCCCCGGCTCCATCAAACCTAACGCTGTTAATTCCTCCGGAGAGAGGTCCCGATCTAGAGATCTCATGTCCTCCAAAGAGAGCTGTGGGATGGGAGGCTCCCCCAGGAAGGCCTTGATCTTTGTCTCAGAGGTCAGGGCATGGTGCCTGTACAGATCACTGTAGTAATGGCCAAATCCATCTGCTATGCCCCCGTCTGTCATGATCCAGGAACCATCCGCGTCTGCAACTCTCCCACTCATCTGGTTACTAATTCCCATCTACTAAGCCAAGCCAGTAGGCATCTGACCTTATTGCCTACTTCATATAGTCTTTGTTGGTTAGCTGGGAACTGTTGCTTAGCCAAATTATGAGTCAGGTTGTGATATTTCCTCGTTAGAGCCTCTGAGCGGACCAGCTAGCCCCGTAACCTGTTGTAGCACAGTCTGATTCGGTGACCTCAGTGCGGCATCCTAGTGTTAGTAGCCCATGCTCCTTCCATCATTTCTTGTGAGAAACAATGTGTTGGACTTTATCTCAAAGTTCTTTTTTAAAGGCCCCTCAAAGTATCACCAGAGAGCTCACTGAGTCCTTATGTTCCTGGAAGTAAAGCTCATAGCCAATACGGAGCTCATGCACTACCTCAGTGTCCTGAAGATCCCAGATGTTATCATCCATAGGGCACGTCCGCTTGGGGCAGGTGAGGAGATGGCGGCATCCTCCGGTGTGCAGACCGCTGGTGGACCTGTCGACAATGGAAGAGAGACATGTAATAGTCACCTACGGACTTGATCGTGCCACAATCCAGGAACTGTGTGCCCAGTTGGTGCCAGACCTGATGTCAGCTATCCGCCATCCCACAGGAATTCCCCCTCTAGTGCAGGTCCTGTCAGTACTCCATTTCCTGGCAAGTGGGTCTTTTCAAACAACAGTGGCCATAGCATCAGGGATGCCCCAGCCTTAGTTCTCAAACGTGTTGTCCAGAGTGTTCTCTGCCCTGCTGAAACACATGAGCAGCTACATTGTGCTCCCTCAGGTGGGGGATTTGCCTACAGTGAAAGGTGACTTCTATGCCCTTGGACATATCCCCAGCATCATAGGTGCCATTGATGGGACACATGTGGCCTTGGTCCCCCCCGCAGGAGTGAACAGGTGTACAGAAACCCGGAAGAGCTACTATTCAATGAATGTGCAGATGGTGTGTTTGGCCGACCAGTACATCTCCCATGTGAACGCCAAGTTTCTTGGCTTAGTGCATGGCGCTTACATTCTGAGGTATAGCAGCATCCCTTATGTGATGGGGCAACTCCAGAGGCACCGTGTGTGGATAATAGGTGAGGACAAGGACCCTATACCCCTTGAATAGTTGTCTGGGGTTGTCCCTAAGGGTTAGTGTGTGTCTAACAGTTGTCCCTCGACATTTGCTGGGTCCTCTGGTTACCCAAACCTGTCATGGCTACTGACCCCAGTGACAAATCCCAGGACAAGGGCAGAGTAACATTACAATGAGGCACATGGGTGAACTAGGAGCGTGATAGTAAGGACCTTCAGCCTCCTGAAGGTCAGGTTCCTGTGCACCATATGACAGGTGGTTCTCTGTACTACTCACCAAAGAAGGTGTGCCAGATCATCGTGGCCTGCTGTATGCTGCACAAGTTGGCTTTGCGACGACAGTTGCTTTTTCTGCAGGAGGATGGTCCAGAAGGAGTTCTTGTGGCAGCTGTGGAGCCTGTGGACAGTGAAGGAGAGGAGGCAGAAGAAGAGGATATCGACAACAGAAACACCGTGATCCAGCAATACTTCCAGTGAGACACAGGTAAGAAAACATCACTGCCTCCTACATCTGATGAAATATTTAGACCTATCATATGTCTGTCACTTTCACCCAGTGCATGGACCCTGACCTGTCACTTTGCCTTTCCATTTCACAGATGTGGGTCCCACTGCGTGACCTCTGCTATGTTACCTCATGGACTAGAGCTGTGTGACATGGGTATGTTGACAAAACAATGGACATTGCTATTTTCCTCAGTTATTGCAAATACACATTTGTGAAAACACAGACTGACTCCAGATTGTTTTGTGATTCAAGGGTGTAGGAAGTTGGCTCTGTATGTGCTATTTCAAAGTAAGGAATAGCATGCACAGAGTCCAAGGGTTCCCCTTAGAGGTAAGATAGTGGCAAAAAGAGATAATACTAATGCTCTATTTTGTGGTAGTGTGGTCGAGCAGTAGGCTTATCCAAGGAGTAGTGTTAAGCATTTGTTGTACATACACATAGACAATAAATGAGGTACACACACTCAGAGACAAATCCAGCCAATAGGTTTTTGTATAGAAAAATATCTTTTCTTAGTTTATTTTAAGAACCACAGGTTCAAATTCTACATGTAATATCTCATTCGAAAGGTATTGCAGGTAAGTACTTTAGGAACTTCAAATCATAAAAATTGCATGTATACTTTACAAGTTATTGACAAATAGCTGTTTTAAAAGTGGACACAGTGCAATTTTCACAGTTCCTGGGGGAGGTAAGTTTTTGTTAGTTTTACCAGGTAAGTAAGACACTTACAGGGTTCAGTTCTTGGTCCAAGGTAGCCCACCGTTGGGGGTTCAGAGCAACCCCAAAGTCACCACACCAGCAGCTCAGGGCCGGTCAGGTGCAGAGTTCAAAGTGGTGCCCAAAACACATAGGCTAGAATGGAGAGAAGGGGGTGCCCCGGTTCCGGTCTGCTTGCAGGTAAGTACCCGCGTCTTCGGAGGGCAGACCAGGGGGGTTTTGTAGGGCACCGGGGGGGACACAAGCCCACACAGAAATTTCACCCTCAGCAGCGCGGGGGCGGCCGGGTGCAGTGTAGAAACAGGCGTCGGGTTTGTAATGGAAGTCAATGGGAGATCTAGGGATCTCTTCAGCGCTGCAGGCAGGCAAGGGGGGGGTTCCTCGGGGAAACCTCCACTTGATCAAGGGAGAGGGACTCCTGGGGGTCACTCCTCCAGTGAAAGTCCGGTCCTTCAGGTCCTGGGGGCTGCGGGTGCAGGGTCTCTCCCAGGTGTCGGGACTTAGGATTCAAAGAGTCGCGGTCAGGGGAAGCCTCGGGATTCCCTCTGCAGGCGGCGCTGTGGGGGCTCAGGGGGGACAGGTTTTGGTACTCACAGTCTTAGAGTAGTCCTGGGGTCCCTCCTGAGGTGTTGGATCGCCACCAGCCGAGTCGGGGTCGCCGGGTGCAGTGTTGCAAGTCTCACGCTTCTTGCGGGGAGCTTGCAGGGTTCTTTAAGGCTGCTGGAAACAAAGTTGCAGCTTTTCTTGGAGCAGGTCCGCTGTCCTCTGGAGTTTCTTGTCTTTTCGAAGCAGGGGCAGTCCTCAGAGGATGTCGAGGTCGCTGGTCCCTTTGGAAGGCGTCGCTGGAGCAGGATCTTTGGAAGGCAGGAGACAGGCCGGTGAGTTTCTGGAGCCAAGGCAGTTGTCGTCTTCTGGTCTTCCGCTGCAGGGGTTTTCAGCTGGGCAGTCCTTCTTCTTGTAGTTGCAGGAATCTAATTTTCTAGGGTTCAGGGTAGCCCTTAAATACTAAATTTAAGGGCGTGTTTAGGTCTGGGGGGTTAGTAGCCAATGGCTACTAGCCCTGAGGGTGGGTACACCCTCTTTGTGCCTCCTCCCAAGGGGAGGGGGTCACAATCCTAACCCTATTGGGGGAATCCTCCATCTGCAAGATGGAGGACTTCTAAAAGTTAGAGTCACTTCAGCTCAGGACACCTTAGGGGCTGTCCTGACTGGCCAGTGACTCCTCCTTGTTTTTCTCATTATTTTCTCCGGCCTTGCCGCCAAAAGTGGGGCCTGGCCGGAGGGGGCGGGCAACTCCACTAGCTGGAGTGTCCTGCTGGGTTGGCACAAAGGAGGTGAGCCTTTGAGGCTCACCGCCAGGTGTGACAATTCCTGCCTGGGGGAGGTGTTAGCATCTCCACCCAGTGCAGGCTTTGTTACTGGCCTCAGAGTGACAAAGGCACTCTCCCCATGGGGCCAGCAACATGTCTCGGTTTGTGGCAGGCTGCTAAAACTAGTCAGCCTACACAGATAGTCGGTTAAGTTTCAGGGGGCACCTCTAAGGGGCCCTCTGGGGTGTATTTTACAATAAAATGTACACTGGCATCAGTGTGCATTTATTGTGCTGAGAAGTTTGATACCAAACTTCCCAGTTTTCAGTGTAGCCATTATGGTGCTGTGGAGTTCGTGTTTGACAAACTCCCAGACCATATACTCTTATGGCTACCCTGCACTTACAATGTCTAAGGTTTTGTTTAGACACTGTAGGGGTACCATGCTCATGCACTGGTACCCTCACCTATGGTATAGTGCACCCTGCCTTAGGGCTGTAAGGCCTGCTAGAGGGGTGTCTTACCTATACTGCATAGGCAGTGAGAGGCTGGCATGGCACCCTGAGGGGAGTGCCATGTCGACTTACTCGTTTTGTCCTCACTAGCACACACAAGCTGGCAAGCAGGGTGTCTGTGCTGAGTGAGAGGTCTCCAGGGTGGTATAAGACATGCTGCAGCCCTTAGAGACCTTCCTTGGCATCAGGGCCCTTGGTACTAGAAGTACCAGTTACAAGGGACTTATCTGGATGCCAGGGTCTGCCAATTGTGGATACAAAAGTACAGGTTAGGGAAAGAACACTGGTGCTGGGGCCTGGTTAGCAGGCCTCAGCACACTTTCAATTGTAAACATAGCATCAGCAAAGGCAAAAAGTCAGGGGGCAACCATGCCAAGGAGGCATTTCCTTACACAACCCCCCCCCAAACGAAAGAGGATGAGACTAACCTTTCCCAAGAGAGTCTTCATTTTCTAAGTGGAAGAACCTGGAAAGCCCGTCTGCATTGGCATGGGCAGTCCCAGGTCTGTGTTCCACTATAAAGTCCATTCCCTGTAGGGAGATGGACCACCTCAACAGTTTAGGATTTTCACCTTTCATTTGCATCAGCCATTTGAGAGGTCTGTGGTCAGTTTGAACTAGGAAGTGAGTCCCAAAGAGGTATGGTCTCAGCTTCTTCAGGGACCAAACCACAGCAAAGGCCTCCCTCTCAATGGCACTCCAACGCTGCTCCCTGGGGAGTAACCTCCTGCTAATGAAAGCAACAGGCTGGTCAAGGCCATCATCATTTGTTTGGGACAAAACTGCCCCTATCCCATGTTCAGAGGCATCAGTCTGCACAATGAACTGCTTAGAATAATCTGGAGCTTTTAGAACTGGTGCTGAGCACATTGCTTGTTTCAGGGTGTCAAAGGCCTGTTGGCATTCCACAGTCCAGTTCACTTTCTTGGGCATTTTCTTGGAGGTGAGTTCAGTGAGGGCTGTCACAATGGATCCATATCCCTTCACAAACCTCCTGTAATACCCAGTCAAGCCAAGGAATGCCCTGACTTGAGTCTGGGTTTTTGGAGCTACCCAGTCCAGAATAGTCTGGATCTTGGGTTGGAGTGGCTGAACTTGGCCTCCACCTACAAGGTGTCCCAAGTAAACCACGGTTCCCTGCCCTATCTGGCATTTGGATGCCTTGATAGAGAGGCCTGCAGATTGCAGAGCCTTCAAAACCTTCTTCAGGTGGACCAGGTGATCCTGCCAGGTGGAGCTAAAGACAGCAATATCATCAAGATAAGCTGTGCTAAAGGACTCCAAGCCAGCAAGGACTTGATTCACCAACCTTTGGAAGGTGGCAGGGGCATTCTTTAAACCAAAGGGCATAACAGTAAACTGATAATGCCCATCAGGTGTGGAGAATGCTGTTTTCTCTTTTGCTCCAGGTGCCATTTTTATTTGCCAGTACCCTGCTGTCAAGTCAAAGGTACTTAAGAATTTGGCAGCACCTAATTTGTCTATGAGCTCATCGGCTCTTGGAATTGGATGAGCATCTGTCTTGGTGACAGAATTGAGCCCTCTGTAGTCCACACAAAACCTCATCTCTTTCTTTCCATCTTTGGTGTGAGGTTTGGGGACTAAGACCACTGGGCTAGCCCAGGGGCTGTCAGAGCGCTCAATTACTCCCAATTCCAGCATCTTGTGGACTTCCACCTTGATGCTTTCCTTAACATGGTCAGATTGTCTAAAGATTTTGTTCTTGACAGGCATGCTGTCTCCTGTGTCCACATCATGGGTACACAGGGGTGTCTGACCAGGGGTTAAGGAGAAGAGTTCAGGAAACTGTTGTAGGACTCTCCTACAATCAGCTTGCTGTTGGCCAGAGAGAGTGTCTGAGTAGATCACTCCATCTACTGTGCCATCTTTTGGGTCTGATGACAGAAGATCAGGGAGAGGTTCACTCTCTGCCTCCTGATCCTCATCTGTTACCATCAACAGATTCACATCAGCCCTGTCATGGAAGAGCTTAAGGCGGTTCACATGGATCACCCTCTTGGGGCTCCTGCTTGTGCCCAGGTCCACCAGGTAGGTGACCTGACTCTTCCTTTCTAGCACTGGGTAAGGGCCACTCCATTTGTCCTGGAGTGCCCTGGGAGCCACAGGCTCCAGAACCCAGACTTTCTGCCCTGGTTGGAACTCAACCAGTGAAGCCTTTTGGTCATACCAAAACTTCTGGAGCTGTTGGCTGGCCTCAAGGTTTTTGGTTGCCTTTTCCATGTACTCTGCCATTCTAGAGCGAAGGCCAAGTACATAGTCCACTATGTCCTGTTTAGGCTCATGGAGAGGTCTCTCCCAGCCTTCTTTAACAAGGGCAAGTGGTCCCCTTACAGGATGACCAAACAGAAGTTCAAAGGGTGAGAATCCTACTCCCTTCTGTGGCACCTCCCTGTAAGCGAAAAGCAGACATGGCAAGAGGACATCCCATCTCCTTTTGAGCTTTTCTGGGAGCCCCATGATCATGCCTTTTAATGTCTTGTTGAATCTCTCAACCAAGCCATTAGTTTGTGGATGGTATGGTGTAGTGAATTTATAAGTCACTCCACACTCATTCCACATGTGCTTTAGGTATGCTGACATGAAGTTGGTACCTCTGTCGGACACCACCTCCTTAGGGAAACCCACTCTGGTAAAGATACCAATGAGGGCCTTGGCTACTGCCGGGGCAGTAGTCGACCTAAGGGGAATAGCTTCAGGATACCTGGTAGCATGATCCACTACTACCAGGATATACATATTTCCTGAGGCTGTGGGAGGTTCTAGTGGACCAACTATGTCCACACCCACTCTTTCAAAGGGAACCCCCACCACTGGAAGTGGAATGAGGGGGGCCTTTGGATGCCCACCTGTCTTACCACTGGCTTGACAGGTGGGGCAGGAGAGGCAAAACTCCTTAACCATGTTGGACATATTGGGCCAGTAGAAGTGGTTGACTAACCTCTCCCACGTCTTGGTTTGTCCCAAATGTCCAGCAAGGGGAATGTCATGGGCCAACGTTAGGATGAACTTCCTGAACAGCTGAGGCACTACCACTCTCCTAGTGGCACCAGGTTTGGGGTCTCTGGCCTCAGTGTACAGGAGTCCATCTTCCCAATAGACCCTATGCGTTCCATTTTTCTTGCCTTTGGACTCTTCAGCAGCTTGCTGCCTAAGGCCTTCAAGAGAGGGACAGGTTTCTTGTCCCTTACACAGCTCCTCCCTTGAGGGTCCCCCTGGGCCTAAGAGCTCAACCTGATAAGGTTCAAGCTCCAAAGGCTCAGTTCCCTCAGAGGGCAGAACTTCTTCCTGAGAAGAGAGGTTCCCTTTCTTTTGCTGTGTTGTAGTTGGTTTCCCAACTGACTTCCCTGTTCTCTTGGTAGGCTGGGCCATTCTTCCAGACTCCAGCTCTACTTGTTCACCCTGTGCCTTGCACTGTGCTCTTGTTTTCACACACACCAGTTCAGGGATACCCAGCATTGCTGCATGGGTTTTTAGTTCTACCTCAGCCCATGCTGAGGACTCCAGGTCATTTCCAAGCAGACAGTCCACTGGGATATTTGAGGAGACCACCACCTGTTTCAGGCCATTGACCCCTCCCCATTCTAAAGTAACCATTGCCATGGGATGTACTTTTCTCTGATTGTCAGCGTTGGTGACTGTGTAAGTTTTTCCAGTCAGGTATTGGCCAGGGGAAACCAGTTTCTCTGTCACCATGGTGACACTGGCACCTGTATCCCTCAGGCCCTCTATTCTAGTCCCATTAATTAAGAGTTGCTGTCTGTATTTTTGCATGTTAGGCGGCCAGACAGCTAGTGTGGCTAAATCCACCCCACCCTCAGAAACTAGAATAGCTTCAGTGTGGACCCTGATTTGCTCTGGGCACACTGTTGATCCCACTTGGAGACTAGCCATACCAGTGTTACCTGGATGGGAGTTTGGAGTGGAACCTTTCTTGGGACAGGCCTTGTCTCCAGTTTGGTGTCCATGCTGTTTACAGCTATGACACCAGGCCTTTTTGGGATCAAAGTTTTTACCCTTGTACCCATTGTTTTGTGAAGAGGCTCTGGGCCCACCCTCCTGTGCAGGTTTTTGGGGGCCTGTAGAAGACTCTTTACTATTTTTAGTTTTGGTTGTCTCATCACCCTTCCCCTGGGGAGTCTTTGTGACCCCTTTCTTTTGGTCACCCCCTGTTGAAGTCTTGGACACCCTTGTCTTGACCCAATGGTCCGCCTTCTTTCCCAATTCTTGGGGAGAAATTGGTCCTAGGTCTACCAGATGCTGATGCAGTTTATCATTGAAACAATTACTTAACAGGTGTTCTTTCACAAATAAATTGTACAGCCCATCATAATTACTTACACCACTGCCTTGAATCCAACCATCTAGTGTTTTCACTGAGTAGTCAACAAAGTCAACCCAGGTCTGGCTCGAGGATTTTTGAGCCCCCCTGAACCTAATCCTGTACTCCTCAGTGGAGAATCCAAAGCCCTCAATCAGGGTACCCTTCATGAGGTCATAAGATTCTGCATCTTTTCCAGAGAGTGTGAGGAGTCTATCCCTACACTTTCTAGTGAACATTTCCCAAAGGAGAGCACCCCAGTGAGATCTGTTCACTTTCCTGGTTACACAAGCCCTCTCAAAAGCTGTGAACCACTTGGTGATGTCATCACCATCTTCAAATTTTGTCACAATCCCTTTGGGGATTTTTAACATGTCAGGAGAATCTCTGACCCTATTTATATTGCTGCCACCATTGATGGGTCCTAGGCCCATCTCTTGTCTTTCCCTTTCTATGGCTAGGAGCTGTCTCTCTAAAGCCAATCTTTTGGCCATCCTGGCTAACAGGAGGTCATCTTCACTGAGAGCATCCTCAGTGATTTCAGAAATGTGGGACCCTCCTGTGAGGGACTCACTATTTCTGACTAACACAGTTGGAGACAGGACTTGAGGGGTCCTGTTCTCCCTATTTAGGACTGGAGGAGGGACATTGGCCTCCAAGTCACTAATTTCTTCCTCTGTGATGTCATCATCAGAGGGGTTGGCTTTTTCAAACTCTGCCAACAGCTCCTGGAGCTGAATTTTGGTAGGTCTGGAGCCAATGGTTATTTTCTTTATATTACAGAGAGACCTTAGCTCCCTCATCTTAAGATGGAGGTAAGGTGTGGTGTCGAGTTCCACCACCTGCATCTCTGTATCAGACATTATTCTGCTAAGAGTTGGAATACTTTTTAAAGAATCTAAAACTGTTTCTAGAATCTAATTTCAAACTTTTAACAAACTTTTAAACTCTAAAAGACAATGCTAAACAGGGACTTAACACACAAGGCCCTAGCAGGACTTTTAAGAATTTAGAAAAATTTCAAATTGCAAAAATGAATTTCTAATGACAATTTTGGAATTTGTCGTGTGATCAGGTATTGGCTGAGTAGTCCAGCAAATGCAAAGTCTTGTACCCCACCGCTGATCCACCAATGTAGGAAGTTGGCTCTGTATGTGCTATTTCAAAGTAAGGAATAGCATGCACAGAGTCCAAGGGTTCCCCTTAGAGGTAAGATAGTGGCAAAAAGAGATAATACTAATGCTCTATTTTGTGGTAGTGTGGTCGAGCAGTAGGCTTATCCAAGGAGTAGTGTTAAGCATTTGTTGTACATACACATAGACAATAAATGAGGTACACACACTCAGAGACAAATCCAGCCAATAGGTTTTTGTATAGAAAAATATCTTTTCTTAGTTTATTTTAAGAACCACAGGTTCAAATTCTACATGTAATATCTCATTCGAAAGGTATTGCAGGTAAGTACTTTAGGAACTTCAAATCATAAAAATTGCATGTATACTTTACAAGTTATTGACAAATAGCTGTTTTAAAAGTGGACACAGTGCAATTTTCACAGTTCCTGGGGGAGGTAAGTTTTTGTTAGTTTTACCAGGTAAGTAAGACACTTACAGGGTTCAGTTCTTGGTCCAAGGTAGCCCACCGTTGGGGGTTCAGAGCAACCCCAAAGTCACCACACCAGCAGCTCAGGGCCGGTCAGGTGCAGAGTTCAAAGTGGTGCCCAAAACACATAGGCTAGAATGGAGAGAAGGGGGTGCCCCGGTTCCGGTCTGCTTGCAGGTAAGTACCCGCGTCTTCGGAGGGCAGACCAGGGGGGTTTTGTAGGGCACCGGGGGGGACACAAGCCCACACAGAAATTTCACCCTCAGCAGCGCGGGGGCGGCCGGGTGCAGTGTAAAAACAGGCGTCGGGTTTGTAATGGAAGTCAATGGGAGATCTAGGGATCTCTTCAGCGCTGCAGGCAGGCAAGGGGGGGGTTCCTCGGGGAAACCTCCACTTGATCAAGGGAGAGGGACTCCTGGGGGTCACTCCTCCAGTGAAAGTCCGGTCCTTCAGGTCCTGGGGGCTGCGGGTGCAGGGTCTCTCCCAGGTGTCGGGACTTAGGATTCAAAGAGTCGCGGTCAGGGGAAGCCTCGGGATTCCCTCTGCAGGCGGCGCTGTGGGGGCTCAGGGGGGACAGGTTTTGGTACTCACAGTCTTAGAGTAGTCCTGGGGTCCCTCCTGAGGTGTTGGATCGCCACCAGCCGAGTCGGGGTCGCCGGGTGCAGTGTTGCAAGTCTCACGCTTCTTGCGGGGAGCTTGCAGGGTTCTTTAAGGCTGCTGGAAACAAAGTTGCAGCTTTTCTTGGAGCAGGTCCGCTGTCCTCGGGAGTTTCTTGTCTTTTCGAAGCAGGGGCAGTCCTCAGAGGATGTCGAGGTCGCTGGTCCCTTTGGAAGGCGTCGCTGGAGCAGGATCTTTGGAAGGCAGGAGACAGGCCGGTGAGTTTCTGGAGCCAAGGCAGTTGTCGTCTTCTGGTCTTCCGCTGCAGGGGTTTTCAGCTGGGCAGTCCTTCTTCTTGTAGTTGCAGGAATCTAATTTTCTAGGGTTCAGGGTAGCCCTTAAATACTAAATTTAAGGGCGTGTTTAGGTCTGGGGGGTTAGTAGCCAATGGCTACTAGCCCTGAGGGTGGGTACACCCTCTTTGTGCCTCCTCCCAAGGGGAGGGGGTCACAATCCTAACCCTATTGGGGGAATCCTCCATCTGCAAGATGGAGGACTTCTAAAAGTTAGAGTCACTTCAGCTCAGGACACCTTAGGGGCTGTCCTGACTGGCCAGTGACTCCTCCTTGTTTTTCTCATTATTTTCTCCGGCCTTGCCGCCAAAAGTGGGGCCTGGCCGGAGGGGGCGGGCAACTCCACTAGCTGGAGTGTCCTGCTGGGTTGGCACAAAGGAGGTGAGCCTTTGAGGCTCACCGCCAGGTGTGACAATTCCTGCCTGGGGGAGGTGTTAGCATCTCCACCCAGTGCAGGCTTTGTTACTGGCCTCAGAGTGACAAAGGCACTCTCCCCATGGGGCCAGCAACATGTCTCGGTTTGTGGCAGGCTGCTGGAACTAGTCAGCCTACACAGATAGTCGGTTAAGTTTCAGGGGGCACCTCTAAGGGGCCCTCTGGGGTGTATTTTACAATAAAATGTACACTGGCATCAGTGTGCATTTATTGTGCTGAGAAGTTTGATACCAAACTTCCCAGTTTTCAGTGTAGCCATTATGGTGCTGTGGAGTTCGTGTTTGACAAACTCCCAGACCATATACTCTTATGGCTACCCTGCACTTACAATGTCTAAGGTTTTGTTTAGACACTGTAGGGGTACCATGCTCATGCACTGGTACCCTCACCTATGGTATAGTGCACCCTGCCTTAGGGCTGTAAGGCCTGCTAGAGGGGTGTCTTACCTATACTGCATAGGCAGTGAGAGGCTGGCATGGCACCCTGAGGGGAGTGCCATGTCGACTTACTCGTTTTGTCCTCACTAGCACACACAAGCTGGCAAGCAGGGTGTCTGTGCTGAGTGAGAGGTCTCCAGGGTGGTATAAGACATGCTGCAGCCCTTAGAGACCTTCCTTGGCATCAGGGCCCTTGGTACTAGAAGTACCAGTTACAAGGGACTTATCTGGATGCCAGGGTCTGCCAATTGTGGATACAAAAGTACAGGTTAGGGAAAGAACACTGGTGCTGGGGCCTGGTTAGCAGGCCTCAGCACACTTTCAATTGTAAACATAGCATCAGCAAAGGCAAAAAGTCAGGGGGCAACCATGCCAAGGAGGCATTTCCTTACAAAGGGTGTTTATATAAGTGGAAAATAGTGGAGGGGGTTGTAAAATGGTCAAGGGTGATGGTGGAGGAATGTCCATGGCAGAGTCCCGTTATTTGTCTCACAGGTGCATTGTCCAAAGTGGCATAGGAAGTGGAGCTAGGGCAGATTAATGATGGACAAGGTGACAAAGTGGGACAGAAGGATGACATTCAGGGTGGTCTCATTTCTTGGCGGGGGTCTTGGCATTGTTCTCTGTCTTTGTCTTGGATCTCAGGGACCGTTTGCGGGGTGGTCCTCCCTCTGCCTGGGGTGGGGTGTTGGTGTTGTGGTCCTGTGGAGGTGCCTCCTGTCCACTAGCGCCAGAGGTGGTGGTGGGCAGTCTATCATCCAGGCTAGATTCAGGGGCCCCTGGTTGCGCCACAGTGTCCCTCTGGTGTTCACAAGGTCCTTCAGCACCCCTACAATGGTGACCAGGGTGGTGTTGATGGACTTGAGTTCCTCCTTGATGCCCAAATACTGTTCCTCCTGCAGCCGCTGGGTCTCCAGAAACTTGGCCAGTACCGTTGCCATTGTCTCCTGGGAATGATGGTATGCTCCGATGATGTTGGAGAGGGCCTCGTGGAGAGTGGGTTTCCTGGGCCTGTTCTCCCCCTGTCGCACAGCAGACCTCCCAGTTCCCCGGTTTTCCTGTGCCTCTGTCCCCTGAACCGTGTACCCACTGCCAATGCCCCCAGGTCCCTGCTGTTCTTGGGTTGGTGGGAGTGCCTGGGTTCCCTGTAGTGGTGGACACACTGCTGCTTGACGTGTCCTGGGGACAGAGGTATGGGCCCGCTGGGTGGGTGCTGTGGTGGTGTTTCCTGAGGGAGGAGGCTCTGTGGTGGCTTGTGACTGTGTCGGGGGAACCGACTGTCCTGAGGGCCCAGATGGGCCGGGCTGGTCATCTAGATCCAGTTGGACAGAGCTGCTGTCATCACTGTAGGCCTCTTCTGTGGGGGGGTGGACATGTCTGGAACCTCCTGTCTGGTGACGTTGGGTAGGGGTCCTGCAGGGGTGTAAAGGCATGATTATTACATCTGTGTGTGCCATTGTGTGCAATGGGTGGGTGACTCTGTACCCGTATCTGTAGTGGACATGCTTTGGTGATGGGTGTCCATGCTTTGGTGTTGCATGCAGGGCTTGGTGTTGGGATGTGTGGTTTGTGATAGTGTGACATATGTGAGGTGTTGGAGTGATGGGTGTGAGGGTGGGGGTATGTGATAGCATGCAGGTAGGGTGGGGGATATGGTAGCTAAAGATTTGACTTACCAGAGTCCATTCCTCCTGCTACTCCTGTGAGGCCCTCAGGATGCAGTATAGCCAAGATCTGTTCCTCCCATGTTGTTAGTTGTGGGGTGGGAGGTGTGGGTCCTCCGCCAGTCCTCTGAACTGCAATCTGGTGTCTTAAGACCACGGAACGCACCTTCCCCCGTAGGTCATTCCACCTCTTCCTGATGTCATCCAGCGTTCTTGGATGCTGTCCCACTGCATTGACCCTGTCCACGATTCTGCGCCATAGCTCAATCTTCCTAGCTATGGAGGTGTGCTGCACCTGTGATCCAAATAGCTGTGGCTCTACCCGGATGATTTCCTCCACCATGACCCTGAGCTTCTCCTCAGAAAACCTGGGGTGTCTTTGCGGTTCCATGGGGTGGTGTGGGTGATGTGTGAGGTGTTGTGTGTTGTGATGTGTGGGGGGATGTGTTAGTGTGTGTTGTGTGAGGTGCGTGGATGCTGTGTGAGTGATGGTGTTGAGTGCCTGTGGATGCTAGTTTGTTGATGTTGGTGTCTCTCTCTGTCCTTCTGCCGCAATTCTGGTCGTAAGGGTTTGTGGGTGATGTGGCTGTGTGTTTTATTTTGTATTGGGTGTGTGGGAGTGGTGTGTGTATGTGTATCAGGTGTGTCTATTTCGATTTGTCCAATGTGGTTGTGTTTTGTATATGTGTGTGTATTTTGAGCTCAGCGGTGTGTACCGCCATTGGAATACCGCGGTTGAAAGACCGCCATGTGGATTCTTGGGTTGTGATATTGTGGACGTATTCCTGTTGGCGTGCCAGTGGAGGTTTTGTTATCGCCAGTTTATCACTGACCTTTTTTGTAGCAGACTTGTGTGGGTGTCTATATTTTGGCGGATTCCGAGCTGTGAGTCGTAATAGCTGTAGCGGAATTCCGCGGCCGCATCGGTGTGTTGGCAGTCTTCTGCACGGCGGTAAGCGTCATTTACCGCCAATGTTGTAATGAGGGCCCATGTGTGCACCAGGTGGTCTGACTAGGGGTTAAGGAGAAGAGCTTAGCATACTGCTGTAAGACTTACTTACAGTCAGCCTGCTGTTGATCAGTGAGGGTGACTGAAAAGACCACTCCCTCAACTGACCTATCCTTTGGGCTGCTGGGGAGGAGATCAGGGAGAGGTTCACTCTCTGCTTCCTGTCACTCATCAGTGACCACGAGCATGGTCATCTCAGCTCTGTTATGATAGGATTTCAGGCGGTTTACATGGATAACCCTTTTGGGGCTCTTGCAAGAGCCAAAGTCCACCAGATGGATGACTTCCTCATTTGTTTCTATGATGGGGTAGGGTCCACTACATTTGTCCTGGAGGGCCCAAGGAGCCACAGGCTCCAACACCCATACCTTCAGCCCTGGTTGGAATTTCACCAGTGCAGCTCTTTGGTCATACCACAGTTTCTGGAGTTCTTGGCTGGCCTCAAATTTTTTGGAAGCTTTTTCTGTGTAGTGAGCCATCCTGGAAGGAAGGCCAAGCACATAGTCCACAATGTCTTGCTTAGGCTCTCTGAGAGGTTTCTCCCATCCCTACTTCACAAGACAAAGGGGTCCTCTTACATGATGCCCAAACAGAAGCTCAAAGAGAGAAAAGAATACTCCCTTCTGTGGCACTTCCCTGTAAGCAAAAAGCAGGCATGGAAGTAAGACATCCCATCACCGTCTGAGTTGTTCAGGGAGTCCTCCAATCATAACTTCCAATGCCTTGTTGAATCTCTCAACAAGGCCTTTGGTTTTTGGGTGATAGGGGCTAGTGAACTTATAGGTCACACCACGCTCAGCCCATATGTATTTACGTAGCCACACATGAAGGTGGTACCTCTGCCTGACACCACCTCCTTTGGAAAGCCCACTCTGGTGAATAAACCAACAAGTGTCCTAGCTACTGCAGGGGCAGTAGTAGTCCTCAGAGCAATTGCTTCAGGATACCTTGTTGCATGATCCACTACAAACAGTACAAATCTGTTCCCTGATGCTGCTGGAGGTTCAAGGGGACCGACAATGCCAATCACTACCCTTTCAAAGGGAACCCCAATCACTGGACTTGGAATTAAGGGGACCTTTGGGTAGCCACCTGGCTTGACAGGTGGCACAGGAGTTACAAAACTCCTTCACTTTCTGGGACATACCTGGCCAGTAGAAGTGGTTTACCAACCTACTCCATATTTTTGCCTGGCCAAGATGCCCAGCTGGAGGGATATCATGAACCCAAGTGAGAAGAAACTCCCTAAACTGCTGAGGCACTAGCACTCTCCTAGTGGCCCCAGGTTTGGGGTCTCTGGCTTCAGTGTAAAGGAGTCCCTCCTCCCAATAGACCCTGTGGGAGCCACTGATATCTCCTTTTTCCAGAACAGCCGCTTGCTGTCTCAAGACTTCAAGAGTGGGACAGGTCCTCTGTAACTGGCACAGATCCTCCCTAGAGGGTCCCCCTGGTCCTAGGAGCTCTGCCATGTACGGCCCAAGCTCCTGAGGCTCAGTTACCCCTGGGGCTGGCAGGTCTTCTCCCTGAGGAGAGGGGACCTGGTCTGATGTCTGATTGGAAGCTGCCTTCCCAGACTTTTTGCCTTTCCTCCTTGTAGGTTGGGCCATTATTCCAGACTCTAACTCTGCTTTTTCATCCTTGGTCTTGCTTTGTGCACTTGTTTTCACGCAGACCCATTCAAGGATACCCAGCATAGCTGCATGGGTTTTTCGTTCTACCTCAGCCCATGATGAGGGCTCCAGATCACTTCCTAGCAGATACTGCACAGGTATAGCAGGAGATACTACCACTTTCTTCTGGCCAGTATCCCTCCCCATTCTAAGGATACCATCACCATGGGATGTACCTTAGCCTCATTATCAGCGTTTAGGACTGCGTATGTCTCACTAGTCAGATACTGTTCTGAGGACACTAGTTGCTCAGTCTGCATGGTGACACTGGCACCAGTGTCACTCAGTGCTTCAACACTTGGATCCCATTTATATGAGGCTGCTGTCTGTATCTCTCCAGATTTCTAGGCCAAACACCCAGCCAGGGAAGCTACATTCACCCCACCCTCTGAGACTAAAGTTGCCTCAGTAGCAGTGGCGGCCGACAGCTTTGGGAGGGGGGCGGGCGGGGCACACGCACACACACAGACACACAAAGACACACACACACAGACTCATTCTTTCACACACAGACACGCACGCACGCACGCACGCTCATCCATTAACAACACTCATTCCATTCAAACATGCACGCACGCACCAAACATTCATTTTACAAGATCACACACATTCATTCTTTCACACACGCACGCACGCACATCCATTAACAACACTCAATCCATTCAAACATGCATGCACACACCAAACATTCATTTTACAAGATCACACACATTCATTCTTTCACACACACACACACACACGCACGCACATCCATTAACAACACTCATTCCATTCAAACATGCACGCACGCATCAAACATTCATTTTACAAGATCACACACATTCATTATTTCACACACACACACACGCATGCACGCACATCCATTAACAACACTCATAACACTCAAACATGCACGCACGCACCAAACATTCAATGTAAAACAGAACACACATACATACACACACACACACACTTACCTTTAGCCTCCAGGTCCCAGGAGGGTTGGGACTGCTGCCTTCCCTCATTGGCTGACCTGAGGTCAGCCAATGAGGGAAGGCAGCAGTCCCAGCCTCGTCACAGAGTGGGATGGGGTCAGTGAGACTGCTGACCCCACCCCACTCTGTGACGAAGTGTCACTGATTGACACTCGCCCTGGGTGCTTGAGGGCTTAAACTGAAGCGCCCAGGGAGAGTGTCAATTGGTGACGCTTTCCTCGTCACCCAGGGGAGGGCCTCCAGGCACCTTTGCTGGGCCGAGGAGGTCAAGCCCATAGGAGCTGTGATCTCCTCAGCCCAGCAAAGTTCAGCTCAGGCAGGCAGGAGTCTGCGCAAATCACGCATGTCTGCTCCTGGCTGCCTGACCTGAACATGAAGAGTGTCTGTCAGGCTGACCTTTGTTCAGCCTGACAGACACTCTTCATGGGGTGGGGGGCGTGGCCCCTCCGCCCTAAAGGACGGGCCGCCACTGCTCAGTAGGCTCACTGAAATGGTCGGGCCTACCTGGAATCCCATCTGGAAACTACTGCAAGTGCAATAAATGCATTCTTTTTGTTAGGACAATTAAGATCTCCAATTCAGTGCCCATTGGTTTTGCAGGTATTCACCAATCCTTTCTGGGATCCCCATTTCGACCCTTGTACCAAACCTTGGGCTGGGAAGAGTCTTGAGGCCCATCCTCCTGTGCAGATTTCTGTGGGCCTTTAAAAGACTCCTTGATGTTAGCCTTGTTTTAATTACCCTCTTTCCCTTGGGGGGAGGGGAGGAGGTTGGCCTCCCTATGTGGTCTCCCACACCAGTTGAGGTTTTTGTCACCCTTGCTTTGACTCAGTGGTCTGCTTTCTTCCCCAATTCTTGAGGAGAAAGTGGACCGAGATCTACCAGGTAGTGATGTAGCTTTTCCTGTATACAATTACTCAACACATGCTCTTTCATTACTAAAATTTAAAGACCTTCATGATCATGCACATTGTTACCTTTTAACCCGACACCAAGGCCCTTTTTCACAAGTCCCTTGAGCCATCTTAGCAGTGCCATAGCCTCATTTTTTTACGTTAAGTGGGCTTTTCTGCTGCACCATATTTCCAAAGTGGTGCAATGCATGCATTGCTCCACTTTGCGACCACCCTGCGCCGCATTATGCCTGTGTCAGGCATAAAGTATGCAAGGGGGCATTCCAGCGCAGGGAGGCCCGAAAAGAATGCGCAGTGAAATGTACAAGATTTCACTGCGCCATTTTTTCCATCATTTTTAACTCCTGCTCAGAGCAGGCGTTAAAATGATGCGCTCATTATTTTCAATGGGCCTCCCTGTGCTTTCCTGCGCTAGCGTGAAAAAAAATTATGCTAGTGCAGCCAAGAGCCACAGTAGCATCAACATTTTTTATGCTATTGTGCTAACAACTGCCATGGTGCGCTGTATTGTAAATATGGCGCAACATGGTGTCATTAGGTGCTGGAGGGGGAGGGACGCAAAAAAAGTGGTGCATCATCTATGATGCGCCACATTCTTGTAAATATGCCCCCTGGTGTCTTCACTAAGAAGTATATAAAATAAACCCAGGACTGACTGTGGATTTTTCAAGACTCCCTGAACTTGAATCTCTACTCCTCAGGTGTAAGCCCAAAGCCCTCAATCAGGGTACACTTCATGAGGTCATGGGAACTTGCATCTCTCTCATTCAGTGTTACGAGTCTATCTCTGCACTCTGTCTTTCACAGCAGGTCTCCTAGCTAATCTCTCTAAAAGCATCTCTTCTTCAGCTAGTCTCTCTGGACAGTGAAGAACCTGAGTCCTCCTCACTAAAGCGATGTGTCCTAGACACTTGGGATACAGGGTCCACTCTTTCAAGATGTGGGGGTTCAGTTCCCCCTCACCTATACTGCCCTGATCTACAGGGTCAGTAGTTTCATCTATAGGGTGCGCCTGCTCATACTCTGCCAGTAGCTCCTGGAGCTTTGCACTGATAGGGTTTGAGCCTGTTTTTATTTTGTGCCCCTTACAGAGGGCCCTTAACTGCTTATGGGAAAGCTGAAGGTAAGGGGTGATGTTGAGCTTCACAGCCCTGTGCTCTGAGGTACTCAGGCCCATATTTATACTTTTTTAGCGCCGCATTTGCGCCGCTTTTTGACGCAAAAATTGCGCCGTTTCTGTTTAAAAATATTATGCAGATGCGGCGCTAAAAAAGTATAAATATGGGCCTCATTATTTTACTAAAGTGAGGACCTTTAGAGCTAGAGAAAAAATCTTAACAAGTTTTTGCAGTCCTAACTGAAGTAAGTTTTAAAGATTTTTACGGTTAGGCTACAGGGACCTTACCAGGGCCCTAACTGTACTTTTATGAATTTAGAAAGTACCCAATTCAAAAAATGCAATGTAACTAAAGGCAATTGTTGAATTGACTCATGTAGTCACTTATTGACCAAGTGGTATCAGCAAATGCAAAGTCGCAGACTCTACCGTTGATAGTGTGGACGAGCAGTTAGGCTTATCACAGGGTAGTGCTAAGCATTTGTTGTACTCACAGAGGCAAAAAATGAGACACACACTCAGAATAAATCTGAGACCAGTTTAGAAAAACAATTATTTTTATATGTTTCAAACCCAAGAACTACGTCATCAGGTAAGTAGGCTTTTAATCATAAATACTTTGCAATTTCAAAAATAGACAGGGCAATTTTCAGAGTTCTCTCAATGTTATCCTATGGAGGAAAAACAATGTTCAGGAAATGCAGGGTTAACAGCGACTTTGAAGACAATCTCAGGGAGTTAAGGTAAGTACTGGGCACTGATCAGAACCACACCAACAGGTCAGACAGGCTGGCACTGGGGCAGCCGAGTGCAGAGGTGCAGTAAGGCATCGGCTGCCCGATGGTTTCCTATGGAAGTTTGACCCTGTGGCAAACAGGCTGCAGGCTATGGCTGTAAAGCCAGTCGGGGTCAATAAATAGGTAGATAGTAGACTTGGGTCGCTCGGGGAAATAGGTGCACCATTGGCCCTCTTCTCCTGTGCCTCGGGCAACAGATGCAGGGGTGTCTTTTGGTGTTGGATTTTCTTGTCCGGGAACACTCGCAATCAGGGGGTCCTGTGAGTGAGGCGTCATGGGAGAGTCTGCCAGGGGTGAACCCAGGGTAGACTTAAGCTCTCAGGAGACAGGGGACATCGTTGGCACCAATGACCCACCTCAGCTGGCGTCAAAGGTTACAGGTGCGGTTGTTGCAGTAGGTGTCGTCTTTTCTCTCACCAGTAGGCTGGGGATGACCTGGATGACCTGCTTAGCAGAACCCAGTGCACTAAGAGTCAAAGCCACATCAGAAACCACACAAAAAGTGGGGGCTAACCAAGTCAACATAGGGTGCTTTCCTACAGTGTGCATCTGTCTTGGTGACAGCATTGAGACCTCTGTAGTCCATTCAAAATCTCTGCTCTGGTTTACCTCCCTTGGAATGAGGTTTGGGGACTAAGACTACTGGGTGGCCCAGTGATTGTCAGAGGGCTCTATCACCCCTAACTCCACCTTCTTGCTTAATTCAGCTCTGATGCTA